>NW_027556402.1:600000-1011865 GCF_003287225.1 Phascolarctos cinereus
TGCAGGGCACCCAGATCAAATTAAACATTTACTTATCTGTTGATTGTGGGCAGAGATTACTTTGTGTAGTGATCAAAGATAAATCTAGATACTAGAAGACATCTTCTAAAAAGGTCTCTGTTTACTCATTTTCTCTGTATTCCAATAGTTGCTTAGAGATGTCTTCTGTAACTGATAGACAAAGTCCCTGTTTAGTATGGTAAGGATAGAATATCTATCTGTCTGTCTGTCTGTCTGTCTGTGTGTCTACCATCTATCTATCTATCAATCTATCTATCTATCTATCTATTCTATCTATCTATCTATCTATCTACATATCTATTTGTCTATCATTTATACGATTTAAGAGAGAAGCCATATTTTGGTGGGAAGAACAGAAGAGACAGAAGACTCCAACTCCAGTACAGGTTCTGTTAGTTAGGAGTGGTGGAACTACTGGTTAGTCCCTTCTCCTCTTTGGACCTCACCTGAAAAATGAAGGCATTGTCTGCATGATCTATCCCTTTCAGTGCTAAGATGCTATGAAGTCGCCAAATTATGTAAGAGGGTTTTAGAGGATTGTTAAATTGTGGTATAAAGAACATAACAAGAAGTTAACAGGAGGAATACTTTTGGAGTGCCAGGAATGAAGCAAATATAGTGAATCAGTCAGTACAGAATCTTGGCATGGGAAGGGGTTTAAGAAATCATCATGTACAATCCTGACCGAGACAGGACTCCCCATCCAAAGGCCACTTGTGTTTTTTTAAATAGATTAATCACTACTTAATTTGATTTAAAAAAAATACCAAATTATCAGTATCAAAGTTGAAAAAGGTAACTTCATGACCAATGAAGAAGAAATAAATTATTAGAAATTATTTCACTCAATTACATGCCAATAAAATGACTAACCAAATGAAATGAATATTTACAAAAAATATAAAATGCCCAGATTAACAAAATAATAAATATAAAATGTAAATAACCTGATCCCAGAACAAGAAATAAAATGTAAATAACCTGATCCCAGAACAAGAAATTGAACAAGACATAAATGAATTCCCAAAAGGAGAAACCACAGGGCTAGATGGGTTTTGAAGCAAATTGTAGCAAACATTTAAAGAGCAATTAATTATAGTACTACAAATGCTGTTTGGAAAAAAATAAGAAAAGAAGGGGTCCTACCAAATTCCTTCTATCATATAAATATGGTCTTGATACCTACACCAGGGAAATCCAAACCAGAGAAATAAAATTAGAGATTGATTTCACTATTGAATATAGTGCAAAAATGGAGAGTAATTTATTAGCAAGGAGGCTACCTTAACATACTTCAAAGGTTACAAATATGGCCAAGTTAGAGTTACACTAATAACGTGGAGTGGCTTCGATACTAGGAAAAAGCTAGAAGCATAACTGACCATATTAAGAATGAGAACAATAAAAATCAACAGATACATAGAAAACTTTTGACAAAATACCATTCCTATTAAAAACATTAGAAAGCATAGGAATAAATGGATTTTGACCTTTGACCCAGCAATACAATTCCTGAATGTATAACCATAAAAGATAAAAGAAAGAGGAGGAAAAAAATCTTAGCAGCTCTTTTTTGCAGTAGAAAAGAATTACAAACCATTAATTGTGGGAATGTCTGAACAAGCATATTAATGTGATGGAAGGCTCTTATGTTCTAAGAAATAATGAAGGGGATGATTTATGAGAAATGTGGGAAGACATAGTAAAGTGAACAGAAACTGAAGGACATTTTACACAGTAACAATAATATTGGAAAGACAAACAACTTTGAAGGTCTTAGGGACTCTAATTAATGCAATGACTGAACATGATTCCAGTGATCAGTGATGAAGTATGCTACTTACCTCTTGACAGAAAGAGGAGAGTGTCAGAGGGAAGACTGAGGCCTATACCCAGGCACAGAGAAGCTCCCCTCCACTTGGACATGGCCAATGTACAAATCTGTTTTACTTGACTACACGTTTGTAACAGGGGCTTTGATTTTCTTGTTTTCTCAGTTGGGGGGAGGGGAAGGGATCAAAAACAGAGTTTTGTTGATTGGAAAACTAAAATAAAATACAATGTCACACTGAAAAGAGAAAGTTTCATAATATGATGATTCTAGAAAGTTTCCAATGACACATAAAAAACATCAAGGGCAGCATCATGGAACCTGCTGTGCAGAGATGGGTAGGCAGTCAAGTAAGGGGCTAATGGCCATCTCTAAAGTGTTACTGGAAAGCTTTATTTTTGTAGGTGTGATGTTCACTGATAACATTTTGTCTCAAGTCAACATTAGATGGATTTGGACAACAGTCTCTGTGTACACTTATCACCATCAAGTCATAAACTTGGAAGGAATCTTGGATCTAGACTAGGGCTCAAACTGGGCCTTGTGTCTTGTTTCTGGGTCTCATTCTCTCTCCACTACATTTCTCTGCGGTGTCACAGTAATATCAGAATTGATGTTAATCATTTTGATTAATTTCACCAAATATAGAATGGGTTAGAGAGAAACTGGCAACTTGGTCACTGGGCAGTTTTACTTACTTTAAAAAAAATCAGACGGATTGGGAATAATCAATTTGTGTTTCTCAGAGAAAGGAGATACTGGGTAGTACATTTTGGACTCAATTGAATTGAACTGAATTGACAGCTTGAAACTGGGATGGTCTTTATTTGTCCAATGGCTGCTTCTTTCTGTTTCATTCTGCTCTGCCCAGGACAGTAAAGGTCTCTTATATTCCCGTCCCTGTGGGCAGGAAGAAGTATATGGGCAAATGCTAAGAGTCTGCATTAAACAGTAATTAGGTGAGTGAATCAGTCAATGATTAATCAACAAACATTTATTAAGTATTTACTATGTGCCAAGAACTGTGCTAAGTATTATAGATATAAAAAGAGGGAAAACCCAGTCTCTGCCCTCAAGAGATGTAATCAAATCGGGAAGCAACATGCCAACACATATATACAAAGCAAGCTGTCTATAGATTACCAGGAAATAAATAACAGAGGGAAGGCACTGGAATTGACAGCAGTTGGGGAAAGCTTTCTGTAGAAAGTGAGAGTTTAGCTGGAACTTAAAGAAAGCTGGCAGGGTTAATTTTCAAAGTGGAGGAGGGAGAGAGTTCCAGGCATGGAGGACAGCCAGAGAGAATGACTGGAGCTGAGAGATGGAGTGTGTTGCTTATGGAACAGCCAGGAGCCCAGTGTCACTGGACTGACAGTCTCTGGAAGGGATTAAGATGTAAGAAGACTGGAAAAGTAGGATGGGCAAGTTATGAGGGATTTTTATGCCAAGCAGAAGATTTTGTATTTGATTCTGGAGGTAATAGGGAGCCACTGGAGTTTATTGAGTAGGGGAGTAACATGATCTGACCTACATTTTAGGAAAAATCACTTGAGTGGCTAAATGGAGAATGAACTGGAGTTTGAAGAGACTCAAGGCAGGCAGACCCTCTTCCCCTTTAGCCATTGCAGTCATCCAGGTGTGAGGTGACGAGGGCCTGCACCAGAGTGCTGGCAGTGTTAGATGAGAGAAGGGGGAATATTGGTGAGATGTTACAAAGGTGAAATCAACAGGCCTTGGCAACAGCTTGGGTGTGGAGGCTGAGAGATGGTGAAGAAGCTGGGATGGCTCCTAGCCTAAGGGATTGGAAGAACAGTGTTGCCCTTTACAATAATAGGAAATGTGGGAGGGCAGAGGGTCTAGGGGAAAGGACAATGAGTTCTGTTTGAGACACATTGAGTGTAAGATGTCTTCTGACCATCCAGTTTGAGATGTCTGAAAGGTAGTTGGAGATGCAAGATTGTGGGTCAGCAGAGAGACGGGGGCAGGTAGACTGGAGGATCACTGGCTTAAAGATGGTGGTTAAAGTCATAGGAGCTGATGAGATTACCAAGTGAAGCAGTTTAGAGGGAAAAGAGAAGAGGCCTAGGACAGAACTCTGAGGCTCTAACATATAGTTAGGAGGCATGGCCTAGGGAGGATCCAGCAATGGAGAGAGAGAAGTCCCATAAAGAGAAGGAAAACCAGGAGACAGGATGTCCTGAACACCTACAGAGGAGAGAGTATCAAGGAGGAGAGAAGGCCCAACAATGTCAAAGGATACAGAGAGATCAAGGAGAATGAGGATCAGGAAAAGGTCATTGGACTTGGCCCCTAAGGTATCATTAGTAACTCTGGAGAGAGAGCTTTTAGGGGAATGGTAAGATTGGAAGCTAGATTGTAAGGGGCTGCTGTTGTTCAGCCTTCATTTTAGAAGAGGATTAATGACATCATGAGTGATGTCTTGACTTGTATGTGAATTGGCAGAGTGTGCAAAGTCATCAGCCTCACTCTTTCTTCCGGGATCAGCAAAGTTCTGTGGCAAAGAAAAAATCAGATCACTGGTGATAGTCTGGGATGCAGTGGGTGACCTTGGTGTCTTCTGTGTCTGCCCAGGCTCCCCATGCTCCACATCTCACAGTGCCTGCTTCAGCTGTCTTCATGGTCATCAGAACAAATCATTCTCATTTGCCCATTCTGCCAGGGGAAGTCTTCTCTTGCTTGTTCAGGGAGGACTAGTATCTCTGGTGTGAGGGCTGTCAAGCTTTTTTTAGGTCTGCTCATCTACCTTCAGTGTCCACCTTCACCCAACTCTCACCTGGGGCTCCAAGAAGCTGCAGCATGTGCAGTGGCCACAGCTTGGTCGAACCATCTTGACAGATGGGCCAAACCAGGTTGAAGGTAACTGACAGGCTTGAAACCCATCAATGAGTTAGGGGAATGTCTTCCCTAAGCAAATGAAGCATGTAAGGGATTAAGAAGAGAGTGAGAAAAGAAGCAGAGGCACTGATTGTAGATGGTCTTCTTGAGGAGTTTAGTTACAAAGAGCAGAGGAGCTACAGGATAATAGATGGTGGATATGGCAGGATCAAGTGGGAGTGTTTTCGGGTTGGTGACACATGGGCATGTCTGTAGACAGTAGGAAATGGGGAAAGATTGAAAATAAATGAAACAGTGTGGCTGACAGAGGGGCCAATGAGATGGAAGGGGATCCCTTCAACAATCAAGGGGCAAGCCTTGGTAAGGGATGAGGCCATTTCATCATTTGGTGCTCCAAAAACAAATGAAGATGCACTATTGACTGTAGGATCTAAAAAATAAAAACACAAGTATATGGGTCCAGCGGTTTATGAGCAGGTAGGTAGAAATCATGGGAATCCAGCACGTTTGCATGGTGGGAGTTTTTTGTGATCATACCCCTTGCTCAGAATGTGATCAGAAGGGCAAATTGAACCTTCTTAGTGATCAGATTCACATGCTATGTCCCAAGGCTGTCTCAGCATCTATACAAAATCTCAGTGGCCCAAAACCTGGATTGTTCTCATTCCTCATCTCCTTTTCTGTGGATCGCTGGTTTCCCTCAAGGTTCAGCTCAAGTGCCATTAGTTATGGGGGAAGGAAGGAATAAACATTTATTAAGCACCTACTATGTGCCAGACACTGTACTGAGAGCTTTGTATATATGCCTTTCCTGATGCCCCCAGTTATTAATGTTCTCCTCTCATATTCCCTGGCAGATAAATATTTTATGTATAATTTCCTTTGTGCATTCTTTGTTTTCTCTTCCCTATACCTCACCCACTCCAAGCAGAATCTAAGTTTCTTGAGGCCAGGGCTTGTTCTTTGCTTTTTTTTTTCCTTTTTGTACTCCTAGACCCAGGACAGCACCTTGTATGTAGCATGTGCTTTAGAAATGCTCATGCAGTTGGATTTTAAAGGTATTCTGGATGATTTAATAGCAAAAAATCCCAAAACAAAACAAAACTAAAAAAATCCCCTAACCACCCTTGACCTAATTATGGATGATGGTCAGGACACATATTGTTCATGCCTGTAAGACTCGTTTTAAAGAAGAATGTGGAAGTTGGAAGCAAGTTCCAAAACTCTTTGGACTCAGAGAAATTCGAAATCAATCATAAGTTTGGATAGATAGGGAAAACCACTGAATTGGGGTCATGAGCAGGCCCCACATAGTGAGAATTGCCTAGATCTGTGCTAGAGTGCCACTGTGGCCCATACAAAGGGTAAAAAAGATCAGACACAGATCTTGCTTGTGCTGAAGTTAATTTTAGTATCATACAGCATGCCAGCCAATACATCTCCTTAGGGCAATCAACTGTCGGCAGCTCATTTACCAACACACTATTGTGAGAACAACCCTGGGAATGTAGCAGTTTAAGAGAGATGAGTGATAAGGAGAAGAGGTGTCTTCTAACTCATAGGCAGGCCTCATCAATCACACGGCTGCAATTTCTCGCACTGATTGCAAGTCTAATGCCAGTGCCCTCTTATCTACACATCCACTGATGCATAGCCTGGACTCAAGGAGTCATGGAAATACAAAACCCCCAAATTAGCATGGCTCTCACACCTCCAGAACACGAAAGATGTTTCTGCTATAGCAGAGGCACAAAGTCTCTTGACTGTGTTTGATTTCAAATAGGAAATAGTGGGTAAAGAATTACTTTTAGGTTTTATCTCTTGGAAAAAGAGAAACACTTACATTAGACTTTTTGATGGCTATTTTAAAACCATCTGTGACAAATATAAATGTTAATTACTCTAAAACCCTGACCACTGATGAACTCAGAGGGGAAATAATCTTTTCTAGCACGGTGTGTGTTTATTCAACCACAGGGCAGCTTTTATGCGCTGGGCAGTGAGTATATCAAAGTGTATCTATTTTTCAGAAACACGCACAAGTTGACAAGGGAAGACTGTCTTCTTCATAAGTGCTATCTTTGACCTTATATGGCTCCCTTCACCAAGATCCAGATGTGGATTTTCAAAAGAGGCAAGACATGTACTTTTGGTTGAGACTTGAAGGTGTGCATATGGGGAAGAAGGTGGGCCCTGAAATACCAAAGCCAGCAAAGATGGCTGGAGTGGTGAGGATTTTAAAATTTGCCTTACCTTCTTCTGTTTTGTTATTCATGGAGAAGAGAGGCTTGACCATCTTTTTTTTTTTTTGGTTTTAGGCAATTGGGGTTAAGTGACTTGCCCAGGGTCACATAGCTAGTAAGTGTCAAGTGTTTGTCCTGAGGCTGGATTTGAACCCAGGTTCTCCTGACTTCAGGGCCTATGCTCTATGCACTGCGCCACCTAGCTGCCCCATTGACCATCATTTTTACACATGTTGGAAGAGACTTATCAGATTGAGTGTTTAAAAGATTTTGTAGCTGTGAGAAAACAGCTTTACATAAAATGTGAGACAGTGTCTCAGGACCAATTTTTGTAAATTCTTTCCACTAGAACTCACTTGGAGGGGTCACACTAACCTACCTATTTTCCCCATAACTGATAGGGGCAACATAGCTCATGATATCTCCCCAGATCCCTCACTCCGTACAGTTTTCTCAGGTTACTATGGACAGGACCTTGCTTGTTTTCAAGACTGACTGGGGAATAGGCTTCTAGCAAACTCACCCCCCAGCCTCACCAGGAAAGTAGAAGGATCATGTGGGCTTCCCTCATGATTATGTGAGAGAAGTATGTTGGGAAAAACCAAGGGAGTCCCAAATAGGAAGGAAGAGGAGGAAGGTGAACTTCTCCAGGGCATGATGGTACAGGCAGATTAAGTCGAGAATGAAGACAGTGAAATATGGTGAGCTCATAGTACAGGTGGAAAGGGGTAGAAAGAAGAAAAATTCCCAAAGTATGAAGGGCAGAGTTTAGAATGATCAGGTTTTACTGGTCCTAGGCATGAGTACAAGTGATATCTATGAACTGGAACCTTAAAGAAAAGGGAAGACAGTCTAGACAGGTAGGCTAGAGACAGAACAGCGATATATTCTTAGAAGATCAGAAAAAGTTACATACACGGGTGCAAGAAACAAAGTATAAGGCACGATTAAGGAATGATCATGTGAGCCAAAGGGTCACAGAAACCGAGCATCAGATGACTCCCATGGGTCACAGGCTGACAATTGACTGGCAATCCTGACATATCCTTCCTCTCCCTGCCATGTTAGCAAATCTGTTTCAGCTCAACTTACAGGTGGCAGCCATGGCCCCTTCCTACCAGAGGCACTATGAAGGATCAGGAATGAGACTCAAGCTTTATTGACACTTTCAATACAAGTGTCATCCTGGATTGAGGCTAAGAGAAAAGAACACATATGGTAAACGGAACATATGTGGGAATGTGGCCAAAGGAGAATAAGGTGAGTCAGCTGCCAGCTACATCCCATTTAAGATCATTCAGACAGGATGGTTTGCAGGTTGTTTTAGGGGTACAGATAGGATTAAATAGGCTAGAGATGGGACTAAAGGAGCCATTAGATTTAACCACATGCCATCAGTATACATACTTAGTGAGAACATTGTCTATTGTCTAAGAAAACAGAGTGAGGCACAATAAAGAATTTTGTGCAGTCTCTATGAAGAAAGGGGGCAAAATTATGCAAATAGACCAAAAGAGGAAATGGGGAAAAAAACATTCAGAGAAGTGTGTGTGTGTGTGTGTGTGTGTGTGTGTGTGTGTGTGTGTGTCTGTGTGTCTGTGTATAAACACTAGGGGAACAAACACCAATGCCAGGTACCACTGTAGATGGTATTTGGAAATCAAAAAAAGGAAGAAGAGTATGAGAGGGGAAGTCAAAGAAAACTGAGGGAAAAGGGAGAAGCAAAATGTGAGTAATCCAAGGGAGAAAAATAGAGAGAATTAAAAAGAATGCTTGGAGAATATAAAATTACACAGGTACAGTGAAAGCACAATTTAAAATTGGAATATATAACATAAAGAGCAGAGTAACAGAAATACAATGAGATCTATTCCAAAGAGATCCAAGAGAAAAAAAAATGGAATTGACATCTTAGGGCCAGGAATAAGGTATGATTTGTCTTTGTATCTCTAGAGTCCAGATTGTGCTGTGAAAACAAAAGTTACTTAAAATGGCTGCTGGATTGCACTGAATTGTATAAACACAAAGAACGTTGCTTGTAAACTGCCTGGGCTTAGTGTTCTTCATACTGATCCACATGGGCAAAGAAAATTAAAGAAGCAGGCTTTGGTGATAGAAACAAGGCAGATATTGGAGCAAGACACATTGTAGGCTTATGGATGTCACTTGGAGTGTAGATGGTGGGGAAGCGGAGATTCACAAATTAATATACTTGCTCCCTGAGGGAAAAATCTATTTATAAAGACACAGAGAACAAGTCATATTGGCTCTCAATGGGACTGAATTATGTGGGGTTGATCATACTGACAGTCAATTTCACAGGAATAATTGATGGTACTTGGTATTATAAATCAGTAAGCATCTATTATGCACAAACTATTGTAAGACAAGAACTATGCTTGGCTCTGGGGATACACTGGTAAAAACAGAAATCTTTTTCCTTAAGGAGCAAACCCAGCACTGAGGGTCCATAGCACATACCAAGGATGTAAGTACCAAGAGTACACAACATAATGCTGAGAGGGAGAGATTGGTCTTTGGGGAGAGTAGGAAAGGCTTTGTGTTGGAGGAAGCCCTAGCTTGTACTTTGATGGAAACTTGGAATCTTAGGAGGTAGAAGTGAGGGACCAGGGCATTCTGCATGTGTTTTAGAGCAGGATGCCATGCTGGTTGTAATGCTCAGCATAGCGCTCAAAGGATACAAGATGAAAATAACCCTGATTGTGGCACAGAACATGTTTTGACAGACATGCCAAGCTCAGTGGAGGATGGAGCAGGAAGCCCAGAACCTTGTGTTAAAATCACACCAGATCCCTTACAGTAAAGTTTTCAGCGCAGGCTGATTGGTTTGGACAAAAACAGTCATTCTCCAACTCCAGTGGCTTGGTCACTGTCTATGTAACATCCCAAATCATGCAAGTGTACCCATCTGTGTCTGTGTGTGCATTAAAAAGATTTCAATTTGAGGAGATTAAACCCTCTATTACAATGTGCCAGTACTTTAGTGAACAGTAATAATCTTTCTCTGTTCTCCCTCTCCCCCCTCAACCCCGGTCTTTGTGTTCCTGTACTTGATTGGCAAACTGAAGAATGTAGACCCCATACACGAATATGGTGTTATAACTGATGGATCACAGAGCAATGAACCAATACAAGGGAGCTGAATAGCTGAGTTCTCACCTGTGGGACTGGATTACTCACGGCACTGAAGGAGTTCTGTTAGCCTGTTCACACCTGAAAGCTGGTTTGTTGGGGGTGAGGGAGGAAGTGTGTCAGGAGAAACTTTTATCTCTTTATTGATTGATTTTTAGCATATAAGCTCCTGGCTAGCAGGGATTTCTTTTTCACTCTTTGGACTTATCTCCCCAGCATGTAGGTTTGTGCCTGGCACATAGCAGTTGCTTCATCAATATTTGTTGGTTGATTGTTGATTTTTAAATATCTTTAGTGTCTCTTGTAGAAAGAGGATGTCCATTAAAGTTCCAAACATATTCTACCATGATAAGACTGACTAAATTGCTCACTGCAATGCACTTGGAAGAAGTTGTGTCCCAGGAATTAGCCTGGAGCTCACATCCCTTTCTCTGGTTGTTAGATATGACATCCCTCAATCACACATTCCTTGACTAAATTTAAGTAGGTCCTTAGTTAATGTTTTCTGAGTGATTGACTGACTGACACATCTTGTCCCTAACAATACAAGAAGGGAGCACCACTCCACTGCCTTGCTAAAAAGTGGACTTTGTCCAGTTGAGACACATGGAGTTTTTCCAGTGTTATACTTTTACCTAATGGCAATTCAACACAATTGAAAACAACACGCATTTTTTTTTTTATCACCCATGACATGCAAGGCACCATGCTATCAGAAAACCACTTCACAGATTAGAAGAGCTAAGGAGAGACATCCTTGCTACTAAAAACAGTAACAACAACAACAACAACAACAACAAAAGCCCAAGCTAGCAAATGATTCTCACTACCTGTGAGAGGAAGGCATAGCTATGACCGCATACATACCTTTCGGGAATGGATTTCTTTCACATACAATGGAAGTAGAAATTCAGATATACCTTCCAGTCGGATTCCTTCCTTGGTGACTCTCAGATTTCCCATCCCATCCTATAAGCAATGAAATATATTTCACTTTTAGCGATGACTACAGAATGAATATCCATCAACATGATTGCATGCTAGTTGAAAGAAAGCATGGAGCTGACATCATTCAGGACAAGATTAAGAGGAAAGAACAAATCTGTTGAAAGTAAAATAGGTCATATTTCACATAGATGGAGAATTCCAGGGGAAAGCACACAGGATCAGTAGACCTGGGGTATTTTCCAGTCTCTATCAAGGATACAGCTATGTGACTACAGAAAAATCAGGTAACGATAATCGCCACCCAATTAAATGAGGGGATTAAAAAAGTGTCAAATCCGAAACATAAACACAATCTTTTATTTAGGCAGCTAGGTGATGAGTTGGATAGAACATTAGACTTGTAGTCAGGAGGACTTAGACTGAAATTCTGCCTCAAATGTTTACTATCTGTGTAACCCAGGACAAATCACTTAAACTTTGGTCTTCAGTTTACTTGTCTGTAAAATTAAGGGTTGGAGGTGATAGTCTCTAAGTTTCCTCTCAGTTCTAAATCTGTGATCCACTGATCCTATGCATGTTATGAGGGAAGAGCAACAAGAAATCTAATATGGCCAGACCAAAGACAATATGGAGGAGAGTAGCATAGAATAAGGGAAGACAGAGTCAATCAGGCAGTCAATATTTGTTAAGCATCTACTATGTGCTGTTGAAGCCAGACTATGAAGGGCTTTAAATGTCAAGCTGAGTATTTTGTATTTGATCATAAAAGTAACAGAGAACCACTGGAGTTTACGGAGTGGGAGAGTGACAGAGATCTTTGCTTTAAGAATATCACTTTGGCAGCTGTGTGGAAGATAGGAGAGAGAGAGAGAGAGAGAGACAGAGAGAGAGACAGAGAGAGAAGAGAGAAAGGGAGAAAAGAGAGAGAGGAGAGAGAAAGAGACAGAGAGAGAGAAAAGGAGAGAGAGACAGAGACAGAGACACAGAGAGAGACAAAAAGAGAGAGGAAAAGAGAAAAGAAGAGAGCAGAGAAGAGAAGAGAAGAAAGAGATTTCAGGCAGGCAGATCAATTAGGAGGCTTGTGCAATTTGTTGTTATTGTTCTGTCATTTCAGTTGTGTTTGACTTTTTATGACTCCATGACCCCTTGGGGTATTCTTGGCAAAGAGACTGGAGTGGTTTGTCATTCTCCAGTTCATTTTATAGATGAGGAAACTGAGGAAAACAGAGTTAAGTGACTTGCCCAGGGTCACATAGCTCATAAGTGAGGCTCAATTTGAACTCAGGTCTTCCTGACTCCAGGCCTGGGGCTCTATCCACTGTGCCACCTAGTTGTCCATGTGCAATAGCCCAGACAAATAATGAGGCTTTGAACTAGGTTTGTAGCTATTTGAGTAGAGAAAAGAAAATAGATGTCAAAAAATGCTGCCAAAGTGAGATCACCAAGATTTGGCAGCAGACTGGCCATGTGGAGGGAGCAAGTGGTGATTGAAGGACAAATCCAAAGCTGTCAAGCTGGATGACTGAAAGCACAGTGGTGCCATTGAAAAAAGTAGAGAAGCATAAAAGAGGGATGGCCTTGGGGGAAAGAAGAAGTTATATTTTTGAAATATTGAGTTTAAGAATCCTACAGGACACCTAGTTCAAAATGCCCAATGCTGGTGATGCAGGACTGGAGCTCTGGAGGGAGACTAGGGTTGGATAAAGAATCCTACAGTCATCTTCAGAGAGACTGTAATTGAATCTATGAAGCTGATGATGGCTAAAGACAGAAAGCATGTCTAGAGTTCCCTGAGGTTGTGAGATGTAGAGAAGGGGAGAAAAGGGAACTCCCAGCAAATGGCTTCTCTTTTCTCAGGAAACTACAAGGTGAGGTTCTCTGCTGAGAATGTCTGGGGATGCTTTGGTGGAGGTGCTTGAAGAGAGAAGACAGAGTTTGCAATAGACGTAGTGGGGAATGAGAGAGGGTCTCAATTAGGAAGGTGCATCAGCTGGTATGGAACTGAAATGTCTCCTCCCTGAAGGTTACGTAAGTGGGCACATGAAACCCAAGCAGGTTCCAATGTCTGATTACTCGAATGCCTTAAGATGTGTGTTGTGGGGTTGCCATGGAAATGCTTCATCTTTGACCACTGCCACTCACCTCTCTATCTCTGTCTCTGGCACATACATAATAATACAGGTGCCCTGTTAATAACACAACAGAGGTGGGAGATTTGAAAGTCACCTCCTGACCACACCCCTGTGAGGGAGGTGTCATTTTTCATCTTTGGCAGATGAGGAAATTGGCTCAGAGGGCAGAAGGGACATGCCTAAAATCACCTAGCAACTAAGAGGCAGGAGATTTGATCATGAATATCTCGAAAACCACAGAAAAGCAGAAAAGAAGTTGATTTTGAACAAAAGTCTCTTTAGAAGGATGGATTTAATGCCTACAAAATCACAAATGTGATAATGTGGCTATATATGAAGTTATTCAGTGGATTCCAGGACCTTTATAAGCCACTAGCTTACCAGTATCCTTCCTAAATTAAGGAGCTGAACTCTATCCTCCAGAGGTCATCCACCCAAAGCCCAGGTAAGGGAAACTTTACCTCCTTTATCCTGGGGGCACCCATGCCCTTCCTAATACATCCTAATATGCCATTAGCTTAAGAGGCTGCTGATTCAAAGTGAGTTTATGGGTCACTAAATACCTTCATGTTTTTTTTTTGGCACAAATGCTATAAATTTACATCTCTCCCATTCTGGGCTTGTGAAATGGCTTTTTTGAAACCAAAGGTAAAAGTTTGCATTTAGCTCAAGAAAATTTTATTCATTATTCACAACCTTTTGATGATCATGACCTCAGGAGTATAATTGGATTATGCATTCATCCCCTCCCCCCAGCTCTTACAATTTGCACTCAAGGATGCTGTGAGCAAGAGAAGAGAATGAAGCCAGGCTGCAGGCCCTCACGTGGGCCTAAAATGAGGAATCACAAGAGTAAAGACCCAGATTTCTAAAATGTTTGAAGGTGGACAAAGAAGCAACACACATCCCAGATTCATAGCTAGAGAGCTGAATGGGACAAGGTCATCAGCTCCCCCACTCTCCTTTTGAGATGGGGTTATTTGAATTCCTGATTTGATATTTAGTTAATTTAGGTCTATTAGTTTTCTGCAAACATTTATCCATTTCACATATCATTTTGGCTTCTAATCAGATAAAACGATTTCCAATAATTTCCTTTATTTCTTCTTCATCTGCTGTGAATTCTCTTTTTCTGTTCTTCAATTAAATAATTTGTTTTTTGTTTTCTTTTTACAAATCAAATTAGCTAATGCTTTATTCCATTCTATTTTAATATTTGTTTAAAAAGCTTTTAGTTTTCTTAATAAATTCCATTTTCTATTTTCATTTTCACTTTCTTTTATTTCTTTCTTTGATTTGCAGAATTTCTCATTTTGTGTTTCATTATGTTTTATTTGATGCTTGCAAATGTTTCAGTTGCACATCCAATTAATTGAACTGTTCATTCTCTTTTTTGTTGATAACAATGATTAGAAATAGAACATTTCCCCTCAGGATTATTTTGGCTACATCTCAAAAGGTCCACTGTATTACTTCACTACCGTCATTTTCTATAATAAAATTATTTAATATTTTTATGGTTTGTCTTTTCACCTATAGATTAAAAAAAACTATTAAGGACTAGAAAATCATCAGTATATGAATACTGGCTTACACAAAGAAGGCTAAAACAAGGGAATTCTCTCAGGAATTGCAACTACTATAGACAGTTTGTTCCTTTTAATATGAATTCAATTTTTGTGTGGAAGTATCAACATTGACCTAATTGTGTACTCCTCTGACATTTCTCATCTCTTCTGAGAATTTAGAAATGTTTAATCGACTCCTTTCCCTGTCCTTTTTTTTCATCATTATCAATAACCCTCCAAATTCCTATCTCCACCTCGTGAAAGCCCTGCCTTGTAACCAAGACGGAGTCAAGCCAAATTGATTTTTGCAGTAATGATTGTGTCTGGAAGTGCATGTCTCATTCTGAGCCAACAGTCCATCATATATCCACCAAAAGGTGGGTCACATGCTTCATCCTCAGTCTTCTGAGGCTCTGATCATTGCATTGATCAGAGTTCTTAAAGTTTCAGATGTTTTTTTTTTTATTTTTACACAACATCTGAGCTACTGTTCATGTAAATAGTCTCCCTGGTTCTGCTCACTTCACTCTGCATCAGTTTATACAAACATTCTCAGGTTTCTCTGAATCAATCTGTTTCATTAGTTGTGGCATAATAACCGTTGTATATATATACTGTAATTTTTTCAGCCATTCCACAATTGAAAAGTTCTCCTTTATTGCAAGTTCTTTCATGCAACAAAAAAGTGCTGCTACTCCTAGGTTTTTACGGATATGAGTTCCTTCTCTCTTTCTCTGTAGTATATGCGCAGTAGTTTCGTCTTTGGCTCAAAGACTATGCATGCTTCAGTGGCTTCCTGTTACCTCCAGGATCAAATACAAATGGCTCTGGTATTTACAGCCATTTCCAAACTGGCATCCTCCTTTTTCCAATCTTCTCACACTTTCCTCTCCTCTATTTGCTCTATGATTCAATGGGGCCTTCTTGCCATTCCGCACGCACCCCATTTACTGATTCTGTGCATGTTCACTAGGCTGCTCTCTGTGCCTGGGATGCTCCGCACCCCTTACTTTTCTCTTAGTTTCTGTGAGCTCCTTTAAGACTCAATTTATATCCCAATTTCTACACAAGGCCTTTCCCAGTCCCCCCTAGTGCTCCACTGCTAACCCTCTAACATTATCATCTATTTAGACTATATATGTCTAGCATGTCCATGTGCATATTTGTGTGTGTGTGGTATCACCCCCACTAGACTGTGAGATCCCAGAGGGCAGAGACTATGTTTTCTTTTTTTTTAACTTTATTTGAATCTGCAGTACTTAGCCCAGGGCTTGGCACATTGTAAGCACTTGAAAAAGTGCCTGTCAGCTGACTGGTTTGAGGGGCGAAGTTCCAATTTCTTTTGTAGAATGGTTGTACAAAATCCCCGTTCCACCAACAGTGCTTTAGTCTTCCTGTCCTGCAGTAGGCCCTCCAACAGTAACCATTTTGTTTGGTAGTTTTTATGAGTATGAGTTAGAACATCAGAGTTCTCTTAATTTGCATTTATTTTATTTCCAGCATTTTATATAATTGTTGATAGCTTGAATTTCTTTTCCCTTGATAATGGCCTGTTCTCAAATGTATCCCAAACTGAACCTCTTATCTTTCTCTTACATCTCCCCCCTCCCAAACTTCCCTTACTTCCATCAGAAGGACTAAAATCCTTCCTGTTTCCCTCATTTTTAACCCAGACTCCTCACTCTCCCCACTCTCCCTTACCCCACATGTCCAGTCAGTTGCTACATCTTATCGTTTCTACCTCTACAACATCCCTTCTTCTGACTGCCATCTGACTCCTCTCCGCTCACACAGAAACCTCATTGGGTTTGAACTCATTACACCTCTCTTAGATGATTGTAATAGCCACCTGGCTGGAATCCCTGACTCAAATCTCCCCATTACAATTTATCATTTACACTACTGTCAAAGTAATTTTTCTTAAACATGGATCTGACCATACTGCACCACTACTCAATAAACTCTAGTGGCTTCCTGTTGTTTCTAGGATAATATAGAAATTTCTCTGTTTAGATTTGAAAGCCCTTCACAACCTGTTTCCAATCCATCTTTCTACCTCATTAGGCATTATTCCCCTACCACACTCTATGATTTAGACAAACCATCCTTCTCTCCAGACTTTCACACATGACACTCCACCTTTGATTTCTGTGCCTTTTCACTTCCTGTTCCCCATGCCTATAATGCACTCCTTTTTTTTGTTTCACAATATCTCTTAATTCCTTAAAGACTCAACTCCAGTGCCACTTTCTACATGAAGCCTTTTCCTATTCCCTCCCTGCCAATGTCCTCTGTCTCAAGCTACCTGGTATATAACTATGTTGTGTTTATTTAGATTGATTCTTTCTTTATTTGTATGTGTACTAGTTTTTTTTCCCCTATAAAAGAAGCTTCTTATAAGTAATGATCATTTTGTTCTTTGAACTTCTAACCCTAGGGCTTAGCATTTAATAAATATGTATTTTGTTGATTGATGGATTCATATCCTTTAACTATTTTAAGGGAAGAGTTCCTACTCTTATATATGTTATCAGATTCATGTATTTCTTAAATACCAGACAAGTTAGCTGCAAAACTCCCCCCCCCACTGAGTTACTTCCTTTCCAATTCTTACTATATTGATTTTATTAATGCACAAACTTTTCAATTCTATGTAATTAAAATTATGTATCCAATTTAGAACTTATTATAGTATATGGGGTAAAATGTTGATACATGCCTAATTTATGCCAAACTTATTTCTAATTTTCCCACAAATGCTGAGTTACTACCCCGTAATCATTGCTGTTGTAGGTGTTATGCCATTTTTGCACGTGTAATAACATTGATATTCTTTAATTATTTATGGTGCTTTTAAGAATAATGTAGTTTTTCTGTCTATCTCTTTGATCATGTTTATGTCTATGATTGCCTTGTCTGTGATCACAATTGTTTATCCTCTTTTGTTGAATTCACCTGAAGCTTAATAAATTCTAATGCAAACACTCATTTTTGGGGGCAGAAAATCATTTTGAGTTTGTATGCATCTTTATGTTTCCAGTATATTTCTTATAAATATGACCAGAAGAGATACCTATATAAAGTGCTATAAGCCATAAAGCTCTATTAAATGATAGTTATGATTATTAAATAATATTGTCAGATTCTGCACTGTGATCCATTTTGCTGCCCTCCTCCATTTAGTGGGTAAATCTTACATTCATATTCCAGGTTATAATTGTTCATTGCATTTATTTTTCATTTTCATCATATCCTAAGTGCCAGGAGGTCCTCTCCTGTTTGAAGGGCAACCAACTGGTTGATTTGGAGGAACATGAACACTAGAAGAAGGAATTGGAGTGCATGTGTCACCCTTCCATACTTTAGTCCTTTCTGTTCTGGGGCCTGAGGTTTTTGCTCCAAATGCTTCCACCAGGATCCCCGTTCTCAGTGGATCCTGGAACTGAGTCTTCCTCATTTGACTTTTCTCTCTTACCCTTCCCTTTCCGCCCAGACAAGCTAGACATTATCTGTATAGCCATTCCTAACACTGTTGTTTATGTATGTTATGCTAGCTGTGTTTTCTATGATTTCTTGTGTAAATATTGATATTGCTTCTACAAGAAAATGATGGAGTCAGAGCAAATTGTGCAAATTAACAGAAAAAAAAATTCATTTCATGCCTGTTAGGGAAAAGATTGAAGTCCACTTACCCCTGCCTCATCCCAGATCTCTTTACAAAGATGGTAAAATGGATTGGTAAGATCAATAAGAACCTCACTAATCTTAAATGCAGTGTTCTGAGCCTCCTTTTACATAGCTGCTAACCACCTTTGTGGTAGAAAAAGACCTATGCTTGAATCTTTTATAGACTGCTGTAGACTTTCAGAACTTGTTCTCCCTAGCATGGCCTTTGAAAGCTCAGAATCACCTCTGCCAAGAGGAGGCACTGGAAGAAGACTTTAGCCAAGGCTTCACACACTGACACAATAGGTGTCCAATCTCAGTGAAACCATTTGAATGTAGACGATGTTTCAGCATTTACCCTTTTAAATTTAAATTTTATTGCTGTCTCCATATTACCTCCATTTTTCCATATATTCTCTCCCTTCTCCCTTTCCCAGAGGAATATCTCTTTCATAATAGAGAATAAAAAGATGGATGAAAAACCCCACAGTTCAACAAAACTACTCAATAAATCAACTAGGTATTTTATTACGTGCAGGGTTCCATATCCACAGCTCCTCTAATTATGAAAAGCAGGGAGAGATGTACATCCCACTCTTCTTGGGGACCAAGTTTGACTGTTATTTTACAGTATTCAATCTCAGTTTGGGAGTTGCTCTTTCCATTGACATTGTTGCAGCAATTTTGTATATTCATTTAAAAATTCTCTTTGGTTCCCTTTGTATGTATTCATATGTTTCCCTGTATTTCTCTGTATTCCTTCTAATCATCATATCATTCAATAACATCCCATTACATTCAAGTAACACACTTTGCTTAGTCTTTCCCCATCAAGTTTGTTCCTGCTTGTTTATTACTACAAAAAAGTGTTTCTGTGAACATTTTGATATTTGTGGGACGTTCATTCCTCCACCTCCCCACCCCAACCCACATGCACTTCCTGCTTCTGTGTCTCTCATTGGGATCTCTGGATCAAAGAGTATGTACAAGGAAATCATGTTCTTAGCATAATTCCAAATTGCTTTCAGAATGGTTAGCTTAGATCATAGTTCCATCAATAGTATAATAGTGTGTCCAACTTGGACTACTTCTAGTTGTTGTCATTTTGTTTTTGGCCAATTTGCTGTGTCTGAGATAAAATCACAGAGTTGTTTTGATTTGCATTTCTCTTATCACTAGGTGATTTGATGCATTTCATATGTCTGCAATTCTTTTGATAACTACTTTTCATATCCTTTGACAACTTATTCTTTAGGCAATGGTTTTTGGTGTTATGTATTTTTACTATTTTTCTGTTTGTATTAGAGAGCATACCCAAATTTAATACCATTTTTCCCAATTAAAAAAAAAACCTCTTATTTTTATCTTATTTGGTTTTGTTCAGGCAAAGATTTTTTTTAATTCAATTTTTTTTTCAGTTTTTAATTCTCTTCCTCCCTCTCCTTCCCCCACCTGTTTCAAAGGCAAGAAAAACAAAACCTATTGTAACATGTATAGTAAATGCAAAGACATTTAAATTCCCTGGAATCAAATTATCTATTTCATTGTTTGTGATGGTCTCCATTCCAATTTTGGCTAATAATTCTGTGCCCTAGCCATGGCTGTGAAAGGTAACTGTTGTTGTTCCTTTCTTTTTTTATTCCTTTCATATTGTGATTTTTGAATGTAATATTTGGCCTATGAGTGCTGCAATAAATAAAAGACAATCTAGCAGAAAACATCTCAAAGTTTGCCAGTTTGGTGATATCTTTGAACTTGGCTTTGTTTAATTCTGGAAAGTTGACATTAGAAGAAACATAATTTATCTACCATTGTGAGAGTCACATGGAAGTACAAGGTTAGATTGGGGTGTCAGAGGGGCATATATTGGTGCAGGGTGTGCCTCCACCTACCTTCTATCCCAGCGTGAATCAGGGCCTTCTATACACTTGTTGCATGAGAAAGCAGTCAGACTTGTGGGGGATCTGAAAGGTTACTGAAAGCTTAGAGTGAAAGTTGTCGAAACTATGAATATACCAAACCTAGACACTTCTCTCCTTTATACCCTTGTCTTCATTCTGGGTGATGGTACAACCTTTCATTAAGTCCTCAACTCAATATAACTCTATCTTTTTCTTTTTCAGGGGGAGGAGGGAGAATTAAAATGTGGAGAAACTGAATCTACCTATGTAACCAGCAGTGTGAACTGCTTGCTACTTCCTACTCAAGCAGAATCTTTAACCTCCTCAAACCATTGCTCACCATATTGTCATTACTATCACACTATTTGCCCTAATCAAATGAAAATTTAGGGGTAATGAATCTTTTTTTTTTTTTGTATGATGAATGCTGTTACAAATATTGATTCAGTAAATAGTTTGAGCCCTTTAGAAGGGCTGGAGATACGTGCTTGCTTCAATATGACCTTAGGGGGAGTGGAGGAAGAATGGATGATCCTAAAGGAAAGTCCCACAAGCAAGAGGGCATATTATGATCATACATCTAAGCAAACACAAGTTGTCAGCAAATGTCAACGTAAAACATTTATATACACACACTGAGAGACCTAACAGAGAGAAACCCTTGAAGCAGATGTGAGCTGAGCCTGAGCAGGATCAACCAGGCACGATGTATTCATACTTCAAGGAAGTGGGCTGACTCTCCTGCAGCTTATGTGATATTCAGATCATGCATGTGTTTGTTCTTATTGTGGTATATGGTGTAAGCTGTTTGTCTAAACCTGATTTATCCCAAGATTCTTTCCTGTTTTTGCAGCAACTGTTGTCAATCAGGTAATCCTTCCATAAGTTACTTCTATCCTCAAGTTTGTTGAACATTGAATTATTTATTGGAATTGTTTCTGATCCATCCTTATGTATTCTGTTTAATGGATTTATCTTGTCTATTTCTTAACCAGCATTTAATGGCTTTAGAATATAATTGAAAGTCTGCTAGTTTGATTTCTCTTTCATTCCTACTTTTACTCATTATTTCCCTTGAGATCCTATACCATTTGTTATTCCAAATGAATTTTATTACTCTTTTGGTCTAGGTCTATAGAGCATGCCCTTGGTAGGATGGCCAACATAACACTAAATCTGGAAATTAATCCTTGTAAATTGTCAAGTTATTATGTCTGTAGAGGCTGATGATGAGCACTGCCAATTCAAGTCATTCTTTTTTCCTTTAAAAGTGTTTTAGAATTGGCTCCATATAGGCCTTGAAGATTCCTTGCTAGATTCACATTTTGTAGTTGTTTGGAATGGGATTTCCCTTTGTATTATTTCCTTCTGGATTTTGTTGTTCCTGTATAGAGATGCTGTGGATTTTTGTAGGTTTGTTTCCTATGCTACCGAAGTAATTTTCTCAATTACTTTCTCGCTTATTCTCTAGGAATTAAAGCAAACAATTATGTAATCAGTGAAGAAGGATAATTTTAACTTTTTTGATTATGCCAATTAATTTCTTTCTCTTGTCTTTTTGCTATTGCTAACACTGGCCCCAAGTCAAATTCCATTTTCCAGGCTTTTGTGTAAAATAAAATAGATATTTTGAGTTTGAAAGACTTATGGGACATCTAGGTAGAGATGCTCAGAAGTTAGTGTTGTAGGACTAGAGCTCAGGACAGAGGCGACAATTCAACATGTAAATATGGGAGTCATCTTTATAGAGACAATAGTGGTTTTTCCAATTCCCAAAGAGTCAGCTAAGAAAGAATAGAGGAAGAACTGGTGAGAGTGCCCAACAGCAAGCCCAGGGATATGCCAAGGCCAAGGAAACAGGGCATGAAAGAAAAGCCAGAGCAGAGGTGAAGTCCTGGCAGAATCAGGAGAGATGGAAAGATTAGAGCAGGGGTTCTAAACCTTTTCTGTGTCTTGGCCTCCTTAGGCAGCATAACAATGATGATGATGATGACGTGAATAACTAGCCAGGCACTGTGCTAAGCACTTTATAAATATTATCTCATTTAATCTTCACATCAACTTGTGAGGAAATGGAGGCAAACAGAGATAAAATGAGTTTCCCAGGGTCACACAGTTAATAAGTCTCTGAGGTCATATTTGAACTGAGGCCTTCCTGTCTTAAGAACCAGCACTTTATGCATGGAACCACCAGCTGCCCCTATATGGTAAGGTTTATTGGCCCATTCTCAGAAGTATGATTTTAATGATTGAAGGAAATGCTAAATTTCATTTTGAGGTTACTTAAAATTGAGCTGCATTCCCCTCATTTAAGTTCATAGATCCCATGAAATCTATTCCCAAATCTATCCTTACAGACCCTCCAGAGTCTGTGGGTCCCAACTTACTAATCTTGCCAAGCCCTGAAGAAGATCTTGTAGTAGGGATTCAGGGTAAGTGTAGGAGGTGTGTAAGACATGGGTATTTAGAAACATAGAGTTATGGGATGTGGAGACAGAACAGAAGAGGATGGGGATGAGTGACCATCCCCAGGTGTGGCTGAGGTGGAGTGAGATACCAGAGGAGAATGACTAAGGAGATTTCAGCATGTGAACTAAAATTCCCAGATGCCAAGCTTAGGTTTAGCTTGGAGGGAAAACTGCAATCAAATCACTGAACTCCTGGTGATGGGAGTTCTAAATGACCTTGGGCCCATGGGTGAGTGACTGCCACCAGGACTGCCAGACTGGAATGAATGTTAATGCACGGGACGAAAGAGGCACGATCTGAAAAGATCTCAACATTGGGGCCAAATCAAGTAAGATACAATTCAATCGAGATAAATGTAAGATTCTATATCTGGGTTAAAAAAATAAAGGAAGGAACAGAGTAGTGCCAGGATAGCCCTGGAGGAGACAGGACCAGAAGGACTCTTCAGGTGAAAGCCATCTAGCTGTTTTAGAGCAGACAAGCTCATTCTGAGTCAGGGTTATATGGCAGGTGCAATCCCTCATGTCATCTCCGACTCACTGATAGAAACAGGGTCCACCCAGCCTTGGGGGGTGGGGTAGAGGTAGGGAGTAAGAAGAAATGGTCCCTCTATTCTCTGTCCTGGTGGTCAGAGAAAATCTGGAGTATTGTTTTCAGTTCTTTTCAGTGTTGTAGAAAAGATGTTGAGGAACTGAAGCACTTACAGAAGACGGAGACCAAAATGATAAAGGACATCCACATCCTAAAAACTAGTTAGTCAATCAATAAACATTTATTAAGCACCTACTATTTACTAGGCACTGTGCTAAGCTCTGAGTTTATGAATACTAAAAAGACAGACAGTGCCTTCCCGTAAGGAGTTTACAATCTCATGGATTTTATAGTTTATTGGTCTGAGAAACCTGGGATGACTCATTGGAGATGAGAAGAATTGGGGGAGTGTAACATTAGTTTATGAGTACTAGAAACATCATCCTAGGGAAGTGACAGAGGGTATGTTTTGCTGGATCTCAGAAGGGAAAACTGAGGGCACTGAATGGCATTTTCAAAGAGTTAGAATATGGCTCACAACATGACAACTTCTCTGAATCATTATAGTTGTTGAAAAATGAGATGAGATAATTTAGGATATAAGAGGTTCACACTCTTTAAAAATGGTTAATTGTTTTATTAATGTAGTACCAACGATGGCACATATGGCCAGCAATATCTAGCCAACCACAAATATTGCAAAGGATTAAAAATTAGCAGCCTCCTCCAACATTGAAGAACAAAGGTGAGCTAGCCAGCTGGAGTAAGCCTCCTCCATGGGCAGAGAACCAGGAATTTTGAAACTATTTTCATAAAGCTGCCCAAAATATAGGCACAGGTTTTCAGCATTAACTACAACAAAAAAGAAAAAGAAAACCACTAACTCAAAAGAAAATAAGTTTTAACCCCTCTTGGAAATCAGGACATCAACCTCATGTCTTCTCACAGAGGGGTTTCTGCTGATAGGCTCCCTCTGCCTCACTCTCCACTAAACCCTGATGTAAGTCCAACTCATGTCTATGGGAAATGCTCTTTTAATGTTATGTGGACATTATATTATACATCTTCTAAATGACAAACATTTTTTCTACAGCTGTTCTTGAAAAAAAAAGGTGAAAATACAAAGAGCTCTAATTATTATATGAGCTTTGTAGGAAAAAAATGACAGAGGATTTTTTGAGGGGTGTGATTTCACTCTCTTTACATCTTCTCTTGAATACCAGTCTCCTGTCCAAAACCGTAACTGTTCTCTTCTACATCTGCATACTAATTCCATCTGTTAAAAAACCAAGAGTATTCAGGACACCAGTGATCTCAGGACCTTAGTGGTCACTGAGTCCAACACCCTGATTTTACAGTACAGGAAACTGAGGAAGACTTGCCCAAGTTCACACATCTATAGTAAGAGTTTGAGGCTGCATTTGATCTCAGGTCTTCTTGACCCCAAATAGAGCAGTCTTTCCATTATGTCATGCTACCTCTCTCTGTTTGAATAATTCTATAACAATCATTATTTCATTCAATCACCATTTTGCTGGTTGTTTGGAAAAAATGTTGTTTCTTTCCTCTGTTTGGGTGAGCTGTATAGTGCAGCAAAGCCAGAAATCACTGCCTTCTGACTTGTCAGCACTCACAGCATGTCAAAACCTAGCAAGGAGATTGCATCGAGTGTCCCTCAAGCAAGCTGAGGTGACTGTATGAAACATGTCGTACTTTCATTTACATGGCTAGGGTCCTTTTGTGTAGCCAACATTGACTCAACAACCCATTGGCTGATGGGCAGTTTTTTTTTGCATTTTGTAATACATGCTGAGCTGAGAATTGGGACTTTGCTTTTTTATTAACAAACCCAGTAAACTGCTGAATGTTTCCTCCCAGTGCACACGGTCCAATGGATTGTGTAAAGGAATTCTTGTGTGAACAGTAACCTTAGTGAAAATATTAAAATTCCTTTCATAAGAAAACATAAATGAATAAATCCCAAGTTGAAACTGAGTCCCAATCGTGCCTTTGGATTTGTTTCTAAATGAATTGCCTTATTTAACAATCATCCTGAATGAACACTAGCAGGGATCCTTAAACAATATCTAGAGATGTGACTTTTGCTATTTGAAAATATATGCATTTTGATATCTATATTGCTACAACTGGTTTCCTTCTTATCTTGTGTTTTATTTCATGCATCTGAAAGTGTGATTATGAGAAGGGGTTTGTCCATAAAGTGGATCAACACCCTGATTCATGGAGATCTGACCTCCTGTAAAGTACCCAACTGGGGGCTAGAGAAGAGTGAAGGAGACCCAAGAAAAGCTTCGCTGCCTTCCAGGAATGATAGTCTTGGATGACAACAGAGGCATGGAACTATGAAATAACAAAACCATGCAAGAGAGGGGACAGAATACTTCACAAAATCCACTAATACCTAAGAATCTGGAAAAGACTGGTTTATATAGATAGGAACAGAGTTAGAAAATTGCATTCCCTTCTTCTGCCCCACCTCAAGCATTCATTAGTTGCATGGCCTCAGGCAAATCACTGACCCTTTTTGTGCCCCAGTTTCCTTCTCTGTAAAATGAGGACAATGATACCAGTCCTATGTACCTTGAGGATGAAATGAGTACACAGCAGTCACTTTCCAGAACCCATGGTGTTAGATAAATGTCCTTCTGCTGATGAGAGAACAAACTGAAAGGATTGTCGTTCAGTTGTTTTCCAGTCATGTTTCAGTCACTTCATGACCCCATTCGGGGTTTTCTTGGCAAAGATACTGTAGTAATTTGCCATTTCCTTCTCCAACTCATTTTACAGATAAGGAAACTGAGACAAACAAGATTAAGTGACTTTCCCAGGTCACACAGACAGTAAGTGTCTGAGGTCAGATTTAAACTCAGGTCTTCCTGACTCTAGACCTGACACTCTACTATGCCTGTCTAGTTCATTACCACTAAAATTATTACATGCAGTTTTTTAATAAATGCACCCTATGTGCCACAACCCAACATATGGCATTTGTATGACCTCACCAAAAATTCAAAGGCGTGCTCCCTTCTATGTTGGAACAATGTGCCGATTTTGTATTATTTATCATCACAATTTTGGTGACCATAAGACAAGTCTGTAGGTGCCTGGCAAGGTGCTTTTCTGGCATTTAAAAAAAAAAGTTGGGGGAAAATAAGGAAGACCTGGGTTCAGGCCCTATCTCTGACCTATGCTGGCTATGTGACCTAGGGCAAATGTCTTAATTTTGGTGCCTTCCCTCTGAGATCCTCCAATATGTCCCATGCATATTTTGTTCCTGTATAGTTGGGTTTTTTTTTGTTTTGTTTTTTAAAGCTAGGCTTGCAAAGCGCTTTACAATTTTCACCTCACTTTATTATCCAACAATTCTGGGAAATAGGTGCTAGTATTATGCCCATTTTACAGATGAGAAAACTAATGCTAAAACAAAAATTAAATGACTTGTCCAGGGTCATACAGCTAATAAATGCCTGAGGGCAGATTTGAACTCAGGTTTTCATGATTCTAGGTCAAATGCCTGGTATGTGGTAGGTATTTAATAAATGCTTATTAACTTAATTTGGCTCCCAGTGTTCTAGGGAGTTCTCTAAGACAATAATTGGAAGAAGAGGTACCAACCTCCATTGGTGGAGGGAATTTCCTCACTCAGGAGTTCCTTATGCCCTGGGATCATGGATCTAGGTCCTACAGCCATCCCTTAGAAAAAGACATATTAAGGAGTACTCTCTGTTACTTCCTCTTTCTGTCAGGTGACCTTATCCTTGTTTTAAGTTTGCCACTTGATTTCATTGATTCAAGTTTAAAAAAATTGAAATGCCTCCTGCTGAAGGGTTAGGACGTCAATATGCTTCTTTGTCCAATATATATATTTTTTACCTCTGTCATATGGGATCCAGTGATATTCATCACTAGATACAGCCTTGAATATTTGAGGAAGCTATAAGAGGCAGAATAGGCAAATTCTTACACTCTCAGCAGACCTGAGAAACAACAGCTCAGAAAAAGGAACTAATCCCTAGACACAAAGTGATCACAACAGAATCTACCATATCAAAACAGAGAAAGGTGGCATCTTGAAAAATCATTGGAGAATGTGAACACTTGGAGTAGTCTCTTGGCATCCACACTTTTGTAAGTCACTCAGTATCTGGAGCTATAGCCAAATCTCAAACTTAAGCCCCAAGGTATGAGACCAGATCTAGGTCCTTGAGCCTCATCATACTACATCTTCCCTTGCATCAAACTACTATCAACTCCCCAGATAACATAGACACTGATTCTGTCCAGCCAGAAGACAGAAAGGGAAAATTATCAGATAGAGTCAGGGCAGAAGATACTAGCATAGCAGAAGACACAAGCAGTGGAATATGACACAGTCCTGAAAGCTAGATAGGAAAGGGTTTGTGACAAAGAGAAAGGTGATTGAAAACTGAGCTGACACTGTCTTCCCTCTCCTCCCAACCCCACCATGATTTAATCCTGATAAGCATCAGGATTGTCCCACTACCATGCCCTCCAACATGAAGAGTCTGAGTGACTGCCTCATTCAACCCTCTAGGGTCATTTCTGCAAGGGAAAAAATGGAGGGGGGAGTTGAGAACAGAAGAGTGAAGAGGGAAGAGAGGGATATGCAGCTGGGGATATAACAGCAGAGCAGCAGATAGCCTGAATACAAATTTACCCTATAAACAGAAACAGAGAGACCATGAAAACAGAAAGGAAAACTTCAAAAAGAAGCAAAGCACATTGAACATGGACTTTATAACATGAAAGGAAATGAACTGAAATTTTCAGATGAAAAAGAATTCTATGGACTCCCAAAGATTATGAAACACCAGCCCACAATTCCAGATGGGTTAGAGTGGAGGGAAAATCTCTTAAAAGAAGAAATTCAGGGTCAATTTAAAAACAAATCAAAACCCAACACATTAAAGAAAACAGTGTAGGAAAAACTGAATATATGATGGCAGACATCTGCAAATATGAAGAGGTTAAGATAGAGAGGGAATAATATATATACTACACAAAAATAGTGAAGTGGAGGAAAATTTGGCAGAAGAGAAGCTAAAGGCAGCCATGTTAAGAGAACAAATGAATTGTATACAAGTCTAACCTCTTTACCTTGAAGATGGGGAGGTTCCAAAGAGCTAACTTGGGACATATATATCTATATCTATATCTATATCTATATCTATATCTATATCTATATCTATATCTATATCTATATCTATATCTATATCTATATCTATATCTATATCTATATCTATATCTATATCTATATCTATATCTATATCTATATCTATATATGTTATCATTTATAATTTATAGAATATATATGTCATAAATAATGAAAATATTAATATATATCCTGATTGTCATACCAGAATAAATAATGCAAGAAAACTGACTAGCACTTCTGATTACAGACACCAAAGTGGTGAGGTATAGAATCAACAGATTGTAATCAGGAAAATGTGTATACATATGCTTACATAAAATGAAGTGACTAAATTTCATGATTTCAATGACAAAAACAAATTTTGCAAGTAGCCAGAAGAAAGATAATCAAATATAAAGCAAATGCATTCCAAATGATACAGAATTATTCTGTAGTCAGAGGTAATCAATCATGGATAGGACCATTAAAAAAAAAGAACAGGGGAAATCTTGTGGAAATAGACTACCATTAAAATAGTCTAAGCAAAAACTAATCTAATCTCAGAGAGTATTGACTTAAAAGAGGAATGAAAAAAAATCAATGCTAAAGAAAAGAATAAAGGGGAAACAAGTGTATGAATGCTAACTTTAAATGAGAATGGATCAAACAATTGTTTTTATTGTTCATCTTTTGTTTTTGAAGAGCACCAATCACATCACAGGTGATGTCTTCACTTGTGCATGAATTGGATTTAAGTGAGGCAGTTACACAAAGTTGTCAGCCTCATTTTCTCTTCCAGAGTTATCAAAATCCAGTGGCAAGACAAAAGGCAAGATGACTTGATACTATGGATGACTCAGAATGCAGTGGATGGCCTTGGCATCTTTGAAATGTTACCAAACTCTAAGCACTCCACAGCACCTGCTTCAGTTGCCTTCCTGGCCATTGGAACAAATTGTTCTCATCTGCCCATTCTTATAGGGGGTGTTTTTACATGCTTGGGGTAGACATCCCCCTAATGAATCCTGTCAATTTCTCTCTACCTGGGTTAGCCCATCTGCCAAAATGGTTTTGCTGGTGTATGGCCTCTGCACCTGCTACAGCTTCTTGGAGACACAGGAGTGCTAGTGCTCTCTGAAAGCTCCATACACTGTTAGGGGCTGAGGGAAAGGGAAGAGTAAAGAATGGCTATAGGGTTATGAACCTAAACAAATAGGAAGATGGTGGTAACCTCAGCACAATTATGTAAGTATGGAAGGGGTGGGTTTTGGTGAAAAGGGATAGGAAGGGGAAGACAGAAAATTTATCCTATCCTCAAGCAGTTCATAAGATACTATTAGATTCTTACCCATGAATTTTTGGAGGCTTTCCCATTCAATTTCAGAGTAGCTTGAAGTATCTTTTAGAAGTTAGGAATATTTAACAATTCACATACATAATCAGATTGTCATTTGAGCTGTTATTTCAGAAATTTAAAGTTTAAAAAAATCATTGTTAATAACTTAATAGATGAAAAAAGGCTATATTTGCACTATATCACATAATATGGACTAAAATTACATTAATTCAGAATCAGTAAGTCTTTTATTTTCCATAATTACTCAAAAATTGTCTTTTTGTAGTTAAAAAGGAAAAAAAATAACACAGACAAGAATGTACTAGTAATGGCAATATTAGAAAAAGTCTACTATTAAACATAGGATTAAACAATGAAACAAAAGAGAAAGGCTGCATATGGAAGAAAACAAAAATCTGGATTAGCTGTACACAAGACATACATCTGAAATACAATGGCATAGAGAATGCATATGAGAGGCTAGAACAAATCTACTATGAGCAAGGTGATTCCAAAAAAGTGGAAGATGCAATCATATTATGAAAACAGAACATAATCAAATTCAAAATTTGAAGAGAGATGAATGGAGCAATGGCATCAGGCTTAAACATAGACAATGAACTAATGCCAACATGAAAATGCATTAAATAGTACAATAGCTCAATTAATAGAGAAAAACTTAATTTCATTGTAAAAATACAAAGTCACAAAGTAATTATGGGAGACTTTAATATTCTTCTATCAGATTTTGACAAATTCACATAAAGATAAGCAAAACAAAATAGTACTGAATTGGATGAATTGTATGAGAATTTGGAGCTGACATATGGCATTTTCAAAATGGAAACTTTTAAAAAGATATGCATTTTCATCACTACTGGTTACTTTTTACAATAATAGATCACATGCTAAGCCAGTAAAGAAATTAGAAGAAACCAAAATCTACAGAATTAAATGTAAACCTTATAATCACATCATGAATAATGAGTCAAAGAATTATTTGCTATGTGAAAGAGAATGATAACAACGAGACAACATGTCAAAATTTGGGGACATAAGTGAAGGAGATATAAAAATGATATTGAAAACATTCCCAAAATAGAAAAAGAAGATTGTTGAATTGAATATGTAATTAATTAACTATAAAATCAATCTGCTTCAAAAAGCAGGAACAAACAACCCCTCAACTATCAAAGGACAGATAAAATAAAACACAAAAATAGTCATGCTCACTCCATTTACTTAATATTTTTCCTAATATATGATGTACAAAACAAAAAACAATATTTTATGTGTGATCTAACCAGAACAGAGGACAGAAGAAATTAAAGTAGATAAAAACAAAGTATAAAGCAAACCATCCCTAGTTGCTGAAGACATGGTAGTTTGTTTAGAAAAGGTCAGAGAGATAAACCCAAAGATCCCAGTTTCTGGGATAAGAACTCACTCTTTGACAAAAACTGCTGGGAAAACTGGAAAAAAGTGTGGCAGAAACTAGGCATAGATCAAAATCTCACACCATATACCAAAGTAAATTCAAAATGGGTTCATGATTTAGATATAAAGGCAATACTGTAAGCAAACTGGGAGAGCGAGGAATAGTTTATCTACAGATTTATGGAGAACAGAAGAATTAATGACCAAACAGGAGATAGAGAATATTATATGCAAAATGCAAAATGGATAACTTTGATTACATTAAATTGAAAAGTCTTAACACAAACAAAACCAATGCAACCAAGATTAGAAGGAAAATAAAAAATTGGGAAAGAATTTTTACAGTGAGTCTCTCTGATAAGGGCCTCATTTCTAAAATATATAGAGAATTAAATCAAATTTTTAAGAATACAAGTCATTCCGCAATTGATAAATGGTCAAAGGATATGAACATGCAGCTCTTTTGTGAAGAAATCAAAGCCATTTATAGTCATATGAAAAATACTCTAAATCACTATTGATTAGAGAAACACAAATCAAAACAACTCTGAGGTACCACACAACACCTATCAGATTGGCCAACATGACAAAACAGGAAAATTATAAATGTTGGAGAAGATGTGGGAAAATTGGAACACTAATGCATTGTTGGTGGAGTTGTGAAATGATCCAACCATTCTGGAGAGCAATTTGGAATTATACCCAAAGGGCTATAAAAATGTCCATACCCTTTGACCCAGCAATAGCACTTCTAGGGCTATATCCCAAAGAGATCATACAAATTGGAAAAGGATCCACATATACAAAAATATTTATAGCAGCTCCTTTTGTGGTGCAAAGAATTGGAAATTGAGAGGATGCCCATCAATTGGTGAATGGCTGAACAAGTTGTGGTATATGAATGTAATGGAATACTATTGTGCTATAAGAAATGATGAACAGGCTGACTTCAGAAAAACCTGGAAAGACTTGTATGGTCTGGTGCTGGGTGAAGTGAGCAGAACCAAGAGAACGTTGTACACAGTAACAGCCAAGTTGTGCAATGACTAATATTGATAGACGTAACCCTTCTCAGCCATACAAAGATCAAAGACATCTCCAAAGGCCTCATAATGGAAAATGCTATCCACATCCAAAGAAAGAACAATGGAGTTCGAATGCAGATCGAAGCATACTATTTGCTATTTTTTTCCCCATCTGTTGTGTTTTGTTTCCTCATTCTGGTAGTTCCTCCTATTGCTTCTAATTCTTATTTACAACATGACTAATGTGAAAATATGTTTAATAGGAATGTATATGCATAGCCTATATCAGATTTTATGCCATCATGGGGAGGGAGGTGAGGAAGGTGGAGGAGAAAAATTTAAAACTCAAAAGCTTATGGAAGTGATTGTTGAATCAAAATAAATTAATTAAAAAAAAGAAAAAAAGAAAAGCTCAGAGAATCCATACAGAATCTGAGACAACTAATAGTGTTAGCAATGTAGCACAAAACCATCAACTGCATTTCCATATCACAATAATAAAATCCAGAAAGAGCTAAGAGAAAGAAGAACTCCATTTGAAATAATTTCAAAATGCATAAAATAACCAAAAGTCAATCCAGTAAGATCTTTGAGACACAGAAAATATATTAAAAACAATGATTTTAACAATTAGAAGGATTTTCATTGTTTATGGCTGAGCCTCAAAAATATAATAAAAATAATGTTACCTTAATTAATGTGTTATTCTGTCAATGAAATTAGCCGTGAGGGATACTTTATAGAGCTTGACAAGGTAAGAAGAAAATTCATTTGAAGGGGGAAAAAAGTTCTTGAATCTAAAAAAAAAGTACTAGAAAAAAACAGAAATGAAAAGTGAATGAGTTTGTTTTCAAGTAACATTGACACAGTAGTCAATCCAATAATTTGAAAGCACATGTTTAAATATGCTTTCAAATTATATATATTCAAATTATTAGACTGACTACTACTTTATATATCCACATATACTTATTATTATGTAAAATTAGGCCAGTGAAACTTTTTAAAAAGAAAATATCAGAAACAATTGAACTCAATAATCCAGTTTTCAACAATCCAAAAACCAAATTGATAGGTAAAAAAAAAAACTTCTTTTATTAAGGAAAACCGAAAAACGCTTTGGCAGAAATTAGGTTTAGGCTACTATCTTGCATTGGAACACAATAACTTCAAATTGGATATATGACATAAAGATTAAAAATCATGCTACAGGGACAAGAATAGTACAAAATTAAATATATTTACATAAATTAAAAATTTGCATGAACAATATCATAATAGCATAGTAAGATAAGCAGAGAAGTCATTTTTGGGGGAGGAGATTTTGCACTAAATATGTCAGATAGGAATCTAATATCCAAGACATATAGGGGATTAACAAATATATAAGTTCAAGAGACATTTCACAATGAACAAGTGGTCAAAGGATATAAGCAAATAGTTTTCAAAAAGAATCGCAAAGTATTAACAACAATTAGAAAGATTGAATTAAGTCATTAATAATAACAGAAATCCAAATCAAAGTAACTATGAAGCTTTATCTCACACCTGGCAATCGGCAAACAAAAATGACAAAAGAGAGAAATATTGCATGTTGGAAGGGATGTGGATGGCAGATAGAATAACATATTATTAGTGGAGCTGAGAATTATTCAAAGCATTCTGGAAAGAAATGTCCAATTATGTTTAAAAAGGTGACTGGTCAATGCCTTTCACCCAGTGTTTCCACTACTAGGAATATTCCCCAAAGAAGGCAAAGATTGTCATGAGGGTACCATGTACACCAAGAGTCAAAAGATCACTTTTGTAGTAGTAGCAAAGAATCAAAATAAAGTAGATGCCCACCAGGTGGGAAATGGCTGAACAGATTGTGGCACAAGGATGCAAAGGAAAGTTATTGTGCCAGAAGAAAGGCTGAACAAGAAGAACTCAGAGAAGCAGAGGAAGACATATAGACTGAAGCAGAAGAAAATGAAGGCAATAAAATAAGATGTACAATGACTAAAACATCGTAATGGAAGAAGCCCTATAAAAATGGAAATGTATACAGTGAAATTATGGGGACCAAGCTTGGCCTGGAGAATAGATGAGAAAACACACAATCTCTGTCCCAATCTCTCTTGGAGAGGTGGGGGATTGGGAAATGTGAAACATGGCACACACCATGGCATATACAGAGCCACTGGGGATTTGTTGGTGGTTTTTCTGAACTGATTTTTTTTTTAATTTCTTCAGTACAAGAGAGGCTTTCTGTATAGAGGAGTATGAAGAGATATACTCGGAGCAGAATAGTAGGTAAAACAATAGGGACATTTTATGCATACACACATGCATGTAAAAAGAAAAGAAACTATAGCATCAGTGATTTCATTGCTCTAAAGATTCCCTCCGTTGAAGGGAAAACACATCCATTCAATATTCCATTAGATGCTTCATCTGAGTTGCTCTTATTGAAATATTCCTCTCTCTGTGTCTATATACCTACATCTATATCTATATAGTCATAGCCGTTTCTCTCTTTTTCTATCTCTAACTCTGCATTTGTCTCTGTGGCTCTTTCACTCTGTCTTGTTCTCTGTGTCTCCATTTGTCCATTAGTCTGTCTGTGTGTCTCCCTGTCCCCTTCCCTCCCCTGCTGATGGCCAGCCTTCTAGTAATGTGCCATCTCTGTACTTAGTGGTATCAGTAATTGGATATCCTTGAGACTGGTCAGAAAGAGATTCCAGGCGTCGTTTTGCTAGTATTAAGGCAGGACTCTGTGGCTTTGCTTGTACTTGGATCTGGGTTGTAGTGCTGGGTGGCAGTCCCAGGGTGAGAAGGAGCACTAGGAGAAGCACAGCTTGCAGGCAGCAGTGGAGGGGGGGTACCCTCCTCACAGTTCCAGGGCAGAAAAGAGTATTGGTACTCTGTACAGAGCACAGGCCAGGAGAGGAGTAAACACCTCTCTTTAGCTCATACCACCTTGGAAGAATGGAAAACTTACAGGTCCCGAGAAGTATCTCTGAAAACATCTGCATAAACCTCTGACGCTTGGGACAGTTTGCTCTCCACCCTGAAAGCAGAGCCCTACCTTAGCAAAGAGTTAAAAAGTCAAGTAATAGGCTGGGAAAATGAGCAAACAATGGGAAAAAAAAAACTCTGACTCTAGAAGCTTTTTTTGGTAACGATGAAAACACACACTCAGAAGAAGAAAACAAAGTCAAAGCTCCTACATCCAAAGCCTCCAAGAAAAATATGAATCAGTCCCAGGCCATGGAAGAGCTCAAAAGGGATTTTGAGAAGCAAGTAAGGGAAGCAGAGGAAAAAATGGAAAGAGAAATGAGAGTGATGCAAGAAAATCATGAAAAACAAGTCAACAGCTTGCTAAAGGATTCACAAAAAATACCGAAGAAAATAACACCTTAAAAAACAGACTAGGCCAAATGGTTAAAGAAGTTTAAAAAAGGGGAAGAATGAAATAGTATTTGTAAAGTGCTTTATAGACCTTAAAGAGCTATATAAGTGTGATTATTATTATTATATTATTATTATTTCAGGGTTGGAAGGAGGCACCCTCTGAATTGTGAGGATTTTATCTTTAGCCCTTCTGCTAGATTCATTATTATCTCCATTTCATTTTGGTTCAAAGGAGGGTAGTGAGAGGGACAGATTAACAATTTGGGTAAAAACAACCATTCATACAAATAAATAAAAAAATAAATAGGCAAATAAATTTATCCAAAGAAATACAAAAAGAATTGAGGGCAGGTTCTGTCTGTCTGTCTGTATTTCTCTCTCTGCCTCTGTCTCTGTCTCTCTCTGTGTCTCTGTCTGTCTCTCCCTCTTTCTCTTTCCCTCTATTTCTCTTCCTCCCTCTTCTTTTCTCTCTCTCTCTCTCCCTCTGCCATTGACTTTGCCACTGAAGAAGGGACCATTAGGAGGCAAGGCCTCCAGCAGAGAGATATATGGAGGTGGTCACTCCTGAAAGGAGAGGCTACACAAACATGGACAAAGATGGCTATAGGATAATGGTGGAGAGTTCATCATGAGCGAGGGAGTAGCTTTAAGGTCGTAGCTTCTCATGCCAGAGACGAATGCAGGTGATGCATCTTCAAAGCCCATTAGGAAGCTACATCTAATGGAAACTTCATAAGAAATCTAGAAAGTGAGAAAATGACTTCCAGTAACTTTGTAAACTGTCTCTATTGACCCATGTTCTTTAAGCTTTAATCCATCTTCCTCCTCAAGTACATTGTGTGTGCCTGAGAAGAACACACCCCTACTGGGGACAATGTTTTGGTAGTTACTGTTCATGTTAACTATGTCAGATAACTGCTTTGCTAAAAACCTAAATTAGTTTTGCTGGATAACTGCTAATAAAAAGCACACCAGTGAAGGGATCATGAGTAAAAATACTACAAACTCAGGCCCTCAGAATTGCCCCTTCAACCCTAAAGGGACCTTCTCTCTGGGGACCTTGCCCACTAAGGTGGGTGGGAGTGAGGAAGTAGCTCTCAAAGGGAGCCAATATTTATATCACTCATTTGATCCTCACAACTCTGTCAGGTAGGTGACAATATTAGTCAAATTTTACAGATGAGGAAACTGAGGTAGGTAAAGGTTAAGTGTCTTGCCCAGCATAATGTAATTAGAAAGTACCTGAGGCTGATTTTGAACTCAAATCTTCCTGACTCCAAGTTTAACACTCTGTGACACAGTAGCCTCAGTGGAGGTGTATGTCTTCCCACTTAGAATGTAAGTCCTTCGAGCATAGGCACAACCAATTCATTTTTGTATTCTCAGTGTTTAGCACAGTCCCTGACAAATAATTTAATTCATGTTTGTTGATTGACTGATTGAGCCTGTAGTCATTTGGAGCTGAGATGTTTACTTTCGACTTTGCTTCACACTGAAAATCAAACTCGTACTGGGAAAAGGCTTCTTAGAATGTCTAACTGAATCTTTGAGGTTTTACACATACTGAGATTTTTTTTCCCCTTTCAAAGACATCATTAATCCTCCAAGCACATCATTTTAAATTCAGTGAGATGGATTTGAAAAGGTCAAATACAGTAGCTGTTAAAAACCATTGAGAACAGCTCCGCCCTCTTGCACCCATCAACAGTCTGTCTCTAAAGGCATTCTCAGCATACTGTAAAGCAGGAAATGTTCAAAGCACCAGATAAGCCTGGGGAGAGAGCTGGCATTAACCCTGGAGAAAGTGGCCTGCTCCTCACAGCCTGGGGGCATAGGACAATGGAGCCCTAAGTGTCACATCATTAATCCATACAGACCCAACAAGACCTTCAGTTTTGTGCCTGGAAAGGAAGGACCAATGGCTAAGGAAACTGGGACATAGGAACAGGGAAGAGTCATGGAGGCAATTTCCAAGAAGTGCAGAATAGCCATCACTGCTCCTTCCCCCAACACTGCTGTGGCCCATCTATCTGAGCCCTTTTCTGCCTGAGATCTTTGCCTTTTGTTTCCATAAATCCTCCACAGAGATTGTACCAAAGCCTTGCTGTTCACCTTGGACTCTTCAGTATTTCTGAAGAGAGTGTGCTGTGGTTTAATGGGAAAGTCTAGAAATGGCAGGGGACAGCAGAGAGTATTGCAACTTCATGGCTACCCTTCATGGCTACCATGGCTATTATGTCAGAGTTCTGAGAAAAAGAACACTGCTGCAGAGAGTATCAGGAATGTCACTTGGGGGAAGTCATGTCTGTAACTCTAAATGTAAGGTGCGTAAGAAGAAGAGGTCTGAAATGAAGGGAAGTTTGCTGATGATGAAATAGGAGATCCTGAGGATACAACTCTGAAGAGGAAGGTAAGGTGAGAGTGACCGCACAGGAAGAACAAGGGTGAGGGGAATGTGGATGAGAGAATGGAAAGTGAGGGATAGATGTGGGGCATAAACCTGGGTTATGTACAGTTTTGTTGTTCAGTCGTGGGTGACTCTTTGTGAGCTCATTTAGGGTTTCCTTGGCAAAGATACTGGAGTGGTTTGCTATTTCCTTCTCCAGCTCATTTTAAAGAAGAGGAAACTGAGGCAAAGTGTTGAGTGACTTGCCCAGGGTCACACAGCTAGTGTCTGAGGCCAGATTTGAACTCAGCTAGATGAGCTTTTCTGACTTCAGGCTTGGCACTCTATCCACTGTGTCACTTAGCTGCCCCTATACACAGTATAGGAAGCCATCAATTCATCAATAGGAGGAGAAGAGGTGGGATGATCATGAAGCGGATAATGGTTGAGGGACAGAAGACCTTCTACAATGCAGTGGTTTCTAGGTGTGATGTAACACTGTGGTAGGAGTCTCAGCTCTGCTTTTGGGGGGCAGTTAGCTCTACTTTGAAGAGATCTTGTCCCTGTCATTGAGGAGGTGGGATTTAGGAAGAGGACCAGCTGGGGTACAAAGGGAAAAAGCTTCCGAATTTCTCTCCTCTAGCACTTCTAAGTGTTGGACTGCAGAGGAGACTCTCAGCCAGCTCTGCTTCCCAGTAGGGTACCTGGTAAATCCTGGACAGAGAGTGAGCAAGGTGCAGGAAGAGCTTCTATAGCCTGTTCTTTTCCACCCTTTTGTGGCCAGTGGCATCTGGATCAACATTTCAGTGTATCTGATCAATTGCCTTCTCCATTGGCTTTCTGAAATGCAATGCTGATGGGCTTCCCCAAGATCTTTACTATAATCCAAACACAGGAGAAGAGCTTATCAGACCAGTCCATACATGACAAAGACTATGATTTTCTCTACTTTTCCCCAAGGTTTTCTCATACCTACTGGTTTGAAACATGTGGGCTTCAGCCACAGGGAGATGAGCAAAAATAGAAACAAGGGGAAAACATGTTGATTTTGATACTAAGCCGTTCTTTACTAATTGATAGAAAACATGGCTCTTCCATGGCCAGAGATACTCCTGAGATGAGGAGAGATGCAATTGGAACACTATTCAAGGTCTCTGGAATACTATTTTACTGTGGAAAAGTCACTCCATCTTTTACCACCTCCGTTTCCCCATCTGTAAATGGAAATGATGGTAATTATGGTAACTATTGCTAATATTTACATAACACCTCAATGTTTGCAAAGTACTTTACACTTCACCTCATTTTTATTAGATACCAACAACAATCCAGTGACTTAGGTGCTATTTTTATCAGCATTTTAAAAATAAGCCAACTGAGGCAAAGAGAGGCTAAGTGACTTTCCTAGGGTCATGTGCCTAATAAGGGTGTGAGGTGAGATTTGAACTCAAGTCTTCTGACTCTCAGTCTAGCACTCTATGCCACCAAACCAGAATAATGGTATATATATATATATATATAATTTTAGTGCAGGGGGACTGAGAAGAAGATCATTGTTGACCTCAAAATCCTTGTTTTAGAACTGAGAACTCTAAAAGCCTCTGATTTCACTCTAGGGTGACTAATGAGGCAGCAGTGCTCTGGCATCACCTTAAATGCAGCGACATTATTATTCAATGCTCCAATGCATGTTCTAATGGCCATGATGAATATTTGTTATTGTTAGTCTTAAGGAGTCAAATGTAATTAGGGCAGATGCAGAAAAGAAATGGTAACAGGTCTGCATTTCTAGGTATGAGAGAAGTCTTCAAAGATTAAAAAAAATATCAAAATTAGCGAGTTAACAAATGAAAAGAGACCAACATAAAATCTGTGAATCCAGTGAAAGGGAATTTTAAATAATACAAATCTGCTCCATCCATGCCTGCTGTGAAGGTATATAAAGGTAGCAAAATAGGAATAATAGTTTGCATTTATATTGGCTTTAGGGTTTGCAAAGTTCTTTTTACATATTATCTCTTTTGATGCTTACAACAACTCTGGGACATAGGTGCTATTATTATCTTCATTTTGCACGTAAAGAAACAGAGGCAGGTAGAAGTTAAGTGACTTGCCCAGGTTCATACAACTAGAAAGTAATTGAGGAAGTTTTGAATTCTAACACTTTGTCTATTGCGCCACCTAACTATAGTGACAGAGCAGACAAATAATAAAGATGGGTATACTACATGTAAGCATGGCCACATGAAGCCAACCACATGGTCTATCAAATTCAGTTTGTTGATTCTGATAGGGATGAGTAGGAAGGAGTAGGTGGCAATACCCTAAAATGAGGAACATGAAGGAAAACAACAAGCCTTTGATGCAATGCAATATGGGACTGGAAGTGCAGACATAATTATATTTTGGTGACAACACAGGCCTTCTATCTACTGAAGAAATGATCTCTAAGGTCCTCTTTAGTTCCCAGTGCTTTGATCTGATGACCCTGGGATGCACTGGGAGCCTCAGCTCTAGCAGTTGGGTGGCATGTGTTGATCTACAATGAGTCATGTTGAGATGCAGAAATTCAAAGACTCATCTGAATTAGAAGTGGAAGAGACTTCAGGGACCATGTAGTCTAGCCTGCTTATGGATAATCTTGGTTTTCATACTTGATACTTGAGTTGTAAGGGGTGTTCCAGGAAGAGCAGCACCTGCAGTGTGAGGGCTGCTGGGGCCTTTTCAAGGCTGTTCATCCACCTTCAGTGGTGTCCACCTTTCACCAAACTCTCACCTGTGACTCCAAGAAGCTGTAGCATGTGCAGTGGCTACACCCTGGTAAAAACCATCTTGGCACATGGGCTAAACCAAGTTGGGGGTAAATGACAGGCCTCAAACCTGTCAGTGAGTTAGGGAAGTGTCTACCCTAAGCATGTGAAGACATCCACCAGTGGAATGGACGGATGGGAACAATGAGTGCTTAGAGCTTGGTCAGACATTGAAGATGCCAAGGTCATCCACTGCATCTTGGGCTATTGCCAGTCATCCTGACTTTTGTCTTGCCACTGGACTTAATGACTCTTGAAGGCAAAGTGAGGTTGATGATTTTGCGCAAGTCTGCTTCACTTAAATCCAATTCACACATTAGGCAAGACATCACCCCATGATGTCATTGGTCCTCTTCAAAAAAATAAGAAAGGGTAAGCAACAACTTGACACTTTTCAATCATACTCCCTTGTGCTGCCTATACAGACTTCCTTTGTAACAAAAATGTATTGTTCAACAAAACAAATCTATATCGACCATGTCAAAATGTGCATGCGTAGGGGCAGCTAGGTGGTGCAGTGGATAGAGCACCAGCCCTGAAGTCAGGAGGACCTGAGTTCAAATCTGATCTCAGACCAAACACTTGACACTTACTAGCAGTGTGACCCTGGGCAAGTCATTTAACCCCAATTGCCTAAAAAGAAAAAAAGAAAAGAAAATGCGCATGCCTCATCCCACACTTGTAGTTCACCACCTCTCTGCTGAGAGAAGTTATGCTTTGCTCTCAGTGCTCTGAGGTCATGATTTGTCATTGCATTGATCAGATCTTTGAAGTCTATACATGTTATTTTCCATTACATTGTTGTAATTACATAAACTGACTGTTCTCTTCCTTCTGGTTTCTTCTCTTTGCATCAATGGATAAACCATTCCTTGCTACTCTGAATTCTTCAGTCAGCATTTCTTAAAGAGCAGTAACATTCTATTAGATTCACTCACATATGATGTTTTGTTTAACCATTCCTCAACCAATAGACATTCACTTCCACTCAAGTTCTTTGTTACTACCAAAAAAGTGTTGTTAGAAATTTTTTTATTTTTATTTTTTATATAAATTTATTTATTTTTACTTTTCAATATTTACTTCCACAAGATTTTGAGTTCCAAATTTTCACCCCATCTTACCCCTCCCCTACCCCAAGATGGAATGCATTCTGAATATCCTTTCTGCTAGTCTGTCCTCTCTTCTATCTCTTCCCCCTTTCTCTTATGTCCTTTCCCCTCTATTTTCCTGTAGGGCAGGACAGACTTCAGTACCCCATTTCCTGCATTTCTTATTTCCCAGTAGCATGTGAAAACATTTTTTTAAACACATGTTTTTGAAACTTTAGGCTTCAAATCTTCTCCCTTCCTCCCTCCCCCCAACACCCTCATTGAAAAGGCAAGCAACTCAATATAGGTTTTACATGTGCAGTTATGCAAAACATTTCCATAGTAGACACATTGTGAAAAACTGACTCTATTTCCATTAATCCTATCCTGCCCTCCCATTTATTCTATTCTTTCTTTTGACCCTGTCCCTCCTCAGAAGTATTTGCTTCTGATTACCCCCTTTCCCAATCTGCCCTCCTCTCTATCATCCCCCTGCTCTCTTGTCCCCTTCTCCCCCTATTTTCCCATAGGGTAAGACAGATTTCCTTACCCAATTGAATGTGTATATTATTCCCTCTGTAGGCCAAATCTTATGAGAATAAATTTCACTCATTCCCTCTCACCTTCCCCCATTTCCCCTACACTGTAAGAGCCTTTTCTTTTCTGTTTTTTTTTTTTGTGTGAGATAATTTACCCCATTCTACCTCTCCCTTTCTTCTTCTCCAAATGTCATCCTCATGCATCCCTTAATTTTATTCTTCAGATATGACCCCTTACTCTTCAACTCACCCTTTGCCCTCTATCTATCTATCTATCTATCTATCTATCTATCTATCTATCTACCTATACATACATATAATTTTTTTCCTCCAACTACCCTAATACTGACAAAGGTCTCATGAGTTATAAATATCATCTTTCCATGCAGGAATGTAAACAGTTCAACCCTAATATGTCTCTTATGATTTCTCTTTCCTGTTTACCTCTTCATGTTCTACTTGAGCCTTGTATTTGAAAGTCAAATTTTCTATTCAGCTTGGGTCTTTTCATCAAGAATGCTTGAAAGTCCTCTATTTCACTGAATGACCATTTTTTCCCCTGAAGGATTATACTCAGTTTTGCTGGGTAGGTGATTCTTGGTTGTAATCCTATCTCCTTTGCCCTCCAGAATATTATATTCCATGCCCTGTGGTCCTTTAATGTAGAAGCTGCTAAATCTTGTGTTATCCTGATTGTGTTTCCACAGTTCTTGAATTGTTTCTTTCTGGCAGCTTGTAATATTTTCTCCTTGCCCTGGGAACTCTGGAATTTGGCTACAATATTCCTAGGAGATTTCCTTTGGGGATTTCTTTCAGGAGGAGATCTGTGGATTCTTTCAATTTCTATTTTGCCCTCTGGTTCTACTATATCAGGGCAGTTTTCCTTGATAATTTCTTGAAAGATGATGTCTAGGCTCTTTTTTTGATCATGGCTTTCAGATAGTCCAATAATTTTTAAATTCTCTCTCCTGGATCTATTTTCCAGGTCACTTTTTTTTCCCCCCAATGAGATATTTCACATTGTTTTCTAATTTTTTGTCCTTTTGGATTTGTTTTGCAGTGTCTTGATTTCTCATAAAGTCACTAGCTTCCAATTGCTCTATTCTAATTTTTAAGGAAGTATTTTCTTCAGTAATCTTTTGGACTTCCTTTTCCATTTGGCCAATTTTTCTTTTTAGGGCATTTTCTCCTCATTGGCTTTTTGGACCTCTTTTGCCATTTGGGTTAGGCTATTTTTTAAATTTTCTTCAGTATTTTTTTGGGTCTCCTTTAGCAAGCTGTTGACTTGTTTTTCATGATTTTCTTGCATCACTCTCATTTCTCTTCCAGTTTTTCCTCTACTTCCCTTACTTGCTTCTCAAAATCCCTTTTGAGCTCTTCCAAGGCCTGGGACTGATTCATATTTTTCTTGGAGGCTTTGGATGTAGGAGCTTTGACTTTGTTGTCTTCTTCTGGTTGTATATTTTGATCTTCTTTGTCACCAAAGTAAGATAATATAGTCTGACTCTTTTTGCGCTGCTTGCTCATGATCCCAGCCAATTACTTGAGTTTTAAACTCTTTGTTAAGGTAAGAGTCTGCTTCCAATGTGGAGAATGTATTGTCCCAAGCTTCAGGGGTTTGTATAGCTGTTTTCAGAGATACTTGTAGGGACCTGTAAATTTTCAGTTCCACAAGGTGGTATGATAAGGGGCAAGATGTTTACTCTTTTCCTGGCCTGTGCTCCAGTCTATTAGTGACCACAAGCATTCCTTTCTGTCCTGGAACTGTGAGGAAGGTTTCCTGTCCATAGTCACTACAAGCTCCACTGTGCCAGTGCTCCTCCTCACCCCAGGACCCCCGCCCAGAGCTGTGACCCAGACCCAAGCATGGAGAAAGAAGAGAATCCTGCCTCAACACCAGCAGAGAGATCCCTGCAATCCCTCTCCGTTCAGCCACTGGATTCCCCCTCAGTCTGTGGGCTGGAAGCTCAGGAGGCAGCTGCCCCCCCAGGGCCATGCTCTTGGGGAATGGAACTGAGACCCTGCATTCCTCTCTCAGCACCACAGAAACAGACTTTTCCCAGTGACCTTCTAAGTTGTCTTTGGCATTTGTTGATTGAGGAGTCTGGAAACCGCCACAGCTGCCCGCGATTCAGTCCTCTGAGCCTGCTCCAGGTTTGCTTTGTTCTGGCCACACATTCCACACTGTGCTCCTCTCACAGCCCAGCGCAATATACCTTTCTGGTCAACCATCCAGGTTGTCTTGGGCTGGAAATTTGTTTCACTCTGTCTTTTTGTGGGTTCTGCTGCTTTATAATTTGTTTAGAGCCATTTTTTATAGGTATTTGGAGGGGTTTGGGGGCAAGCTCAAGCAAATTGCTGCTTTCACTCCACCATTTTGGCTCTGCCCCTTGGATTCCTTGTAAACCTTTTTTATACATGTGTGATCATTGTTTCTGTCTTTGAGTTCCTTGAAATATGTGTCTAGTAGTGCTATTAAGATCTCAAAACTTATGTACGGTTAAGTGTCCTTCTAAAAATTATTGATTTTTAACTTTTTTTCTTTTTAAATTTTGAGTTTCAGAATCTATCCCCTCCATCCTACCTCTTATCCACTTATTCAGAAGACAAACAATACATTAATTATACATATTCCTTATTAATTATATTACAAAATAACATAAAAAAAGTGATAAAATTATACTTCAATTTGCTTTCAGAGTTCATTAGTTCTCTCTCTGGAGGTAGATAGCATTTTTTTTATGAGTTCTTTGGAATTGTCTTGGATCCTTGTTTTGATCAGAATAGCCAAGTCTTTCAAATTGATCATCATTACAACATTGCTGTTACTGTGCACAATGACTTCCTGGTTCTTATCACTTAACTTCCATCAGTTCATGTATGTTTTGCAGTGTATTTCTGAACTCCCCCCCCTTATCATTTTTTTTGTAGTATAACAGTACTCCATTACAATCATATGTTACAACTTATTCAGCATTTCTCCACTTGATGAGCTTCCCCTCAATTTCCAATTCTTTGCCAACATAAAAAGAGCTGCTATAAATATTTTTGTACACATAAGTCTTTTCCTTTGATTTCTTTGGGGGTACAGACCTAATAGTGGTGTTTCTGTGTCAAAAGGTACACACAGTTTTGGGCATAGTTCCAGATTGTTTTCCAGAATGAAAAACACTACCCCACCAACAGTTCATTCATGCACCTATTTTTCCTCACCCCTTCTAGCATTCATAATTTTGGATAGATGTGAGGTGGTACCTTAGATGTGTTTTAACTTGTCTTTCTCTAATGATTAATAATTTAGAGCATTTTTCATGTTTTGATTTTTTTCTTCTGAAAACTGCCTGCTTATATCCTTTGACCATTTATTATTTGGGGAATGGCTCTTATTATTATTATTATTCAATACATTTGACTTAGTTTCCTATATACTTGGGAAATAAGGCTTTTATCAGAGAAACTTGTAATTTTTTTTTATATTGTCCATGGCAACTTTTTGGCAAATATAGTTGCTCTGATTATTATCTCTTTTAGTTAGGCCTATATTCACTTTCATTTTTTCAGAGATCATGATAACTATCTCTGCCTTTTTTTACTTCAGTTGAAGCATAATTCATTCTGCTCCAGCCCCTTATTCTAACTTTGCACATGCCTTTCTGTTTCAAGTGTGTCTCACACAAAACAAGTTTTTGGATTCTTGTCTCTAATCCTTTCTTCAAGGGTGATCTCATCCCATTCACATTCACAGCTATGATTACTAACTGTATATTTCCCTCTATCTTATTTTCTTTTGTTTATCCATCTTTCTTTTTATCCTGTCACTCCTCAAAAGTCTGTTTTATTTCAAAATAATGCCTTCCTTAATCTGACCTTCCTTTTATCGCTCCTTCCCCATAATTCTTATGCTCTTCTCCTACCATTTCCTTATTGGGTAAGATAGATTCCTATACCCAATTGATTGTGCACACACACACATATACATATATATTCCTTCTTTGAAACAATTACAATGAGAGTGAGGTTGAAGTGATGCCTACCCCCCTATTTTGTCCTTCATTATAAAAGTTCCTCCTTAAGTGCTTTTATCATGAGAGAAAATTTTCCCCATTCTGCCTCTCATTTCCCACTTGTTCCAGTGCATCCCTCTTTCTTACTCTCACATTTTTTTGGGGAGATCATTCCAACATTAATAAACCCACACCTGCGTCTTCTGTCTGTGTATACTCCTTCTAACTGTCCTAATAATGATAAAGTTCTTAGGTGTTACATATATCATCTTCCCATATGGGAATGTAAAAAGTTTAACTCTATTGAGTCCCTTATGATTACTTTTTCATGTTTACCTCTCCTTTTTATTATTATCTTGAGTCTTCTCTTTGAATGTCAATTTTTCTATTAAGCTCCGGTCTTTTTTTTTTAATCAAGAATTCTTGAAATTCCTCTATTTCATTAACTTTACATTTTAATTTTTGCTGAAGGATTATACTCATTTTTGTGGGGTGTGATTTTTGTTGTAATACTAACTTCTTCACCTTCTGGAATATCATAATCTAAGCCCTCTACTCTTTTAATGTGGAAGCTGCTAAATCTTGTGTGATCCTGACTGTGCGTGCATGATATTTGAATTGTTTCTTTCTGGCTGCTTGAAATATTTTCTCCTTGACCTGGTAGCTCTGGAATTTAGCTATAACATTCCTGGAAATTTTCATTTTGGGATCTTTTTTGGAGATGATCAGTGGATTTTTTCTAATCCCAAATCTAGTGCTCTTTTCAGTATAACATGTTGCCTCTACATATTAATTTAGAGCCCAATCAAATGCATGTCAACACTTATGCACCATAGATTGTACATGTAAAGAGGACAAAAGTGATTCAATCATACATCATCAGCTGGAAATACCAATCAGGCAGTACCATTTTACCTTACCAGTGGAGAATAATCATAACAGTTTATATAATACTACTCCTACTCACCCAGCAATGATCTCTTAAAACATTATGGCTTACAGACTAAATAACATTTAATTATTTCACTCTCAGACATATACAGTATAGATAAATAAATGAAAAGATGTATGATGAATATTGGGGGAAAAGAATAGGTTTTTTTTTTTGTAAAGATGCAAGTCATGGTTTATTGAAATCAGTTCTTGATTTGTTAACCAGTCATTTTAAAACTCTTGTAGAGTTTTGTCATAATAATATTTTGTATATAGTTTATAATTGTCTTACTTTTGAAGGAGAAACCCTATCTGGCACCCATGTGCACAGTGAAAAATAACAGAATAATCCTTGGCTGTGCTGAAATTTGACATGTCACTGCTCTTGTTCCAATTATTAACTGTGACGATGATCTCTTACAAAATGTCCTTGTGAAACTAATTTGTTGATAATGAATTTCAAGTAAGGAGTAAGGCTAAAAGAATGTCTATTGCTCTTCATTCCATATTTAACACAATCATTGCCCTGAAAGAACTGATAAGTTTGGTGAAATTGAATTAATTTTCTTTCTAGTTACATTTCTTTGTAATGTTTTATCTTTTCATTCACAAAAAGCAAATTACTCATTTAGATGATTTCAATTAGAAGCATGCTTATACAAGCTACTATCAATTTGGAAAGAAAAAATACTCATATTTTCAAGGTGAAATTAATTTTGTTAAAGAGCAAAAAAATTCCACCAAAGTCCACCTTTAATGCTTTATTCAGACAGGGAGGTCACCAATTTTGGAAGCCAATTTCCACCTCTCTCAGGTAAAAAGTTCTACTTTATGATTATTGCCCTAAGAAAAGTCTAAGTATGGAGAGGCTCATCACCAGGTTTAGCTACAGAGTGATGAATTTGGGGGCAGCAGGAACTTTATAAGACTGGGCTATGAATCAGAAGAGGAAATACTCCCATCTACATAATTGGAGATGCCTGAAAAAGTGACACAAGAAGGGACTGGAAATAACTTAGTAAGCATAAAACATTGGGCTGTGATCAAGGCCACCAGTTTCAAATTGCTATCCAATAAAACAGAGGGTAATGGTGCCTACTGGTACCTTTCACCTGACTTTTTAGCACTCTTACTGGGTTTAACTAAACTGCTTTACTGGGTTACATGGTCAGCAAGATGGAAAATAAGTTATTTTCTATAAATTTCTTCACTCTTCAAACTTGAACCAAGGAATCATATGACAGATTTATAATGGTGAAAGATAAACCCACAGGCAAGATAAAAGCCTTCTCAACTGATACCAGAGAAGTGAATGACCTATAGGTCTCCCCTTAGTGCCCATCCCTAATGCCCTTCCACATACCTAGGGTAGCAAGCAGAAACAAACTTGAATGGGAATTAGTCCCTGGGTGGTGATCCTCTAAAACTGCAGGACTCTGCCCAAATATGACCCCTGACTCCCATTCCACAAGACATGTCAAGTTGTTGATTCTGTCCAGCCAATTGAAGGAAAGGAGAACAGTGAGAAAAACTGAAAAAAAAATGTTATAGCACAGGTGGCTACATCAGGCCTGAAAGAGAGGAGGAGACAGGAAAGCTAGCTGCAGCCTCCTCTCCTCATATCCTTGTTCTTATCTAGCTTTCTCAGGGCAGGGGCAGAAGACAAAAAAAAAATCCATATTCTTCATGAGAAGGTCAAGGAAGCTTTTGAGTCTGAAGATCAATAAAGAAGAAAGAGTAAGAAAGTGAATAAAGGTAAAGTAACAAGGAAAAGCCCCAAAACACTAAGGATATCAAGATACAAATATTCAGTAAAATCTGAACACACAGCAGATAAACAGAAATGACAACAAAAATATAAAGAACTGATAAAAATTACAAAGCAATATCAAAGGACGTCTAGCAAAGGTTATGATGTGATGAAAAATGAATGAATGGCACTAAATGAAAGGCAGAACATGGTGGACATCCCAGAGAGAAGAAACCTGGGAATGGATTGAATGAAATAAAATTGATAAAAGAAAAAAAATTAGAAATGCATTTGGGTTAAAAATTAAAGTTTTCAATGTAAAAAATATAACTCTCAAAGCAAAACAAACCAAAAACAAATAAACAACAAGCAAAAAATCCCTCCTAGAATTAACAAATTAGGAAAAATTGAATTGATTGTGGAAAAATCTTCCTATAAGTAGAGACTACAACAGGGAGATTTACAGATTTGAAATACAAAAATACTGAACCTGTGGGAAATTTGGCAGAAGAAAATGTGGAGTTGGGACCCTAGACCTGTCAAATAATCAGTCAACAGGGCTATAATATGCAATTCCAATATTTGAGGTACCACACTGTGTAAATGTTATTGTGGTCAATAATGTAATTTGTGCCAGAGAGGTTAAGAAGGATGATGATTAAGAAGAATCCACTGTATTTTCCCATTAGGAGATTGTTGTTAACTTTGGAGAAAGCAGTTTCATTTAAGTGATGATGTTGAAAAGACAGATTGTTGAGGGTTAAGGAGAGAGTGAGAGAAGAGGAGATTGAGGCATCACCTGGAGACAGCTCTTTTTTTCCAAAAAAGTTTGACTGAGAAAGGGAGAAGAGATAGAGATGTCCTACTAGCCATGCCTTTATCAATGTCCTGACCTATATTTTTTTCCCTATCAGTAGTGCATTCCTTCTTCACTCTCATTCATTCTTCAAACCTATAACATCTCCAATTTATTATTGGCTTTTCTCAACCAAGTTGTAAGACCCTACATTGGCCCACCATACTCCACTTGGTGGGAGAACATGGCTGTGAGATACACTTGGGTGTCTATTGTTTGAGTCTCCACTCATATGTACAAGCATTAAAATGCTTTGATTAAGCCAGGAAAAATGTATAATACTGAAATAATTCTTTGAAAAGAAGCAAAAAGAAAAAAATGTTAAAAACACATGGATTCAGTACAAATCAAAACGATTGATCATGAAGACAGGATGCACAGAGATATTTTAAGAAGTATAGTTCTCCCAGAGTTACGTGGGAAATCAAAACAACTTCAGAATACAGATGCCAAATCATAGATCAGGAAAAGCACAAGGGGAAGCTAGATGGCACAGTGGAAAAAGCACTGGCCCTGGATTCAGGAAGACCTGAGTTCAAATATGGCCTCAGACGCTTGACACTTACCAGCTGTTTGACCCTGGGAAAGTCACTTCCCCCCATTGCCTCACCAAAAAAAAAAATATGCACAGAATCCAGGAAGGGGATAGGCTAGGGCAGGGGAGAGAAAAGGTTAAGGGAACCCTACTCTTCCAGGATACAAAGTAGTTAAATTAAAAAATTCAATGACAAATGTCACAAGACGGCAGGAGAAAGACTTTCACATATGATGTGGATAAATAAAGGTGATTCTGAATTCAAGAGAAGTCATAGGAAGAAATTATAATAATATATTCCCCAAAGCTTAAGGGCTCAAATTGTTACCCAAAATTATATACCAAACAAAAGACTAATCACCATGGAAAAGATATCTGTTCAACACAAAAAGGCATTTAATTCATTTATGGAAAAAAAATTGTGAGCAGAATGGTAGACTATAGCTGTGTGACCCTACGCAAGTTACTCAACTTCTCACAATCAGTTTACTCATCAGTAAACTGTAAATAAAAAACACCCATGCCATTGGGTTATTGTGAAGATGAAATACAATAATATATGTAAAGCACTTTGAGTATGTTATATCACCATAGAAATGCTAGCTTTACTGTTACTATCATCATTATTGTTCAAAGCAGCAGCAGTAGTAATAAAGGCGATGAGTACAATCAATACAGAGAAGCCTGGAAAGACATGAAATGACATAAATTGAAGAAAGGAGACTCAAGAAAACATTCTACATGGCTACAACAATACGAGTGGAAAGATAAAGCAGAAAAATCACAGAGAATTAATAGTGGCCTCAAGGAAAAGATGTGAGAAGATAATCTACTCTGCCCCCCCCCCCCACTTCTGTACAGATTTGTGGCAGGCCATGACTGGAAAACATTGTAGCTATTGTCATTTTTCAAAAAAAAATATTGAGCAATTGTGCTGACTTATTTTTCCCCTTCTCTCTTTTTTTCTTTAAAAAAAAATCTTTGTAATATACAGTTATTCTCTGGGAGGAGGTAGGAGAGGAATACAAAAAGAAAGTGAGGCAATTAAAAAACTTGCCAAAACAAGTTTATAATCAAAAACAAACAAAAGATTGTAAGCACCATAAGAACACGGACTGTCTTAGCAGTGGCAGCAATGCATTCCTGGCTGTGCCTTTGAAGAGATCATTCTGGTCTTATTTAATGCTTATGCACAGTCTTTATTCGAGTGAGATTCCAGAGAGCACCCTCCTGCTGATTGGGAAGTATCCCTGAATGTGGAATCTGATGTGAATGAGCTGCCCAGGATGTTTTTAGTATGCCTCCCTTCAGATGTGGTTATAACTGAATCACCTTCCATCTGTGCTGAGGAAGGACCCACCTTCTGATCCCTCTGCAGGGCTGATCAGTGCTATCACTGCAATCTAGCCTCAGAACCACAGTTACAATGCTCATTAGCAGAAGTTTTAACAATTGTGTGATTATTTTTTTTTTCTTTAGAGTAGTTACTAGTGACTTCACAAGGGGCAGAAGTAGATGTGATTCCTCAAGGTTTCAGGTATACAAATAGAGCTGCTCATTAAGAGATTTTTCTGGTAGAGTTATTGCCACAAGTATCTAAATCCTCTGCAAGCAGGACATCATCCATAAAGGAGTTAATCATGATTGAGGATGAAAAGCTCATTAGAACCATTTCATTCCAAAAATTTGACAGCCACCATGACTGACAGTCAAAATATGTCCATATTTACTGGGAAGTCAAGTCAATAATGGTGAAGTAAAATTAGTAGGAGAAACATTAATGGGCTTAAGTTCATTAATCCGATTTAGTCCAAAAGTTTGGCAGACATTGTGACTGACAAGCAAATCTATCAGCATTTGCCAGAAGTCCCAATGAAAGGTGATTGAAGACAATTATTAGGAGATGCTCTACTAATGACCTGACACTTTCTGCAAGTCTGATCTGCAGACAATCCTCTTACTCATGCACATGTTAAGGTTGAAGCCTGCAACTGGATAAATATTTACAATCTGCACACTATGAGCAAGGAACTGGGAATGCAAAGATGTTGATGAAACAATGCTTTCAAAATAACCACAGAATGCATCTTGGAAACAGCCCATTGACAAGATGCTAATCTAAAATAAATGCACCCCAAAATCACATTTCACAGAAAATATGGGAGACTTAACCTAAATAAAAGGTGAAAGTCAATAGTCATTGTTGGGATGAACCAACACAGTTAAAAATCTTGATGTGATTCATGTTGATATACATAATTTTTCAACACACCACTTAAATGAACAAATAAGAACCAATGATAGAGTGTTCATATGGAGAACTAGAAAGTCCAGAATATCATGGGGAATATCGAGTAAGACATAAGGAAGAGATGGAGTTGGCAGATATCAAATTATATGACAAAGTAGCAAATAGTAAAAGACTATTAGAGAGCAGATGGCCAGAAAAAGGTCTTAGCCCAGCTTCTTATATCACGTATGCCAACAAATCACAAATGGATGAACATTCTCAATATAACAATGTCACCATGAAGAAGATGTGGCTTCACTCAACCTGTTAAGTTAGCACTTAGTGGAGCAAGTTTCAGCACATGGAAAATATGGGTTCACATGCGGGCTTTGCCATATACTAACTGGGTGCTCATGGTCAAGTCACATACCCGCTCAGAGTCATAGGGAATTCTCTTAGATTGTAAGTTACAGGATGGTTGCTGACCTGCATTTCGTAGGAGGATTTCCCCACAAGGACACCCCAAGCTCAAAGAAATCTCAAAAAAAGAAAAAAAATAATCATGCTATTAAAAAAAATTAGAAGAGACTCCTTCTTTCCCAAGTGTGGATAGGGGCAGGACTCATTAACAGATGTGGAATAAAGGATTTTAGAAGAGACAAAATAGACAATCTCAATTATATAAAATTAAAAATCAATTTAGCCAGAACAAGACAAATAAATATGAATCGGGAAAGAAATTGCTTAACCCAACTTTGAGAACTCTGACATAAAAAAAATCTACAGGAAGTTGACACAATCTAAACATTTAGGGTTATTTCTCATTAAAGTGATAGGCAAGCAAAGTGAATACAAAAGATATGCCAAAACTACACACAAGTTGTAATTCAAAAATATCTTTGCCTATGCATCAAATTGGCAAATATAGAAGCAATTACTGTCGGGGAGGTACGCAAATTCACATCTGGTTGAGTCCTTAATTGGTTCAGCCATTCAAGAAAATGACTTGGAATTCACAAGATCATCTATTTAGAACTATAAGGTACCTGAGAGGCCACATAGCCCTATCCCTGCATTTGATGAGGAACTAAGGCCCAGAGACACAACTTTCCAAAGATCACACATGTGGTCATCAGCAGAGCCACCATTCACATCTATGGAGAAGGAAATGGCAAACCACTCCAGTATCTTTATGAAGAAAACCCCAAGTGGGGTCATGAAGGGTTGGACATGACTGAACAAGAAACTTCACATCTCTGTCCTATGCCTCCAAATCCAGAATGATGCATTTCAATGAAGTAAGAAAACTTACCAAAGCATCCATATGCTTTAATGAAGCAAATGCACTACAAGCTTTATTCCCCAAGGAGGTCAGCAGCAACAATGAAGGGTCTTTTGGACAAAACTCTCATAACCTCATTATTTGAAATAGCAAAAAAATGGCAAACAACTTACCTCTCAAACATGAAATGGCTGAAACAGCAATAACTGGTTGTTCTTGTGCCTGAGGCAAAAACAGTGGATGAGAGTGAGGAGTTAGTGGCAACTGATTAAATAGATAAATGCAGGACAATGCATTCAGTAAGTGTGTATTGTGTGCAGAAGTCACTCAGACCTCAGAAGAGTCTATCCCATCCCTCCTCAGGTGTTGGGTGGGAGAAGATTAGATCACAGTTATGGGAACCTGGAGGTGATGGCTCAGGTTAAGGGGAAGGGTGAGATTCACACCATGGAGCCCAAGCCAGAAAAGTAAATCTGATGGTATGAAGTTCAGGACCCAAGGTTTCTGGACTCCTTTAAGAAGGAGGAAGCATGTCAGAAAATATCAGGGCTCAGATGTCGAGTTCTGATTGGCTTGACCTAGTTGTGGCTCTGGGCTGAACAAATAATGGTACTTGAATGCTACAAAATATTACTGCACAATAAGGAATGATGGCTAGGAAGAATTGAGAGGAATTGGGGAAAATAAGGATTAGGTGCCACAGAGTGAAGAAAGCAGAAATAGGAGAACAATTCACCATGCTCCCAATATGATAAATAACATAGTCACAGCAACATAAATGAAGGCAACATGAAAAAGCAAGGGAACTAGAGACAACTACAAGGGATGTTGGATGTTAGGTCCAAATGACTAGAGTTAAGACATACATTTGTACCAAGGATGCTGGTTAGTAGTTGTGCTTAATTGCCTTTGGAAAATGTATTTTGTGGTGCAGGGCTTGATATATTGTTTGTTTGTTTTTGGAGGGGGGGTGGAAGCTTGTTTCATTCTTTGTTGGGAAGTGGCTTCTGTGTATAAAAGACAGTATCTAAAAGATGCCTCCAAAGAGGTAGGGACCGGGTCTGCAATTTCATTGGTATAGGGAATTTCATGCAGTCCAGAATCTTCTTTCCACCCAACAGTTTTAGAGACCATTTACAGACAGTTGTTTGCATGTCGTCTCCCTCATTAAGACTGTGACATCCTTGAGAATCAAAAGTGTTTTGGTCTTGTTGTATATCTGTAGTGCTCAACACAATGCTTAGGACATACAAGTCACCTGATAAATGCCTGGTGACTTGACCTGTCTAGAGAGTGGAACCTTAGAGTATTGACAGGTGAAGTGACTTCTCCTGAGTCACAAAGAGGCAATGAGGTAGCATGGTGGTTAGAATGCTTGACCTGGAGTCAGCAAGACTCAGTGCAAATCGTGCCTCAGACACTGACCAGTTGTGTGATTCTGGGAAAGTCATTTAACTGCTATCTGCCTCAGTTTTTTCATTTGTAACATGGAGATAATAATGGCACCTTCCTCCCAGGGTTCTTGTGAGGAATAAATGACATAATATTTGTAAGCTCTTTGTAAACCTTAAAACATAACATAAATGCCAGCAATTATTATTCATAGAACAGTAAAAAGCATAGGAACAAATGAACCTTGCTTTAATATGGTAAACAGTATTTATAAACAAATATAGCACAATGTATAATGGAGAAATGCTAGAAGTCTTTCCAAGAGAATCAGAAGTAATAACACCAATAATAATAATAATAATAATAGTCAAGAACACGTATATAACATTTAATGTTAACACAGTACTTTATAAATATTATTTCATCTGTTTAAGGAAAAGCTACAAGTCTGTTGTCATTCTTATTTGATATAGTCAAAGAAATGCAGGCATTAGAAGAAGAGAAGAAAAAAAATTGAAAGAATATATACAGCCAAACAAGAAATGTATTAATCTCAATTTGCAGATGATAGGGTTCTGTACTTAGGGAACCCTAGAGATTCAATTAAAAGTAATTGAACAGTAACTTCAGTAAAGTAGCAGGATATAAAATAAACCCACAAGAACCATCATTCTTTGTGTATATTACTAGCAATACTCAGCAATAAGAGACAGGAAGGGAAATTCCATTCAATATAACTGCAGAAAGTCCAAAATAGCTGGGAGTCTACCAACCAAGACATGATCTGAACTGATGTAGAAGGAACTACAAAGCACTCTTTAAAGAAATAAAGCAAGGCATAAATAATTGTAGTGCTATAAGCTGCCCATGCTTCAGCCAGGTCAACATAAATTAAAAGGATAATACTTCCTAAATTATTTTATAGATTTAGTACCATTCCAGTCAAACAACCAACAGTTTACTTTTTTTCCCCCACAAATACACAAACATAATAACCTTGTGGAATAAAATAATCCACAAATTATTGTGGAAGAAAAGATACTTAAGATCTCAAGAGAAACAATGGTGGTGGTGGTGATGGGAAGTAGGAAGAAAAAGTGCCTAGCAATATCAAAACAGACTATAAAGCTGACATTGACAGTATTTGGTATATGTTTAAAACAATTAGGAAAGTTGACCAGTAGAATAGATTAGATAAGCAAGACTCAGAAGCAATCAGACAGTGCCATAGTGTTTGATATACCAGGATATACCAGGACACCAAATGCTGGAGTTGGGATTCAGTATTTGACAAAAAACTGCTGGGGAAATTATAAAGCAGTCTGGAAGAAGTTGTGTAGAGTGAGTCAGGCAGTCAAAATAGCATTTATGTCCCTGCCTCCAAGGAGCTCATAGTCTTATAGAGGAGTCAGCCTCTACATAACGGTGTATATGCCAAATATTGATTGGATATATTGGGGATTCTCAATAGAAGAAAAGCATGCACATGAAGGCTTCTTGGAGAAGGTGGGATTTTAACTGGGACTAAAAGGAAGCCAGGAAAGTGAGGAGGGAGAGAATTGTAGGGATAAAGGCCAGCCAGTGAAAAAGGCCAGAGTTCAGGATCTGGAGAGTCATGTGAGAGGAAAAGTAAGGGGAGGGTCATGGAATAAGGTGAGAAAAGACTGGATATGGAGCAAGGAGCCAGGTAATGAAGGACTTTAAAAGCCAAACACTGGATTTAAAATTTGATCCCATGGTGACAGGAATCCACTGGATGTGATTAGAGAGGTGTGTACATGGTCAGGTCTGAGATGAAGGAAAATCACTTTGGCCGCTGAGTAGAGGACAGACAAGAGTGGAGAGAGACTCAGGCAAGGAGACTCTCTTACTCACTGTTGTGGTTTGTTCTTCATTTTGAAAGAGGACCAGTGAGTTCACGAGGAGTTTTCTTGACTTGCTCATGAATTGGATTTAAATGAGGCAAAGTCACTCAAAGTCATCAGCCTCACTCTCTCTTCCAGAGTCATTGAAATCTAGTGGTAAGACAAAAGTCAGGGCAGCTGGGGATGGCCTGGGATGAAAAGAATGACCGTAGCATCATCATCAATGTGTGAGCTGATGAGGGCATGCACCAGATTGGTGATAGCATCACAGAAGAGAAAGAGGAGTATGGAAAAGATGTTATAAAGGGAGAAACAACAGGTCTTGACAAATTGGATATGAGGGACAAGAAAATGAGGAGATGAGGATGATGACTAAGTTTTGATCCTGGGAATTGGGAGAATGATTGTATTTTCTCTCAACAGTAATGGGGAAGTTAGAAGGTAGGGAGGGACAGGGGTGGGAAACCTGTGGTCTTGAGGCCACACATGGCCTTCTAGGTACTTGAATACATTCTTTTGACCGAGTCCAAGTTTTACAGAACAAATCCTTTTCTTAAGGAGATTTATTCTGTGAAGTTTGGACTCAGTCAAAGGGCTGCACTTGAGGACCTAGAGGGCCACATGTGGCCTCAAGGCTGCAGGTTCCCCACCTGTGGTTTAGGAGGGAAAATAATGAGTTCCACTTTGTACATGTTTAGTTTAAGATATCTCCAGGATATCCAGTTCAAAATGTCTAAAAGACAGTGTGAGAGGCAAGGAGGTCAGTAGGGAAGTCAGTGCTGGTCAAGGAGAACCGAGAGTCACTTGATAGAGATGATGATTGTAACCACAACATCTTATAAGCTCATCAAGTGAAATAATATAGGAGGAGATGTAAAGGCCCAAAACAGCCCTTGGGGGCATTCAAGTTTAGAGGGCATGATCTGGAAGATGTTGGTGAGTCATTTCAGTCATGTCTGACACTTTGTGATCCCATTTGGGGTTTTCTGGCAAAGATACTGGAGTGGATTGCCATTTCCTTCTCCAACTCATTTTATAGATGAGGAAGCTGAGACAAACAAGGTTAAAACTCAGGGTCACATAGCTAATAAGTTTCTGGGGCCAGATTTGAACTCTGGTCTTTTTGACTCCAGGCCCCATCTTCTTTCCATTGCCACCTAGATGGAAGAGGGTCTAGCAAATGAGACTGAGGAGTAGTGTTCAGATAGGTTGAAGAAGAACCAGGAGAGAGCAATGTCAGAACAATCTAGAAAGAGGAGAGTATAAGAACTCACTGTTTGACCGCAACTGTTGGGAAAACTGGAAAGTGGTTTGGCAGAAACTAGGTATAGACCAACATCTTACATCAGACATTAAGATAAGGTCAAAATGAGGACATGATTTAGACTTAAAGGGTAATGTCATAAGCAAATCAGGAGAGCAAAGAATAGTTTATCTGTTAGGTCTATGGATAAGGGGAGAATTTATAAACAAGGAAGAGAAAGGGCATTATGATATGTAAAATGTATAATTTTGATTATATCAAATCAAAGAGGATTTTTGCAAAAAGAAAACCAATGCAAACAAGATTAGAAGGAAAGCAGAAAGGTAGGAAACAATTTTTATAGCAAATGTTTCAGATAAAGGTCTCATTTCTCAAATATAGAGAGAAATTAGTCAAATTTATAAGAATATAAATCATTCCCCAGTTGACAAATGATCAAAGGACATGAACAGGTAGTTTTCAGATGAAGAAATCAAAGCTATATATAGTCATATAAAAAAAGCTCTAAATCACTATTGATTAGAGAAATGCAAATTAAAATAATTCTGAGGTACCACTCCACACCTGTCAGATTGGTTAATATGACAGAAAGGGAAAATGATAAATGTCAGAGGGGATGTAGGAAAAGTGGGACATTAATGCACCATTGGTGGAGTTGTGAACTGATCCAAACATTCTGGAGAGCGCTATGGAACTATGTCCAAAGGACAATCAAAGTGTGCATACTCTTTGAATCAGCAAATTCACTACTAGGGTTACATTTTAAAGATATTTAAAAAAGGGGGAAAGATCTATTTGTACAAACATTTATAGCACCTGTTTTTGTGTTGGCAAAAATTTGGAAATTAGGAAAATGTCCCTCAATTGGGGAATGGCTGAACAAGTTGTGATATATAAGTCTAAAGTAATACTATTATGCTATAAGAAATGATAAGCAAGCTGATTTCAGAAAAACCTTGAAAGGTTACATGAACTGATTCAAAGTGAAATGAGCAGAACCAGGAGAACATTGTACACAGTAACAGCAATATTGTACAATGATCAACTGTGAATCTCTTAGCTATTCTCAGCAATGCAATGGCCCAAGACAATCCCAAAAGACTCATGTTGGAAAATGCAATCCATATCCAGAGAAAGAACTGATGGAGTCTGAATGCAGATCAAAGAATACTCTTTTACTTCTTTTTTTTTTGTTTTTCCTTTTTGTTCTGTCTTATTCTTTTACAACATGACTAATATGGAAATATGTTTTACATGACTGCACATATACAATCTACGTCAACTTGCTCACCATCTTAGAGAGGGGGGAAGTAAGGAAGGGAGGGAAAAACTGGAACTCAAAATTTCTAAAAATGAAGTGTTAAAAACTCTCTTTACATGTAATTGGACAAAATATATTTAAAGAATTTTTTTAAAAAAGGTCTGTTATAGAATTTCCCCAGGAACAAAGTCAAGTTCATTGGATTATGGTTTGTAGGCTCTGTTTTTTTCTTCTCTCTATTTTTTTTTAAACTGAACATTTGCCTTTCTCCTGTCTTGAAGAACCTCTCCTGATTTCCATGATCTTTCAAATATTGGTGACAGTAGGGATTCTGCTCCTCCCTCTACCTGCCTGGCTAGCCTACATCCTTTTTTTTTAAAATCTTAAATCTCCTCAGCCATATTTCTGATATGTCTTCCCATATAAACTGGGGGTGGGAAAAGAATAAGAAAATAAAATGATATATCATTCTCTTACAAATTATAAACACACTAGCCATAAGAGAGGCTAAAATTATTTTTTCCCTAAAAAACAAAGAAAAAGTTCCCAGAGACTCATGCTATTTTATCTCTTTCTCAAAAAAAATGTTTTTTTTCCAAATACACACAACACTCAGAAAAAATCTAGGAATTTGATTAAATTTGTCTTTGAGGAAAAAAGCAGCACAGGACAGAGGGGCAAAGAGGTTTGTATGTAGTAATTCAAGTTATTTTTCCTGCTTGGGAGATAACATGAGACAGTATCTTTCAATTTTCTGCTACCTTTTTATAGAGTTAAGAAATTCATATCATTTCACTTTATTCAGTGTTTCCTACAAAAATCACTGACATATGATAACATATGGAGAACACCCTTTCATTAATGACAAACACTTGGGGATTTTGTTTCTAATTTATCAGGGAGGGAAAAAGGACCAAGCAATCCCAAACCATTTTTCCTCACAGTTGCCATCACCTGGCAGAGCCATTGCTTTAACTCAGTTAATTTTGTTCCCTTTTGAAGTCTTCAATTTTCTACTAAAAATTAGAGAAATTTAAGAAAAAATGGGGGCAGCTAGGTAGTGCAGTGGATAGAATGCCAGACTCAGAGTCAGGAAGACTTATCTTCCTGAGTTCAAATCTGGCCTCAGACACTTCCCAACTGTGTGACCCAGGGTAAGTCACTTCATCTTGTTTGCCTCAGTTGCTCATCTGTAAAATGAGCTGGAGAAAGAAATGGTAAACCCACTCCAGTATATTTTCTAAGAAAGCCCCCAATGGGTTCATGAAGAGTCAAACATGACTGAAAAATGGCTAAAAGTAGGAAGCAAGGGGGAAAAAAATGACCTGCCAGACAGCAAAATGTCAAATTTCACAAAATAACAGCACATGTTCAGGTTCAGTGTGTTTTGGAGAGTAGGTACTGAGTTCAAGAACATCAAGGGAATCAATGAAAAAAAAAGTAAAGGAAGGGCCAGATTTCAAATGATACTACAAAGTGGTAATCATTGGAACCATTTAACAATAGACAGAAAACAGAGGGTCTGATCAATGGAATACATTAGATATAATATATATATATATATATATATATATATATATATGTATATATGTAGATGCAAATGAGCATAGAAACTACTGTTTGATTAACCCAAAAATCCCAGCTTTTGGAACAAGAATTCACTACATGACCAAAATTGTTGGGAAAATTGGAAAACAGTCTGACAGACAGTAAGCACAGACTAACAGCTCATGCCATATGTCAAGAGCTCAAAAGGAGTGCATGACTTAGACATAAAGGGTGATATGATAAGCGAATTAGGGGAGCATGGAAAAAAATTATCTGTCAGATGAATGGATAAGGAAAGAGTTCATGATGAAATGAGATAGAGAGGATTACAGGTAGTAAGATAGATAATTTTGATTTCATTAAACTTAGAAGGTTTTGCACCAATAAAACCAATGCAGTCAAAAGTAAAAACAAAGCAGTAAACTTGGAAAAATTTGCTTACAGTGTTTCACTGATAAAGGTCTTATTTCTGAAAGATATAGGGAACTGAACCAAATTTATAAGAATAAGATCTATTTCCCATTGAGAATTGTACAAAGGATAGAAACAGGTAGTTTTCAGAAGAAAAAAATTAAAGCTAAAATAATTATATGAAAAAAATCTAAATCACTAATAATTAGAGAAATGCCAATTAAAACAACTCCAAGGTACCACCTCATAACCCATCATATTGGCTAAGGTGGCAGAAAAAGAAAATGACATTCTGGAGAGGGTGTAGAAAAATTGGTACACTAATGCATATTTGTTGAATTTAGAAACTGGTCCAGCCAGCATGGAGAACAAGGAACTGTGCCCAAAGAGCCATAAAATCCTGTGTACCTTTTGACCCATCAATACTGCCACCTTATACAACTCAAAGAGAAAGAAAAAGGAAAAGGATCCATATATACAAAAAGATTTACAACAACTCTTTTTGTAGTGGCAAAGAACTGGAGACTAAATGGATGTCCACCAACTGAGGAATGGCTGAACAAGCAGTGGTGCCTGACTGTGATGGAATACTATTGTGCTATATAAAAAGATGAAGGGGGTATTCTCAGAAAAATCTGGAAAGAATAATATGAGTTGATGCAAAGTGAATCAAACAAACCAATAGAACAATGTACACAGTAAGAACAACATTGCTATGATAATTAACTGTGAAAGACTTAGCCACTCTGGTCAATAAATGATCCACAACAGTCCCAAAAGATTCATGATGAAAAATGATACCCACCTTTGGAGAGAGGAGTTATGATTCTGAGCACAAGTTGAAGTAAATTTCTTCTCTATATTTTTCCTTCCTTGATTCATTTATTTTTTGCAGCAGGGCTAATGTCAGAATATTTTTAACATGACTTCATATATATGATAGATATGGCATTTCTTGACTTCTCAATGGGTGGGAGAGAAATTGGAGTTGAAAGTAAGTTTTTAAAAAGGTGGAGGAATAGCGAGTGGACTTGTGAATTCATTGGTCCAAGGAACTCCTGAATAAAGAAATGCCTGTTTGGATTGGTGATTTTCTACAACTTAGGGTTTTAGATGTTTGCCTAGGCAGTGAGAAGTTAGTGGTCTGCCCAAGGTCATACACTCAATATGTTTCAGAAGTAGGACTTTAGCCCAGTCCTTGCTGGCTCTGAAAACAGCCATTTATCCATGATGTCTCTTCCCAGTCTTGCCCTAAGCCATTCCATCTCAAATAAGGCCATCACTGCCATCTCTTCCCCATGATAACCTCTGTGATACTATTGGGTAACTCAACTCAGATAGGCCAGATTTGGCCTTATCTTGGTAGGGTACAATAAGTACGTACATACATGCATGCATGTATACATACACACAACACACATGCATACTTATGTACACATAATATATCTATATATACTCACAAATTTCTTTTCATATGTGACCGAACAATTGCTACCCCAGAATGCACAACTGCTTTCTTCCAAAAATATGGTGATTGTTTTTCTCAGAACACCGAAGTGACTTTATGCCCCAGACAGGTGAACAAGGCCATCATTCCTACATATGCATACCATGTGTATGCATTTGTCCAAACACGATTAAGGCCAGAACATCAGCTGAACTTACATATGCTTTTGTACAAAGCATGTTGCAAGAACAAGAGGATATGTGACCTCCATTTGAACCTGGATGGTAGGTTATTTTTAAAAAGTACCTCAAAGAAAATGATGGCAGTGTGCCACCACTCCTCACTTTGGACTTTTCCACCTCCTCCCCAACAGTTTTTTCTCCAGCATAGGTTATTCACCTTACTCCCCTCACCCTCTACATGATACCTACCAGCTTGCCTTCATGTTTAGTCTTGTTAGAATGTATGGTCCTTGAGTGCAGGGACTCTCTCGATTGCTTATATTCACATTCCCAATGCTTAGTACAGTGCTTAGTAAACTGATCCTTGAAGGACATGACACGTGGCCTGTTCAACATTCTGGTTGGTCTTCTACTGACACTATGAAGTTTGTTATCATCCTTCATAAATTACTGTGTATAGAATTCAATATGGTCCTTTAGATGGAGTTTAAAGAAGAGGTCAGTGTATAGAAGGCCGATCTATCATCTAATTATTCTTGGGAGATGGACCCTTCTGTTGTCTAATCCTACTTTCTATATTTCCTGAATCCTGTACTTGTGAAGGTACCATTACAATCATCATGGTCATCATCATTGTCATCATTGTCATCATCACCATCATCATCATCATCACCATCATTATCATCATCATCATCTTCACCATCATCATCATCACCATTATCATCACCACCACCACCACCATCATCATCATCATCATCATCATCATCACCATTATCACCATCATCATTATCATCAAATTTGGGAAGTATATTCCAGAACATAAAGCTAGTTGTTCTTGAACCTGGGCCTAGCTAGGTTACTAGAAAACTTGAAAAGAGTAGAAGAGGGAAGCAGGGTGGGGAATACCCAGAGCCCTGTCTACTGGGTATGTTATGTTCCTAAAGATGCTAAAGCAGTTAACAGAAAATGAGCCTGCTTGCTTCTCTATGGAATAGCAGAAAGCAGAACTAGTGGAAATGGCTGAATTCACTACTACATGCGATTCTAGCAGTCAGCACACCTGAATGCCAGGTGACTAGGGGTGGGTCAATTTTAAGATATTAGGAGAAAGGATAGCTAAGTTCTTATCAGTTAAAACTTTATAGGGAAAAACAGCCCAGGAGAAATAAGAGGTTCTCATGGAATTCTAAAGAGGCAGATAGAAATAATTCCACTGTGGAGGAAAAGAAGTTGACTAATGAAAATAATAAGCACGCATGCAGGGCTGACCATTCAACTTTTCTTTAAAATAGAGCTTATGGTATGATCTGAAAACAGAATTACTTAGGAAAGAGCACCCTATGTAGAAAAAATGAATTCCTGGCAAAACTGGAAAGGGGTCTAGCAGAATTTAAAACACTATATACCATTTATCATATCACACACACACAAAGGATATTTGAACTCAATATTAAAGATCTTATAAAAATTTAAGTAATTTAGATCATGCACCTTTCATCTCTATGGCTAGTAAATTGCTAAGTAAACAAGGGGTAGCAGTGAATACAAAAAAGACAAAGGAGATAATTTTGATTATATGAAACTGAAAAAATTTCCTAATCAATAAACGTTTATTAAGCCTCTACTATGTGCCAGGTACTGTACTAAGCACTGGGGATACAAAAAGACTCAAAAAGACACTACCAGGTCTCAAGAAGTTTATAATCTAGTGGATAATGATGAATAGGACAGGAAAAGAAACAACCAACTGGGAAAAATAAAACATTTTGATAAGGGTCCAATATCCACGATACATAGGGAAATGATGAAGATAAACAGAGCAAAAGCCATTGAGTAGTGAAAGGACATGAAGGAATAGTTCACAACTATGCCGAAGGGGCTATAAAATTGTGCACACTCTTTGATCCAGCAATACCACTACTAGGTCTGTATCTGAAAGAGATCATAAAAAAAGGAAAAGGACCCACATTTACAAAAATATTTATAGCAGCTCTTTCTGTGGTAGCAATGAATTGGAAACTGAGGAGATGCTCATCAATTGGGGAATGGCTGAAAAAGTTGTGGTATATGGACGTAATGGAATATTATTGTGCTATAAGAAATGATGAGCAGGCAGACTTCAGAGAAACCTGGAAAGACTTTGATGAACTGCTGCTAAGTGAAGTGAGCAGAACCAGGGGAACATTGTATAAGGTAACAGCCACATTGTGTGATGATGAGCCATGATAGACTTATTTCTTCTTAACAATACAATGAGCTTAGACAATTCCAAAAGATTTATAATGGAAAATGCTATCCCCATCCAGAGAAAGAACTATGGAGTCTGCATTCAGACTGAAGCATACTATTTTGACTTGGGGTTTTTTTTGTTTTTTTCTTCCTTGTTTTTTCCTTTTTTTATGATTCTTCTTTCACAATATGACTAATGTGGAAATATGATTAATATAACTGTACATGTATTGCCTATATCAGATTGCTTGCTGTCTTGGGGAAGGGGAGAGCAAAGGGAAGAAGGGAGAAAAATTTAGAACTTATAAATCTTATAAAAGTGAATGTTGGAAACTATCTTTATATGTAATTAGAAAAATGCTATTAAGTGGAAAAAAGGAATAGTTCACAAAAGAATACATGAAAACTATTAAAAACCATATAAAATGTTCCAAATCATTAAAAAATAAGAGAGACATACATTAAAACAACCTTAGGTTTCACTTTGCATTCAGCAAATAGGTAAGGATGTAAAAAATAGAAATAGTCAGTTTTGGACAATTGTGGATAAACAGGAACATTTAAACACAGCTGGTGGGAAAATGATTTGGTCCAGAAATTTTGGAAAACAATGTGGAATTATGATAATTTTTTTTAAATTACTGATTCTATTTCTAGCCCTATATAACAAAGCGGTCAATGATAAAAAGATGGGCCCATTTACACCAAAGTATTTATATCAGCACCTTTTTTGGGCAATAAAGGACTTGAAACAAAGTAGATTTCCATTGATTGGGTAATGGCTAAACAAGTTGTGGTAAAGGAATGGAATGAATGGAATATTTCTGTGATTTAACAATGAACATATTCAATACTGAGGTGCTGTGAGGTTATATCTTATTGTCAGTAGACTGGAATAAATGACAAAAAACTGAAAACTGATTACAGGAAGGGCTTTTGAAGGACAAGAATAATAATATGCAATTACTGGAGCTATGAATTGGTTGGACCATTTTGAAAAGCAATTTGAAAAAATACTCCCAAAGTTGTCAAACCGTGTATATTCTCTGACCCAGCAATACCACTACCAGACTTACACCCTGAAAAGAAAAAAAAAGATGGAGTATAAGGACAAAGATGTACAAAAACCATTTTTTTATACCATTTTTAATTGGAGTAAAGAATTGAACACTGAGGAGGTATCCATTGGAGGATGGCTCATCAAATTATGGCATATGAATGTAATAGAATATTATCATACTCTAAGAAATGAAAAATGATAAGAGATTCAGAGAAACCTGAGCAGACTGTATCAACCAATAGAGAGAGAGAGAGAGAGAGAGAGAGAGAGAGAGAGAGAGAGAGAGAGAGATGAATAGAGGTAGAAGAACAATTTATTTAATAACTATGGTATTTTAAAGGGAAAGTATTTTGAAAGATTTCAGAACTCTAATCATTCTGGTGACTGGTAAAGACTACAGCAGACTGATGAGGAAGCATGATTTCTAGCCCTTGATAGAAAGATGGTGTATATGTATGTATGTATGCATATATATATATATATATATATATATATATATATATATATATATATATATATATATATATATATATATATATATATATATTGTTATTAGAGAAGGCTTGCCCTATCTGGAAGTGTAGGACTTGGGGAGGGAAGTGATAAGGTAGTAACAGTGATGCTAAAAAAAGGAAAAAGAAAAAAGGGATCAATGAAACACAAAATAGAGAAAATATAAAGAAATTCAGAAAGGGACAGACAAGCAGAGCCATATGGTCATGACCATGTTAAATTTAATATGTACTTAAAAAAACAATATACATGTAATAGATCCACAGTTTCATATACAATCTTTTCTTTCTGTCCCTTATTTGTGGAAATGCGCATATTTATTGCTATTTGACAAGTTCACTATATGTTTTATAGAAAAAACAGAACATAGAAAGAGTCTTTAAGGCATTGACCAAAAGTTAAGTCATCAGAAGCCAAATTGTGTAGACACTGGGCTTAATTATAGAATGCAAAGGTGGTCAGATGTGGCAGAACTTTTGGACAGACTTGGGGGGGTCCACAGACCAAAAAAAGTTTCATATCCTGTTTATTCATTAACTTTTATTTCCTTGTTAAATGCTAGGAATTCCAAGTAAGTTTCTACAATTTCTTTCACACATTTATTTATTTATTTATTTATTTATTTTTGTTGTCATATATTATTGTTTATAGTTTTAATGAAATCAATACTTTTTTTCTGAGAGGTACTTAGAAAAAAGTATCATCACATCCTTCATGCCTATTATGACCATTAAAAATTGAACATGTATAGACATATTCAGTGTTTCCTAACTTGCAAAGAAAACAAAACTTGATGGTTACAAACATTTTAAAGCAAACCGAAGTTTTGTTTTTGACTTAGATATCAGCCAGTGCCATATTAATATCATGATGAAATCCATCATAAACAGACAGTCATATCCAGTATAGTCATGGAATTCCACCATTCTTCTGCAGTATTAAGATTGTAACTACTGATGAAAACTGAAAGGGACAGCTGAGTTGTCTTTGATGAAACAGCAGAGAGATATAGGGTTGTGTCTGTACTTACCACAGTGAAATTCATCACTTTCAATATCCATATCGTCATGGCTAAGTTAACAATTGCAGTAACCAGAAGCAGGAGGACAAAAAAGTATAAGCACCTCTTCCTCCATCCATAAATTCCGACCGGATAAAATTGAGGATTCTCCGTTTGGGGCAGGTGATTCTGCTGTGTTGCCAATATGTACTGTTCTCGTGTCATCTGTAAGGGCGTAAAGACATCATCAGAAAAGAAAATCCGCAACAAGTTTCATGTGAGCAATTTGGAGTTTCTATAAAGTGGATCTCTATATCACGCTCAGAGTGAGTATCTGGCCCAAAGGTAACTCCTGAAGGGTGTTGGAATCAGTAAAATTGAAAACACTTGATACATGTCAGTGACTCTCACTATGATGATTATTCAGTTAGTATCTGTCACATTGCCTCAAACAATTAATATCACAGGCACTTTGGAGAAGTTCTATTATTTGACGATGGCAATTTTAGAAATTATATACAATTTCCAACTGCTGTTCTCTTCCTGTCCTGAATCTCAGAAATTAAAGAATTAAAGATTGTTTGAGTTGGAAGGGACTAGGAATCCCTAGTCAAATCGAGTTTTATTTAGAAGTGCAGAAGCTGAGTCATCCCAAGGAAGTAATTTACCCAGAATAGATCATCAGGCAGAGATGTGACCAGAACCTAGATCTACTGACTTCTAGTGTAGTTTTCTTTCCTTTTGACCACACTGCCTTGATGGAGCATTTACTCCTGTCCCCACCATCCTCTAAAAATCCCACCATGTTAACTATGGCAGAAGAACTAGTATGTCACACTTCTCCTAGGGATATCACCACCCATATTTGCCCAACCTCCTGGGTAGGTATTGATTAACAATACGTCCAATGCATAAAGGTCTATCTCCAATCAATTAGCATCTATTAGCTCAGCACAGGACATACAGATACAGCTAACTATCTCTAAAATGAGGAATCATGACAATTTATTTTCATACAGATTGACATATTAACGAAAAGAATGAAACTGGCTCTCATGGAACTTCCATTTGGAGGGCAGGAAGAGACAATAGACATTCCCTTATTCTGTAACAAGTAGGTACAGAATAAATACAAGGCAGCTAAATATAAGGTTCTTTGGGGGGCACTATGAGCTGGGGGGAATAAAGAAAGACTTCAGGCAGAAGGTAATGATTGAGAAAGATTGCAAATGAAGAGAAGGATTCTGAGGAGCAGGTGAGGAGGGCAAGCTTCTTAGAGGAATAAGTTGAAATAGGTACAAGAAAATCATCTGAGTATCCATAAGAAGCACTGGGGGGGGGGAAGCATCTATCCCAGTTTGTGTGTACAGCATGAAACACCAGAGGGCTTTTTTGTTGCTCTTGTAATAATGATGAAAAAGGTGATAAAATACGAGGCAAAGCTAAAATTTAATGGCACTTCACCATAGATTTTTAGTTGTATTTCAGTTTTGGTTATGTCAGAAAATAAACTCATTTTTGCCTTTAATTATAATAACAAAAAAGAAGATAATTATCAAACTGAAAGGAAATTTTAGTAGTGTTTTTGCATGAGTATAGAAAGTAACCCATTGAGATATTTCATATTCTCAAATGGACAACTAAACCCATTATTTGATGTCTTAAAACTATGTGGCAGGGGGCAGCTAGCAGGCACAGGAGATAGAGTGCTGGGCCTGTAGTCAAGAAGACTTATCTTCCTGAATTCAAATCCAGCCTCAGATACTTACTAGCTTTGTGACCCTGAGCAAGTCACTTAACTTTATTTGCCTGAGTTTCTTTATCTGTAATAAGCCAGAGAAGGAAATGGCAAAACCCTCCAGTATCTTTGCCAAGAAAAGCCCAAGGGGTCCTGAAGAGTTAGACATGACTGAAAAATGACTGAACAACTACCTGGCCTTTTCCATAAGACAAGTCAAAAGAATATTTAATGGGAAAACGTTTTTCAAAATATTCCACTTACCACCTTGAAAGATTGGCTCCCTTGACTATTTATGAAATGTTTAAAAATTTTAGTTCTTCAAAATCAGAGGACCATTACTTTCTATTTTTTCCTTTTACTATCACCTCAGCAAATCTCAAGTCTAGCACAATTGCCAATTCCACCTCCGTGATGACTCTCCCAACGAAGAGGAGAAGGTGTGTGTCCAGTAAACGTACCTGAAAAATGGCATGAGCCTGAGTGACGTTTGTGGCACAGGCTGAATGTCAGCGAGTTAGATACTTGCATTTCCTTGTATGTTTTTCAATTTTAATTTAGGTTTATACCTGAGAACTCCAACAACATTAGCAAACCCTTAAACATTTAATCTTGTTTCTTTGTCTTCCCAATAAAAGGAAGGAAAAGTATGCAAGAAAGGAAAGAAGAAAAGATGACAGGAAGGAAGAAAGCACACATTCATTGAGAGCTTGCAGTGTGCCAGGCACTGTGATCCACACAGAAAAATAGCTGATCCTTCCAACAATGAGGGAGGTGCTGTCATTATCCCTATTTTACAGAAGAAACAGGAAGCAGAAAGCAGAAACAGAAACAGAAGCAGAAAAGTTAAAGGACTTGCCCAGGGTCACACAGCTAGTAAATGTCTGAGCTGGATTTGAATTCAGGTCTTGCTAACTCCAGGCCCAATACTCTATCTCCTGAATAAATGAATTATGGAAAACCATGTAGTGTTAACAAAATCAAAAACTAAATAAACTAATAAACAGAACTCTGTATTGGTGGGGACCTTGCCTCCAAACCAAACATTAGTCACCTGCCTACTAAAACTAGGAATTACTTTCAGCTAGAGATACGTTCTTGCAAAATTGGGTTCTCAACATGGTAAAAATGACAATGCTACATAATTAATTTATGCATTCAGTACCGTGCCAACAAAATGGTATTTTGTGAAGCTAGAAAAAATAATAAATTCACATGGTGGAAACAGTCTTAAAGTTAATATTTTTTTTTAAAAAAAAGGAGGAAGGAAGGATGTCTAGTAATAGTGTCTGACACTAGATTACAAAGCAATAATAATTAAACATCATTCAGTACAAGTTAAGAGAAGTTTGATCAGTGGAACAGATTGGGTACACAATCTACAGAAAAAAAATCTACAGTAAACAAGGTGTTTGAGAAACACAAAGAACCAATTTGCTAGAAGATGGACTTGTTATTTGACAAAAACCTACTGGGAATACTAGAAAGTGATTTGGCAGAAACCACCTATAGCCTCACATCCCCCACTGTGCACCAAGAGAAACTCCAAATGGATGGATAACCCAGACATAGAAGATGACATCATAAGCAGATTAGAAGAGCAAAGAAGACATAGCCTTTGAATTCTTTGGATGGAGAACTGTTCACAACTAAAGCAACAGACAGGATCAGAGGAGATAAAATCAATACTTTTGATTATGTAATTTTTTTTGCACAAACAAATCTAATGCAGTTAAAATGAGAGGTCAAAAAGGTAACTGGGAGAAAAATTTTGGCAGTAAGTTTTTTCAATAAAGTTTTTATAAGATATGTAAGGAACTGATTCTAATGAATAAGACTGAGTCATTCCCCAATATGCAGTCAAAAACATCATTGTTTTCAAAGGAACAAATTTAATCTGTGAATAACCACATTAAAAAAAACATTCCAAATTAATAATAATTTTATTATTTAGTCATTTTTCAGTCATATCTGACTCTTAGTGATGCCATTTGGGGTTTTCTCTGCATAGATACTGGAGTGGATTGCCATTTCCTTCTCCAGCTCATTTTACAGATGAGGAAACTGAGGCAAGCAGGGTTAAGTGAGTTGCTCAGGGTCACACATCTAGGAAGTGTCTGAGGCCAGATTTGAACTGAGGAAGATGAGCCTTTCTGACTCCAGACCTGGTGCTCTATCCACTGTGCCACCTAGCTGCCCATCTATATACACATACATACACACACTTGTTATCAGGAAAACCTGAGTTCAAATCCATCTGTCAAGTGGGGATAATAAGGTCAAGTCCTTCCATGGGCTGTTCTGGGGATTAATGAGATATGTATAAAATGCTTTGAAAATCTTAAAGTCCTATGTAAATACTAGCTATTATTGTTGTTAACCATAAAAGCCATTGCTAACCTGAAGCCAGCAGTATCAGTGGTCACATACTTGTCCCATGATTAATGAATTGTGAAGTTAGAGACATTACTTTGGGTAAATAATCCTGGTGGCCAGGTGCTAACGGTCACAGTTGTGTGGGGATTACTTGTGTCCAGAGAGCCTTCCCTTTGTTTCCGTTATGTAGGAGCTTGATAGATTAATTAGGAGATGAGAGATCAGGAATTAGGGAGACTTAGGTTGATCTTAGCTCAGAAAGTCATTATTTGCATGCCCTAGGACAGTATTAGTCACAGCTGTCACCATAACAAATACTCAGGAGCTCCGATCCACACAGAATGAAATTCTTTCGAAGGACAGTGAGATGAGGAGATGCAAATCATATGGGAGCAGGAGGTGGTACATAGCAGTCTAACATTCTGTCTGCACCTGGATTTCTCCTGGGGATAGTGGAGAGAAGACAGCATTGGACTTGTCCTAAAAATGGATGCCAAACACTTAACTCAGAAATTTGATGCAAAGAGGAGTCTCCTCTGGGATCTGAGCTGTGTTCAAGGTTCCAATGTGACATAAATCACTTTCAGTTCCATTCAGTAAATCCAGTAGTCTGTATGTGTTACTAGCTTTTACTCTTCCTCAGTGCAGTGATTTCTACTTGTCCCAAAAGTACTTCTGGTGGTTTTTGGCCAGTTTATCACATACCCTAAGAATGTTTGTCAATACTTATCATCCTTCCTGGTAGGGAAATGTTCATCTTTCTGTAGCCACCTTAGGCTGGTGGCCCCAGTGTCTTCGAATATTGTATTCATTAGGCTTTCATTTTCATTAGTTTCATTAAGATTCTTTACAAATCTGTTGGGGTCCATTTTACAGTCTGAAAGTGAACATGGAGTAGGATGAAATTCAATGACCCTATGTGATTCTGGAGACATCCTGAAGAGAGAGGATGGGCTCAATATGCAGAATAAGATGAGCATCTTTGGATGTTACATTTGTGCAAATTTGTTTTGCTTAATTATGCATGTTTGCACCAAAGTTGTTTTTTTTTTCTTCACTTTTTCATTGGTTGAGATTTGAGGGAGAGAAAATAAATGCTCATTAATTGAAAGAATTAAAATAAAAGTAATTTTTGAAAGAGTAATAGCTAGCACTTATAGAGCTCTCTAAGATTGCAAAGCACATTATAAATATTATCTCATTTATTTTTGTCCTTACAGCACTCTGGGGAAGTAGGTGCTATATTATCTCCATTTTACTGATGAGGAAATTGAGGCAGACATCAAGTGATTTTCCCAGAGTCACATAGCTAGTGAGTGTCTGAGGCTGGATTTGAAATCACTTTTTCCTGACTTCAAGACCAGTGATCTATCCATTAGGCCACCTGGCTGCCCTGAAAGAGAAAGGCAGAGGTCAAGCATTCTTCTGAAGTGAAGCCGGAAAAGTTCTTCACTTATAATGGAGGGTCCATAATAAAGAATTTGGGCTAGTGCTTATAGATCTCTCTGAATCTCCTCCCTCCTTTTTGGTTTTCCAGAGAAGTCAGCTTTAATCACTGTCCTTGACCAAACAGTTTTGTTGTTTGTTGGGTTAATTGTGTTTCAGTTTTGTTTTTCTTGGTTGTTTTTATCCAACTCTTATTTTCCTTTTGTTGAACTTCTTGTGATCCTGGAGATGGTCAGACATCACCCACATCCTCTGCTCAGGCCAGAGATGGTGTTGGGGCTGGGCAGCTCTCTCTCAGCTCTGATGTCTTTGCTTCTCACAATTTCCCCAGTAATGGTTGAACCATGTTGACTTGTTTCCCTGGTTCTTGGGCTACTTTGACTTTGGCATCACCTTGGCCTTCTGACCCCTGCTCTCAGCAGCTGATAAGTGGAATCTAGGTCCTCTGAAAAGCTTGTGTTTCCTGGATCCTCTTCTACATGCTTCTGTTATTATCTTTGTTTGCACATTAGAGTGCAATGTTTTCTCCTGGCTGTGTGAGCCACATACTGGTGAGATCTCATGCTGGATTTCATAGAACTCCAATGGCTCTTCCAAGTCACTTCTGACATGATGGTGTTTGCCACCATCCCTATACTATAGGGCCATACCTTCAGAGCCCTGCCTTGCCTCCAAGGGTTGTTGACATGGCAAGGGCTGCCTCACACACGGCTCTCTGCAGGTTATGCGATGGTTTTGAAATTTCTGTCAAATGTTGCTGGAGAATTCATTTGTTCCTGATGGTAAGAGTAGAAAGCAGCTTTGGGGGAATGCTTTGGTCTGTTCTAATTGGTTTGCTAGTTGGAGTCATGCTATCATTTTGAATAGGGCTTTTTAAAATTCTAGTTCAAATATGTTCACCTTTTAAAAAAAAACCTTCATGATGGCAGTGCTACTTTTTGCCATCTATTTGGTCATTAGGAAAATGTCTGGAGGTGAGGATGTTCAGGGACATCAGGCCTTTCAACTTTGCCCTCTTCTCAAAGCTTCTGGAGAAATGTTGGAACTTGAAGTTGACTTGTTTACTTTGATCTTGGGACTATTCTGATTCCCCTGTCACCTTAGTCTATATTTTAATTGCTATTCAATTTTATCTAATTGAGGATTAGAGTTGAAATTATGTTTATGATAATGATGATGGTAATTATCATCAGCATAAATTCTTGATGTTAATGATTGCCCTTCACTAGTTGGTAATATGGTGTTATGCAGGAGCATGATGGTAAATATTTAACAACAGGGTCTCCAAAAAAAAAGTGCCAACAACACACTTTTAAGTTCAAACTGCCTTATTAAAATTCATCCTAAAATCTGGGCAATCAATGAAGCAAGGAATCAAGCCCTGATTTGTATTGCCTGTTGATTTCCAAGGCACAAATGCTCACATCGGAAATTTAACAGTCGGCTCTTGTGAATCATTATGAGTTGGCTGGTGATTGTTGGAGAGAGGATTTAGAGGGGGGAGGGAATTGGAGACTGAATTATCCAGGCAAGAGACCATGAATACCTGAATTTGAGTGGTGGGCACTGGAGTGAATGGGCAGCTAAATGGCACAGTGAATAGAATATTAGAAGCCTGGAGTCAGGAAGACTCATCTTCTGAGTTAAATCTGGCCTCAGACACTAACTGTGTGACCCTAGGCAAGTCACTTCACTCTGTTTGCCCAGTATTCTCATCTGTCAAATGAGCTGGAGAGGGAAATGGCAAACCACTCCAGTGTCCTCTTCAAGAAAACCCCAAAAGGGGTCACCAAGAGTCGAACATGACTGAAAAGTGACTAAACAACATTAGAGTGAAGAAAAGGTCAGATCTGAGAGAAGTTATGAAAGTAGAAATAAGATTTGACAGTTGATTGGAAATATGGGGTGACTGAGATTTAGGAGTCAAGAATTATACCAAGCTTTTTAATCTTGGTGACTACAATGTAAAGTAATAGGGAAGTTTGGAAGAGAAGTGGGTTTTGGGGAAAAGATAATAAATCAATAATAAATAAATAAATAAATGATGTTAGTAAATTAATTCTTTAAAAGATGCTGTCAATTCTTTAACTCTGTACGTTTCTGTCATTTCACTGTCTTAACTGTTATTATTATTGTTAATGTGGATATTGTAATAAGAATAGTTGAAAAGTCAGGTTAGTTTTGTTTTGGAAGACAGAAATGGGCTCCCTAAGGCCTGAGAAACAAACACATGAATGGCTAAACCCTGGAAGCCAGTGAAGGAACTAGAGAAGTGTCAACAATTACCATCTCTGGCACCTTCTCCATGATATGACTGTGTAATCCTAAGCAGCAACTTTTGAGAAGAAAAAGGCTGTGTCAGGAGGTAGTAAAGTGGAATCTCACTTTCTTAAGATTTCCCTTTTCCCTTTTACTGCTCTATTTTAGAAGTCTGAGAAGTTAGATATTGAGATTGCTGATCCCCTCAGCTTCCTACAAGACACACTAAGCTTACCGTACAGTCTCACACCAGATGGAGAAACACGGTCATCAAACAACAAACTGTATTTTTTTTAAAAAGAAGTGAGTCCTTTTAAATCACTGCTCCCTGCCCCCCTCAATACTTAACATTTAAGCCATTGCACTCAATAGGATGCCTTTTCAATTAACTTTTGTAATAACTTGGGTCATGTTTGCATATGTATTTGAGCTTCTCTATGAGTCACAGATAAACTAATTAGCTGCATCTCAGGCAAGAACCTGGAGACATTGATATCGGTGGACTATTTAATTGTCCACAGCAAATTACAGGGACAAAAGATTGCCATGTTCACTTCCATGTCCCAAATGTCATAAAATGGAACATGTAAATGAAATATAAATTTATGGAGTTCATTTTCTTCAAATATTTTGCACATTGTGGGAAAAATGTTGATTTCAAAAGTTACTATAAAAACTAGAAATTAAACTGGCAGAAATTGGGTTTAGATTGACATGATACACTATATACCACAACAATTCCTAAATGGATATTACATCAAAATACATATAAGAAGTGGTTACATGATAACTATACTAGAGGACAAGAGATGAATTTCACAGCTATGGTTTGGGGAGAATTCTTGATTAAATACAAGGTAGAGATGATCAGAAAAGATAAACATTTCTGGGTTCATAAATACGATTTTTTTACACACACAAAATCAGAATGGTTCAAGTTAGAAAGGAAATAGTTAAGTATGAAGGGAAAAGAGAATGAATTTTGTTTAGACACGTTGTGTTTTAGGCATTTGCAGGACTTCCAACTCCAGATGTCCACAAGGTAGTTTGTAATGCAGAACTGAAGCTTAAGAGAGAGACTAGGGGCATATGTAGATTTGGGCATCATCTGCACAGAGCTATAGAAATCATAGACAATCACTAAGCAAGCAAGATGGTATAGAGGGGGGATAGAAGGCACTCAAGGACAGACTCTTGCTGGGTACCCACAACTTCTGGGTGTGGCATGGATGAGATCCAGCAGCAGAGACTGAGAAAGAGCCATTTGATGGGTAAGGGGTAAAACCAGGAGAGAGCAATGTCCTAAAAATTTAGAAAGAAAAGTGTTTCAATGAGAATAAAGCAGTTAAAAGTGCAAAAGGCTGTGGAGAGGTCAAAAAGGAGCAAAACGAGGCCATTAGATTTGGCGATTAAAAGATAGCATGATGACAGGAGTAAAGAAGAAGACAGTGTGGGAAGATGCATGAATGATATGAGATCAGAGGAGGAAGAAAAAAGGAACTTGATGAATTATCTTGACTTTTTTTTCCCCATAAAGCCTTGAATAAAGTCCATCTACGAGAGTGGAGGAAGGGATATGGCAGGAGGTATGAGTAAAAATGAAAATATTTGGAATAGCTACTGTGGTGAGTGGAATAGTGAACTGATTAGAGAAGCATAAATGAATTGCCTTCCTGCAAGGTTCGCCTCACTGAGATGGTGGAGCATAATTTAAAGTGGACCCAGGTAGCAGAGTTTGGTGATTTTTTTCTCTCAATTCCCTTCAGTAACACATAAATAGGAGTGAAAGATGCAGAAGGGGAGTAATCTAAGGCTGGAGTTTGGCAGTGTGAGAGATCATAGGGCACCAGGTTCACTAATAATAGGAGAAATGCACATTAAAAGAACTCTCAGAAAAAAAACGTTAGGAAGTATTGAAAGTGCCAAGAAGGACAGGCACTTTAACATAGGGTTAGTAGAATATTGAATCAGTCCAGCCATTCTGTAAAACATTTTGGAACTACTTAAAAGAATTATGATAATAGCTAACATATATCACTTTAAGGTATGTAAAGCACATGAACATACATACATCCATGTGTGCACACAAACATAACAATGAACTCTAATGGGGTGGGGAGCTGGATTGAGTTGACACTGCTAACATGATCGCTTTAAAAAATATTTATTTATTTTTTTAGGCAATTGAGGTTAAGTGACTTGCCCAGGGTCACACAGCTAGTAACTGTCAAGTATTTGGTCTAAGGCCAGATTTGAACTCAGGTCCTCCTGACTTCAGGGCCAGTGCTCTATCCACTGTGCCACCTAGCTCCTCCTAACATGACTGCTTTTTTAGATCAATGAGTGACTTGAACTCTCCCATTAAAATGTAAGTTCTCTGTAGAGCAGGGACTTTCTTTTTGCTTGTATTTTTATGGTTGTTGTTGTTGTTTATTCTCAGAGAGGACCATGACATCAGGAAGTTCATGCCATGACTTGGAAGTGACTTGGATTGAAGTGAGGGAGGGCTGTGCAAAGTCACCAGCCTCATTTTCTCCTCCAGAGCCATCTGATCCCAGTGGCAAGGTATAGATCAGGACAATTGGAGATGGCCCTGGGTGCAGTGGGAAACCTCCACCTTTTTAAACTAAGGTCTTTCCCAGGTCTCCAGTTTGACTGAGGGAATACTCATTCAGTGATTGAGACTATGTAAGAAATGAGGCAAAGACTGACCTTTATTACCTAGTTAAAAAAAAAAAAAGAACCTGGCTGGCGAAGACCCTTGGGGTTCCTGGCCAAAACAGAAATAGCACAATGCCTGACACATGGTTAGTGCTTAGTAAATGTTTGTTTCTCCCCTCTTCCTTCCTCTTGCCTCCTTTCCTTCTTTCCTTTTTCCCTCCCTCCTTTCCTTCCTTCCTCTGTTCCTTCATTCTCCTATTCGTAGCAGCTTCTTCTGTGGCATCTCTTGATGATGCACACAGCTCACTTTCCTCCTCCCTCTTTGGCTGACACATTCTTGGCAAGATGTGCCTGCCCCAGTCTTTCCCTGTGTCCTCTGGTTTTGTCCCAAATAAATTAAACTTCACATTTTCTTTTTCACTTTCATCTCAGTTCTGACAGCATAGTCTTCTTGGTGATCAAGGTCACTGCCAGATCTCTTTTTCTTTCCCAACCAGGTCACATACACACACACACACACACACACATGCACACACATGTGCACACACATAGTTACATGCTATAATTAAGTGCCAGCTCCAGCTGCCTCCATGTGTAGGACTTCTTTACAAGGGAGCCCCACCCTCACACCCACCCCACTCTACCGTGTCAATGCTCACCAAGGGATCTGGCCTAGAACTGTGATTCCATTGGCATAGGCACCTGTGGATGAGGAGCTCCCACCACTGATCCAGGCTCTCACCTTCTTGGAAATTTACTGAGAGTTGCCTGGAACCTGGGGTTAAGTGACTTGCCCTCAGTCACAAAGCCAGTATGTGTCAGAGGGGAAGGTGAAGTGGGACATGAATCTGGCTCTTGCCAGTCCTAAGGCCAGCTCTCTATGCACTGTACCACACTGCCTCTCACCTAAGCATAGCCTCCCTTTACATTTGAAGCATCCAACCACATGGTTAGTAAAAACATTGTAGAATGGCCCAGAGTAGACAAGTCAAAGCCAGCCTACTGACCATAGGGACTGTGGTATTTATTCCTCTCCTTGCCCACTCCTAGCTTACCTTTGTTCAGACAATGATTACACCCAGTTGCCATGTCTTTAGAAACTGAATTAAGAGCTACACAAACAGAAGAAAGTTATACGCTTATTTTTCTTTATTTATTTTATTTATTCTTATCTGAAATTAACAAACACCAAATTAAATCAGGCATTTCCATGCATGGAGAATGGGAGAAAGTAGATGGCATGTGAAATTGTGCATCTTGCTTGTGTGTGCTTTGTTTTTGTTTTGAAATCTATCTTAAATACAACCTAGACCTCTCAAAGTTCTGCTGCTCATCTGTGGTACTTTCTGGCCATTTTGCACATCTCTCCTGGGCATTTTTAATGGAGCAGCATATTTTTAAAAACTATTCATTCAACGAGCATTCCCAACCACAGGCTAGCTGCTCTGAAAAATGCAATACCTGGTCAACTCCCTTCATGGAGGGGACCAAAGGGGGATTTCAGGAGCGGGAAACTGAGATCTAAAGGATGATCAGGGATTGATTTCTCATCAGGTGGAGGGGGAGGATGATGTATGAGCAAAGGTGCATAGTGGTTTATCTGGAGCAGAGTGTCGGGAGTGGTTTATGGCAAAGGAGACAAGGAAAGCCAGAAAGGTTGAATGGCATCAGAAACTTAACCCAAAGAGGCAATTCACTGGAAGGCAAGCTCAAATCAAACACTGCTCGTGGGAAGCAGAGACCCAAAGGCTTAGCTGCGAAGTCACAGAATCCCATATATGGATGGAACTTCAAAGGCCAGCTAGTTTAGCCCATATCTAAAGAGGAATTCTATGAATTTATCAGACAAGAGACATTAAGCTCCTGTTGGGGTGTGTTGGAAACAGTTCAAATTAATTTAAATGAGCTGATTATTAAAGTATCAGTGTGATCATTTATAACAGAGAAATCAGCATATGCTATAGATCAGGACTTAATTTGTTGTTTGATTGCCTATCTAGACTTGAGAAATTGATGGACAGAATGTTAATAATGAATATTAAGCTCAAAGGTTCGTGTTACTGGTACATTTGCTTTTTCCAGAGAGCAGTTTGTTAAACACTTGGGAGCATGCCACTGGGGGAGGGGGGGTACCCATTACCTCTTGAAACAGCAATTCCATGGTAGGTGGAAATCCAATTTCAAAAGAATTTTTTCTTTATGTGAAGCTCAAATTTGTCTCTTTGAAACACCACTCTCCCTCCTTTTATCCTTCCTCTCCCACATCTGCTCCAAATTTTGTCTTTAGGGTCAAGTAGAAGAACTTAAGTCTCTTTGCCACATAGCAGTCCTTCCAACATTTTCAAAGCTATCATGTCTTCTCTTGTTAACTTCTCTTCACTTCATCTCATCACCCCCTAATCTCTAGCACTATTTATCTCTTCTCTGTTCAGTAGAGCTCTCCATTCTTCTACTTCCTTTACTCTTACTTTCTTCTGGAATCTCCAATCTGAGTTGTCACCTTATCAGAAAGAAGATGAGAGAAGAAAAGGAGAGGACAGGGGAGGAGAGGAGTGGGGAGGGGAGGGAAGAAGAAAGGAGGAGAGGAGGAGGGGAGGGAAGAAGAGAAGAGGAGAGGAGGGGAAGGGAGGGTGGGTATGAATACTGATCCATCAAAGAAGCCTGAGATTTATGCTTGTCTCTAGCAATAGTGACTTCCATGGAATAAAGCTTCACTTTCACTCTCCATCCAGAAAATACAAAATCCTATCTCGGGGTAGAAAGGAAGTTAACATGGCTTTTTTCTTCATCCATAGGAAGACAAACATATGGTGGTGAAGAGTAGCAGATCTCCCAGGAAGGCATGGGATAAATAATTCTAGTGGAATCTGAGTGATTGGGTTTATGTTCTACATGTAAGGGATCCAATACTCAAGGCAACACTCCTCCTCTTTTATCGTGGGTCTCACAAAGTCTGAGCCATATTATTTGCATTCAATGAGGGAGCATAATGGGAAAAAGCTGTTAGTCTCAATTCCCTGCTTTTCTTTTCTGTCTTGTAACTACATCTTCTTGGTCAGCTGACAATTTATGCCATGTTGAGTCCATGGAATTGGCACAGTGGAAGCTGGAGTCTGAAATAAGTCAGATCATTGCAACCACCTCACTGGAACTGGAGAATAGACCTGGTGGCCTTTTGCCATGTTGAGATTCTGGTAGTTATTTCAACAGAATCAAAATAAAAAATGTGAGAGTGGAGGGGCCTTCAGGACCATCTAGTCTGACTCAGGCCTGAGCAAAAACGTCTTCTGTGATACCCCTCCACCCAACAAAGTGGCCCTGCAATGGGGGTAGGGGTAGAATCTACTGCCTTCCAAGGTTATCATTTCCCCTTTGGGATGGCTCTAAATAATCAGAATTCTTTCCTTCCTCATACTTCAAGACTTCAGTGGATGTGGGATCTCACCAATATGTGCACTTCTGTTCACGGTACAGAGAATTATAACCCATCCATCTCTTCCAATGTTGCACACTTCTTATCTATACCCTCCTCCCAAAATGCCCAGGTGATTGCAGGCCTCTCCAGAAACCTTCTTCCAGTTTTTGCCTTTTGTTTTTTAAAGCTTCTGGGAATACCAATTCTACCCTTACATGGGTCATCTCTTACTTCTGGCTCTCTCCTTACAAGTCAATCTCACTGCTTTTTCCATTAATATATTAGGAGTGGATAAATTGCTGAGTTTTCACAATGGATAACTGGGCTTGAATCCTGCCTGATATGCAATGAATCCTTGTATAGGACTTTCCTTACAAGAATTTTGAGAGATAAAGACTGCAGGAGTTATTGTTCCCACTTTACAGATGAGAACTCTGAGTTTCTGAGAGGGGAGGTGACTTACTAGCTGCATGTCCATGGGCAAGTCACTTCCCCTCTCAGAGACTCAGATAAGTCTTTTTACAGATTGAGAACTGCATGGGAGACCATCGCATCCAAGACCCGCTGTTTTTACAGATGTGATAACTGCAGTCCAGAAAGGGGAAATACCTTGTCACAAACAATTATTGACATGTCTGAGGTAGGATTGAGACTCAGGTCATCTTGACTTCAAGTCCAGCATACTATCAATGACTACTCCACCCTTCCTCATCCCTGAAAGATCTCATAGTCTGGGCTGCAGGCCGTGTCTACTGTCCAAGGTACTGACCAATTGTTCCTACAAGGTCTGGTTACTAGGTGGTGATTTTTCTTGGACAGTCTAAGAAAAGGTGGGGTTATGGTCTGTGTCTAGTGAATGGAGAATCCACATCTAATTACTTTAGTGAACTACTGAATAATTAGGAGTAATAAGAAAACATAACTAGCATTTTCATAGCATAGCACTTTAAGGTTTACACAGTGCTTTATGTAAGTTACCGTCCTTGATCCTTACAACAATCCTAGGAGGTAGGTGCTATTAAGACCCTTATTTTACAAATGAGGAAAATGAGACAGGCAGAGGTTAAGACCCTAATGTCTAGGGTCATATTGCTAGTGAGTGGTTGACCCAGGAATTTAATTCAGGTCTTCCTGACTGTGCCATGAAACTGTCCCCCAACATATAGGGTGTACTGAAGGTCGAAAGCTATCAAAGCTTAAAATTGCACTAAGAGTATTGAGATTCCTTACATTTTACACCCACACCCACACACGCCCACACACACTCTTTGTTTCTTATACATTTCTTATGGGAGACAGAATTAAGGAGTCAATTTTACAACTTCCAGGCTACTTTCGCTAGCACTGATTGCCTGTCTCCCATGCCCTTAGCACCCTGTGACTCAGTGTTGCATCTATGCTCACATTATGATTGTTTAAAGTATCGAGTTACATTCAAGAACTGTCTGGGCTCTTTTAGTCTGATTAACGCCAGTTTGATGCAGTCTAATATGGTAGTGATGCTGTGTTTTTTTCCTCCCAGTTACTTAATTTGTTTTTCAAGCTCTATTTGGGCCCTAATTTCTCCCCCATTTAAGCTGTCCTTTCCTTGGGTGGAGAATTATATTCTTTTTCACACCAGAACAGAGTTTCTTATCTCTTCATTACTAATAAGATTTAATAATGAGATTCAGTGCAACACATGTGGACATTGCCAAGAGTAGGATCTAGCTAGGATCCCCATCACTCTGGGGAATTCCTGGATAGGCAATCATCTTGACTCAGCGTTGCATGTTTGGTCTGTTTGGTAAGGCTATTAAACAGTAGTCTGAAGTCATTAACACTTCCTGCAGGCAAGTCATTTCTCTGGGTGAGTGTCATGCCTGGCTGAGGGCAAGTCCATTGCCCTCCCCGGGCCTCAGCTCCTTGTCTGCAGCCCCTCCGACACGGGATTCTCTGTGGCTGTCCTAAGCCGGAGACCTCATTTACCTTTGATTCTCAGCTCACCTCTGTCTGCCATAAACATCCATCACCCCAAGTTCTGGCTCTGCTTGCTTTTGAATGAGCCTAAATTCACTCTTTCCCTTCACATTGCCCCATTGGGCAGGTTCTGGCCTGGTCTTCATTCTGGAAGACAATGATCTATGCCAATGGTAGATATATGACATACAATAAGAATAATAGCATTTGTATAGTCTTTTAAGGCTTACAAAGTGCTTTATGAAGATGATGTCATGTGATGAGACACATGGTTTGCACTGTGGTTAGAACATTCGATCTGGAGTCAGGAAGCTGTTAGTGTTCAGTTGTTTTTTAGCCATGTCTGACTCATCACTTTCTTTGGGGTTTTCTTAGCAAAGACATTACAGTAGTTTGCTATTTCCTTTTCCAGCTCATTTTGTAGATAAGGAAATGGAAGCAAACAGGATTAAGTGACTTGCCCAAGGTCACACAGCTAGTAAGTTTCTGAGGCTAGATTTTAACTCAGAAAGATGAGGCTTCCTGACTGCAGGCCCAATGCTCTATCCACTGTGTCACCTAGTTGCCTCAGTCTTAGACATTTACTAGCTGTGGGACTCTGGGCAATTCACTTAATAGATAGAATTCTGGCTCAGTTTCCCCAACTATAAAATGGGGGTCAAAACAGTGCCTAATGCACAGGGTTGTTGTTAAGGATCAAATGAGATAATATTTTTAAAGTGCCTAGCACTGGCACATAGTAGGCATACAATTAGTGTGCATTCCCTTCCCTTCTCCTCATAACCACCCTGGAGGTAGGTACTATTATAATCCTCATTTTACAGACAAGGAAACCAAGGCACAGAGAAGTTAGGTGACTTATATAGGATCACACATCTACCAAGAGTCTGAGGTGGTAGTTGAATCCAGGTCTTCCTGACTACCAGTACTATTCACTGGGGCCACCTGGCATGTAGAGACACCTTTCAAGGACTTGATCATCACCCTTCTACCCCAGCTTAAGGGTATAAGCTTCACATGTGGTTGTAGTTGAAATAAGTCCTCATCCATACATTAGCAGGTGATAAAATTCCCTGACCTGATCTAAGCTGTGCCTGGGTGATAGAGAAATGAGTCAATCATGTGACCTATACTCAGTACCTTCCTGTGCAACAGGATCTGACAGAGTTTATTCACTAGAAGTAAAACTTTTCAGGGCTTAGGGTACTGTCACTGAATGAACTGAAATCTTGGTTTGTTTGGTTTTTTTTGCTATGCAATGGGGTTCAGTGACTTGCCCAGGGTCACACAGCTCATACGTGTCAAGTGTCTAAGGTCAGATTTGAACTCAGGTCCTCCTGACTTCAGGGCCCATGCTCTATCCGTTGCACCACCTAGCTGTACTTGATGGCTTGCTTTCTTTTAGATTTTAAAAGCACCTGGAGGGAAGTTGCAGTTGGAATACCCCAGATCATTCTTTTCAGACTGTGATTGTCCTCCTGAGGGCCAAGAGAGTTTATAACTTAATCAATGGTTAAATGAATGAATGGATAAGAAGGGTGGAAGGAAGCAAGGAAGGAAGGAAGGAAGAACACAGGAATGAAGAGAGGAAGACCTTGAATGGATAGGTAAAGGGACTGAAAATCACAAACTGAAATGTAGAAGGGACTTTAGAAATAAGCCAGTCTAAGCCCTCCTCCCTTTTATATACAAATGATGAAATCAAAGTGCTAGAGAGGGGAAGGACATTTCCTTGGGTCTCACAGTGTTAGTGTTAGTGTCTATACACTAACAGAGCTGGCATTTGAAACATGTCTTCTAATGTCAAAGTCAAGATTCTTCCTACTCAAATGCACCACCTTCCATATGAACGTAGAGACACTCAATAGCACTAAATGCTCCCTACAAGTGAGATATGATGCCTAATTAAGTTCCAATATCCTTCCTGGCAAACCTGCATTCAGTAAAGAGTATACAAAGTTCAGGGTCAGCTGATAAAGACTTGTTGCCTGCCAAGATGATACCTTTCACTGACTTTTGCAAACTTCATTATTTGTTTAATAAAGAATAAAGTCAAGTTCTAGCCTGGATGACTAACCCTGTACCCTTTGCACAATTCCTATCTCTCAGCTTCAGTTTCTCAAAGCGGTGGGAGATAGAATAAAAGCTCTCTATGCAACTAGGATCATAAGATGAAACAACTGGAGAGTTAGAGCTGAAAGGGCCTTAGAGGCCACTGAGTTCAACCCTATCCTTCATTTTCCAGATGAGAAAATTAAGGGTTAGAGAGGTTAAGTGACTTGCCCTGGCTTCCATAGAGTGTAAATATTGGAGGGGCAATTTGAGCCCAGCTCAGCAGAGCTCGGGCCCAAGATCCTATCAGCCATCCACATCAGTTCAATTCAACAAACGTCAGACTACTGCTTCTACCAAAGCACATGCTAGCTAGATGATGGGGATACAAACAGACAGAAATTAAAGGATCTTTGCCCTCCAGGAGTTTACAATCTACTGGACATGTGGCAATTGGAGAGGGGCCATAACATATACACATGAAAGTAAATACCTATAATTTCATGAGGAAGAGAGCCTAAACTACTGAATGGGAAGGGATGGAGGCTGGGCTGAGCCATGAAGCAAAACAGAGATTTTGAGGTGGAGTATAGAAATTGCTATATTCCAGGTATGCATGCATGCACTGGGGGAGGGAATGGAATGCTAAGCGGGCACACAATCTGACAAAGAATGGGAATTTGATAAATGCCTGCTGGCTGACTGACTGCTTGGACTATTGAACACATGAAGATGAGTAATGTGAGATAAGTCTGGGAAGCTGGGCTGCAATCAGCTTACAGAAGGCCTTTAATGTGTCGAATGACATGAATACACTGTGGGCAATATATATTTTTTGTCTACATGTTGTTGTTGTTTTTTTCTCTATGAACATAAGTCCATTTCTTTCTTTCTTTCTTTCTCTTTCTTTCTTTTTTCTTTCTCTTTCTTTCTTTCTTTCTTTCTTTCTTTCTTTCTTTCTTTCTTTTTCTTTTCTCCTTTTTATGGTGAGGCAATCAGGGTTAAGTGACTTGCCCAGGGTCACACAGGGTAAGTCCATTTCTTTGGGTAACTGTGAGTCTTCTTGGAAGTGGGAATTAAGACTAAGAATTAGTGCTTTGTTTTCTTGGGGCTTGGAGGTGACCCTGAGGTCCCAAGGACACTCCTAGGAGAAGAAGGTAAGCTCTAACTGACTTGACCCTTCAACAGATTGTTTACTGTCCAAAAACCAGCCCAATTACACAAAAAATAGCTCACCATCAGGAAGTAAGCTGTTTGGTGATGAATTCTGTTGCCATGGTGACACCCAGAGGAAATAGTCCCAGGCATGAGTGCCCTCCTCCCCTCTGCCTTGTTCTTATGAATTGGAAGAGGGGTGGAAATGAGGACAGACTCCTACAGTTCTTAGGCCATCTATAAAGTTTCACTTAACTTTGACTACTCTAAATGCAAGATCCTTAACTAATGGACATACCATGGGAGAACTGGAAGGATGTCAACCTTGACATTCTCCCCATGAAACAAAGTAGCAGAGAAAAGTGAGCTATAGCTAAGTGCAAGGAAGTCTCACAGGTTCTCCTTGGAGAGGCAAAGGAATAAGACATCAGAATTGGTTTTGTTGTACATCCAAAGCAATCTAAAATATCATTTCATGGGACACTTGGTGATCACAGACTCATGACAAACACTTGCATAAACACCATCGTGAGAATAATTGCAGTTTATACCCCTCGTGTTACCAGAGGATGAGGAAATAGTCGTTCTTTAAACAACCTGGTGAGGTTGTCTAAATGAACTCAAATTGCTTTTAATATTTGGTAGCTCTATGTATGAGGTGGGCATAAGGGAATACAGTGAAAATATTGGTGCAAAATATTTCTCAAAAATACAAAATGAGAGAGGCTCAAGGCTTGTAGGCCCCTCACACATCCAATTTGTTGCTAAGTCCTATTATTTCTGCCTTCCTAATGCAACATCTCTTATATATGCACCTGTGTTTAGATCAGTGTTTGTCTCACATAATTTCTTTTCTCCCACCTATAACATGGGAAACTTTTACCCAATAGCTGTCTCTAATTGGCCACAACTTCCCAATTATCATGGAGTAGAAAATGTCCTAGCCACACGGAGTCTAGGGCTCTCAGACTTGGTGAGTACACAAAAGCATGCCAGTCACAATGCCATTATGGCCAATGACCAGATGTGGTTCCAGATGAAGCCATCCAAGTCCAGAGAAGCTAAGGACCATTCTATCTCTGCTGTGTAAGGGCAAAGTAACACAATCTGAAATCCTTCCCAAACCAACAGTCAGCCGAGTCATACGTCTGGATGGAATGAGTTTTGTGGCTTGTTTGTTTTTTGGTAATTATATGGTGTTTACTCTACTCATCATCCTCTGATTTACTTATTGAAGAAAGTATTCTGAGACATATTTCTGAGGTTTGTTTTATATTAAGAGGCATTATTGTTTGCTTTTATCTTTGTGTACTGAAACTCATCGGTTTTGTGTTGAATACATGCTTCTATTTGTTTGACTGATAAAATTGCTCCTCCTCCATAATTGAGAGAATTATTCTTTTCCCTTTACTTTAAGCTGAGGGTTGCTCTCTGGTGTCTTCATTCCATGCTGTCTGCCTTACCCCTCTGCCTCAGACCAGCACCAGGCTCTCTACCTCCTGCCCTGGTAATTGGTAAGAACTCTCTTTATCTCTTCCCACCCTCGCCCTGGGACGTATTACCCTCTGGCCATTGTCAATCTATGCTGCTATTGGCTCTCTCTCAAAATTACCTTGGACTTATTTTTGTTGACTTACATGTTTGCCTGTTATTCTCCCCCGTAGGGTGAAAACTCACTTTGGACAGGGACTATTTCATGTATATATTTGTTCCTGTGCTAGGAACACAGTGGCACTTAATAAGTGCCTATTGTTTAATTGAACATACATAAATGTTATATTTTATCTAAAGACTCTATATCAAGTCATATAATTGAGTAACATTCATTTTTAATTTCTCTTGTGAATGTGATTTGTTGACTTGTTCTATAAGCATCCTTGCAATCCACTGATAAATTCTTCTTGGTCCCACTGAATCATGTTTTTGATGTTCTTCTCTGTCAGGAAATTTTATTTACTTTTTTGGCATCCATATTCATTAATGATACTGGTTTATAATTGCATTTGTCATGTTTTGGGATGACAAGTATATTTGTCTCAAGTACTGGAATTGAAACTACTTTCACCTTTCTTTGTTTTGAAAGTGTCTTTGGTATGACAAAAGAGCAATTATAATTACAATGAGAACTATTCAGAGGGGAATGTGGAATGGGAGGTAGGGAGTCCCTCCTCACTGGAGGTCTCGCAGGGGAATCTCATTTGCATATTGGTTGGACCAGATGATTCCATAGGTCTCTCTCTCAATGCTAAGCTTTGGTAGAGGAGAGATGTGTTCCTTAAAAGTTTGGTAGAATTTATATTGGAGGCTGCTTAGGCCTAGGATCTTAACTAAAGTGCTATTTCAGGGCCTGCATTCAATAAAATTCTTCAGCTTCATCACTTTTTTTTTGGCAGAACAAACCAACTCAAACTCACAAAGAAGGCCCTGAAGTGTTGTAGATCATAACCTGGTTGTAACTGCCCCTTTGTCAGATGCTGCCCCCTGTGCTGTCATGAAATCACCTAAACGGGCAAACCCAGCATCTTGGGGACCTTACCCCCTTTTCTCTCAACATCTTGAGAGGATATTAATAGAATAAAGGTATGGATTACCTGTGCTCATTCCATGTGACTAGCTCATCTTTTTTTTTCACCTCTACATTTAGATAGAATCCTTTACAACACATTTCTCTCATTATTTCCCATTTGCAATATATAGCAGCCAGCTCACACCCACCAAGAACCTTGCTATTGTCTGTTGAATAATACTCAATTTCAGCTCTTTGGAGATGCTGGCATCAAAAAGCTTGGAAGCATACATTGACTAATATATTTCCCTTAGGGTTACCTCCTCAAACAATCCAGCAAACCACAATAGAAAAGAGAGATTGCAACCTATATACAGTTAATGAAACCTTCTGGATCAGGGGACTGGACTGACTCATAGACCATGGAGAATGCATCCATTGTATTGCAGGCAGCTGTAGGTTGAGGCTACTGTGGTTACATGTCAGTGAAATTGTCATATTGTTTAGAAAATTAAAAAGAAAACCTCATAGACTCTATTCTTGTACTTATACTTGTTGTGCTGGCCCTAATCAAAGGACAAATCTCTAGATCCCATTTTTTCTGTTGACAATTAACAATGACAGCACAATTACCATCTCTTTTTCTGAATGCCACATAACCTCCATCTCCACACTTGAAGTATTCACAAGGAAGAGTTTTGTCCGTGATGGAATATGGAGTAACAGCATGTTTGTCAGTTGCCAGAATAGATTTTAAATTACAAGATCTTTTGCAATGCTTCTTTGTTTTTTCATAAAGTCTTTGATGCAGCAGCTGCAGAAATATTTTCTTATTTTTGCTTGCATGCATGCATGCACACACATGTACACACACATGTGTCATCACATGCTTGCTTGCTGGTGATTTTTTGGTCCCTCAGACTCTTTTGATTCCCTATCTCTCCACCTTCTTCCTGAAGCTTCCTCAAATCAAGATCAATAGCACCATCAGACTGTCTGGTCATTGGCCCTGCCTTTCACTGTCTTATACATTTGGCCAGAACTCTTTGTTTGGTTGGTTAATGGAAAATGACTGTCAATTGCAGGAGCATTCAAGAGTGATATGTAATTTATAGCCACTGTCACATCTCCACACACAAATAGAATAAAGGATCTATTACCATATTGGGTAAGAAATAATGTCCATTTGGAAATGGATTATTTGGAATCAGGCACAAACCACTTTTGGCTTGTTAAATTACTGGGGTTAATAGCATAGGGAATGAATTCTGTCACAGACTTTGATGGATAGAGTGTTTCTGAGATAATCCTGTTTATCAAAAGCTTAGCTCAACACAGAGGCAAGAAGATACCTGTGACCTTTTGACAGAGCATTTCTAAAGTCCTGAAAACTTCAGCTTTGGGCAGATGTTACTACTGCTATTGTACTCCAAATCTAGTGAATACTCATATATAAGCTTTGGAAGCAGAGCACTGGCAAGGTGAGTGCCCTTAAAATAAATACATAGCCTTATTCTAGAGACTGAATGGATTAATGAATGAAAGAATAAAAGAATGAAAACATATTAAGACCTACTAAGTGCAAGGCACTATGCCGAGTGCTGGGGAGGCAAATGAAAAAGCCAGAACATCCCTATTCTCAAGGAGCTCATAATACAGCAGAGGAAACAAAACATGTAGGAGGAGTAAGCTGTTAAGTCAGATCCAAAGGCCCCATGGTCCTTGAGGATTGGCAGCATGGCAGATGCTAATGCACATTCTTTAATGTCACCTCCACATCGCCTTCTGCTATTGAACCATTTGATAAGGCCAAGGAATGTGGTCATGACAGTGCTGTGAATGGGATTTAAAAGGAGCTATAAAAATCAGCTATGGTCGTTCAGCTCTATCAAAAATTACTCCTCTAGGTGAAAATGGAATTCTTGTCAGTAACACTAAACCATGAGGCACAGCATCTCTTCTGTACAGCAGATTACAATCAATGCTTCTCCTAGATCCAGCAGGGTTTTCCAAGAGATGAGACCGCCAAGTCTTTCAAACTTCTGGCATAGAGACAGAGAAGAAGAAAAAAGGAAAGGAAGTACAAAGCCAGGCTTGGACTCCTTGGGTCAACTCTAGGTTGGAGAAAAGTTGGAAAATTCAAGAAGTTTGGAGAGAGATTATCTCTCATGACAGCCTAAAAAGGATGAGGGAGGAAAGATCTTAACAACACTAAGAGGAAGATACTCTACATTTAGCAAGAAGAAAGAGAAACAAATCAAGGCTTCTACATGATCTGATAGAATCCCCAGCTATTCCTTCCACTACACAGGCCACATACACCATGTTGTGTGCCTGCAATCTTGTTTGTTCTTCAGCTGTGCTCCCTTGGTCTAGTAAAAGCTCTTTAGGGAAGAAAGACAAAGTATTTCCTGCCCTCAGGGAGCTCACATTCTGATTGGGGAGTTATGTAAACAAATGGGCATTTACAAGATATATATGGAGTGCATGGAAGGCCACCTTAGTAGGAAAGGCTCCAGTGGCTGGGGGGGACTGTGAAAACATCTCTAGAAGGCGGGGTTTCAGTTGTCTTGAAATAATACAGGTCCCAGTAATGGACATAAAGCCAACTCAACTCAATTTAGTGCATGTGACTCAAATCTGAAGAGAAAAGGGGACCCGTCTTATCCACAATAGAAAGCTGTATCTTAAATTAGTGATTTCTATTGTCTACCTATCCTGACTAAAGCTAATATAAAGAAGTGAGTGGTTAGTTATTTCATCACTCCCAATCTCAATTAAAACAGCTTCAACCGGTGCTAAATAAAATATCACTAAAGATGTTGGCACTGAGGAGCTTTTGCAATATTCCCTCAACACTGCCAGCTCTGATCATCAGAAAGGCCAGTTACTCAGTTGACAACCAAGATAATTGAAAACATAGATAATAAACAGGCAGACAGACAGACAGATACATTTCATTGGTTGGGAGCTCTCAGTGAGGAAAATCTAAAGCAGATTGGCAACTCTTCTATAACATATAGCCCTAGACAGCTGCCTGGAACAGTGATGAACCCAGAGTCACCCAGACAGAAAGCATCATGATTAGGACTTGAGCTAATTATTCCAGCCTATTTCTTAACTTTGAACTTTATGTTAAAGTTGGGCTCTATTTACCTGGAGGGTGGGGATGCACTGTCCCAAGCTTCAGGCTTTTTCATGCTGCTATTTTCAAAGCTAGTTCTGGGGGGTCTGCAAGTTTTTGGTGCTTCCAAGGTGGTATGATCCTGGGAGAGGTGTGGTCACTACTCTGTTCTTCTACATTCTGGTCTTTACCTGGGTAGGGCCTTTGCTCCCCTGCCAACACAAGCTCTAGCACTCTTGTTGGCCTGGATCTATGACCAGGTCCCTCACGTTCCTGCAGCCACCTTGTGAACGCTTTCCTCTACCTTGGAATTGTGACCAGGCACCTTCTTCCCTTGTGGCTGACTACAAACATCCCTCTCCAGTGATCCAGAACTGTGCATGAGCAATAGAGTTGCCAATCAGCATCAGTTGTACCCAGTGCCAATAAAAGGTCCCTTATAATCTCTGACTAGTTGTTTTACCCCCTTATCATCTCTGGGCAGAGAGCTCCTAAAGCTGTTGCTGCTGTCACTATTGCTACCACTGTGTGTGTGTGTGTGTGTGTGTGTGTGTGTGTGTGTGTGTGTGTGTGTGTGTGTGTGTACTTTGGACTGGCCTTCACTCAGTGTAGTACACATCTCCTGCTAAACTTCTAAGTATTTTAGCCTGGAAAAAATTCTTACCCTGACCTTTTGTTGGCTCTATTAGTTCTAAATTTGATTCTGGTATTATTTTAAGATTGTTTGGAGGGGAAGGTTGAGAGAGTTAAGCTGGGTTGTTGCCTCTGTAATCTAAACTTTACCTCAGAAATAACATATACAAAGCAAGAAGTGAGGACTATGCTTTTTTTTTTTCTGAAACTAACACTTTCAAAGCAGAAATTGAAAATTCACAAACACATATGACAGAGTAGGAAAAAATTGAATCCAAGATAGAGGATCTATCCGATGAAATCAATGAAGTGATTGAGGATGACAAATTTGGCAAACACAGATTAAAAGTAGGATACTTGCTAGGTGAGAAACAAAAAAGACCTCAATGCTAAGTGGATAAGTGGATTATATATAAGCCAACATGGCTCACCTTGAAGACAAGAAACACAAAGACAGCTTATGTGTAAAAAGTCTCCAAGAAAGCATGACAAGTGAAAAAGTTCAGATAACATGAGGAAGGTTTTAAACAAATGTTCAAATAACACACAAAAAATTGTTTAAAGCTTTGAAATATAAAACACACAACAATGCACTGAATGATCACATCCATATATTGCCACCAGGATAGGCACACACACACACACACACACACACACACACACACACACGATCATCTGAAACTACAAGGTATGTAATAGTTAAACTTCACAACATTAACAATCAGAAAGTTTGCCAGTATCCAAGGGAAAGACCTTAAAAAAAGAAGGAAAGGCAATCCCAGTAATGCAGGATTGTTTCACCAGAAATTACGGAAGAAGATATAGTGGGCAATGCAACTTTATAGAATCCATAGGTAAACAATGAAGGCATAACAATTCCTTAATTCCTTCTGTGATAGTGAAGGCTTGGGAAGAATGGGATAAAAACAAAGGAAAAGAGGTATTGGGTTAGAGGAATAGAGAATGGGAATCTCACCCAGAAGGGGAAAGAAAAGAGTGATACTGATGAATAATTCCGTGTCAGAAATGTATGTCTATGATAAGAGATAGGAAATTATAATGAATTTTGTCTAGGGTCCATCTGCACATAAAGAGACCACTCGCTGAGAATTAGAAGTATCACCATGGAAGTACTTCCACTTCCTGATACAGAAGCAGGTATATATGATTTCCTAAAGTCCACTAACACTCATAAGTATAGGAAGAGTAGAGAACCAAAGAAAGTATAGCCTTGACATGAAGAATGATCATGGATAAAAAAAGAGTTTGGATAGAGTCTCTCTACTTGAAACACAGAATCTAATGATTGTGAGATTCTTTATCTATGACCTGTTTTCAAAATCAGTTATTTGTGATAGGTCAGGGTTTTCTTACCTTCTTTGTGTTTTAGACCTATTTAGATGTCAGTCTAGGGAAGTCTAGTGTCTCCTTCTCAGAATCATGTTTTGAAATACATAAAATCAAATTACAAAGAAAGACAAACATACTGATATACAGTTATCCAAATATATTTTTAAATAGTGATGTATGACAGAAACCCTAAAACCAATCTTACAGATCTTTTAAAGATCCTTTGATGTCAGGTTAAGAATCCCTGCCTTAGGTGTTCTACTTCTTTCAGACTGTTGAATTTGCTCTAATATTTCTTGTGGTCTCCCGGAATCAGTGATTTTTACTTGTTCCATTCCATTTTTCAGGGAGCTCATCATTTGGGTAAAGCTTTCTACTGTCTCTTCAAAGTTCTTTATCCTCCTTTTACTTTTTTCCCTGAAAGCTTTAGTTTCTTTTTTAATTTCCCCCTTTTCCTTCCCTTCCACTTCACTGCTTTCATTCACTTTTAATATCTTCATAGCCAAGCCTTTGTTTTCTCTGAGGTTTTACTTGGAAGTATTATGCAATTATTCTCTTTCTGGATTTATCTCTTGAGTTTCTCTTAACTCCTATTGTTTTTCTCTATATTTGATGTTTTCTTGTTTTTTTTTTCTCTTTCTTGGCTCAGTTTAAGGGATGGGACTTTATGCTAGGGAAATGTTCTGCTCCTTCCCATATTCTTGGATGTGGTGGTCTAGTCCTTTTTTATCCTGTACCCTCCATATTTTGGTTACCACTGACACTTCATTCTGTATGAGATGACTGGCATTTGTCTCTGGCTTATACTACAATCCCCGGTTTCCATCTCCCCATGGTCCAAGATGAGTTCTGGCCCTCTCCATCTCAGATTCTGTCTCTCAATGCGATCCTTGACAAAGCATTGCTTCCATAGCCTGCTATGCTGTTAAAGGGACTTGGTTGGATGTTGAAGAGCATACTATTTGCAAGTCTTGTGCTTGGTCTGCTGGTATATGTACCTGAGAGATGATCTGGCTCTGTTTTCTGCTGTTATTCTGAGTGCTCCAAGTTGGCACTGCCCTACCCTATTTTTGTATCCTGTGACCTATGGAGATTGAGAAAAGTCCTAATTACTTGGAAAACAAGCCGTTTCTGAGGAGCCTGAATCAGGGGAATCAGACAATGTGCCCAAGTATAAAGTGAGGGAGGCAAGAAAGGGGAAGCTTCAACCTTGTGACACTAAATTGTGGGCTTCTTAGTATGCTCAGGCACCAGGAAATCCTGCAACAGAGTAAATACTGAGGCTCTGTAACGCGTCATGGTCTCTATGCACATGTCTCATTCATGAAGCACATGAACCTAACGTCCTCCTCTCATAACTCATGATGCTGGGGAGATGACCTTGGGACCCTGGTCATGTGACTAGGCACAAGGGATGAGTTTCCCATATAAACCTTGTGATGGGCTGTGTCTATCATGCAAGAACCAGCCGCACTGTGTTCACAGGTGGCCCATGGTATGGAGAACATTAGCTCCAGCAACTTAAGCATCATGGTGAACTTGTCACTTGCAGCAATGAAGGGATTCCCCACGTTGGAGAAGCAACAGTGAAAACATCTCCTAATAAGTAAGTTTTAAAAATTATGATTCTGATTAACCTTAGTTCTGGAGAAGATTTACCTCTTAACCTGTAAACAATCATCCTTTCTAAAATTTTTTTATTTTAAATTTTATCTTTCAGTTGTGGAATAAAGCAACCATTTCCATAACACAGTACAATAAAAAAAGATTATTATACATAATACTGCAAATCTGCTGGGCACAATTTGCTATTCCTTTCAAATACACAACTAACATATTTTTTCCCTCTCTCCTCCCCCCACCCTAGAGATGGCTATCATTACTTACAAATAGGTGTTTATATCTGAAAAAAAAATTCTATACGTACTTCATCAGTTCTTTCTCTGGATGCAGATAGTGTCTTTCTTCATGTGTCCTTTACAGTTAGTTTGGGTATTTATTATAGATAAAATTGCTTATCTGCTCAAAGCTGTTCTCAAACCATATTACTGTTACTATATACAATGTTATCTTGCTTTTTTTTTTCATTTCACCCTTCATTATTTCAGGTAAGTCTTCCATGTCTTCCTAAAATCATTGAGTTTATCATTTCTTATGTCACATTAGTCTTCCATCACAATCACATGCCACAACATGTTCAGCTATTCCTCAATTGATGGACATCCCCACAATATCTAGTTTTTTGACAGCACAAAAAGTTGCTATAAATATTTTAGAACATATAGGTTCTTTTCCTATTTGCCTGATCACCTTTGGAAATAGACCAAATAGTGGTATTGCTAGATTGAAGGGTATAGGCAGTTTAATCTGTCTTTGGGAATAATTCCAGATTGCTTTCCAAAATGGTTGGACCATTCTACCATTCCACAAACAATGAATTATTGTCCCAATTTTTCAACATCCCCTCCAAAATTTGTCACTTTCTTATCACTTTAGCCAATTTGTTAAGTGTAAAGTGATACCTCAATATTATTTTAATCTGCATTTCTCTAATCAATGATGATTCAGAACATTTTTATACGACTATAATTGTTTTGATTTCTTCATTGGAAAATTGCCTGTTCATATCCTTTGACCATTTGTACACTGAGAAATGACTTGTATTCTTATAAATTTGACAAACCTGTAATTATTATTTTTGAATTTCCCTCCATTTTATTTTTACTCATTATTTTCCTTCTCAGCCTCTCTTTTTACCCTATCCCTGTTACTGTATCTTTTCCCCCATCCTCTTATTCCTTATCTTACCTCCCCAACAAATTCCCTTTCTTACCTTTTCCCCCACCCTCCTAATCTTTATTGTATATGCCCTTTTAAAAATCCCTTCCCTACCCTATCCCCCAGTTTTTTCACCTCTCTAGAAGTTTAGAAGACTTCAAAATCTCTTCTAATATACACTTTGGTGCCTCTTTCAAAATAAGGGTAAAGTTCCAACATTACCAGCCCTCCAATCCCATCTGCTTCCTCTGTATTAGTTCTTCTTTTCATGCATCATTTTTATGAGATAATTGCTAGTTTTTCCCTTTTCCCTACCCAATTTTCTTTTTGGGAATCATCCCAACATAACAACTCAGCCACAACCTTTCTTTTAAACTACCTTAATATTCATGTTTTAAGAATACTGATAACATTCACATATCATAAGTAAACAGTTTAACCTTTATCAGTGCCATATAAATTGGTCTATAATGACTTTCTCATGTTTCTTCTGGATCTTTTATTCTGAATTTTCCATTGAATTCTGGTATTTTTGTTGCAAATATGTAAAAGTCTTTAAGTCATCAAGTATGCTTTTTTTTTCTGGTTCAGGATTATACTCAACTTTACTAGATACATTATTCTTCGATGCAAACCCAGCTCCTTTGCTCTTCTAAACATAATGTTCCAAGATGTATGGTCTTTTAGTGTAGAAGCTTCTAGGTCTTATGATGAAATCCAGGTTGTTTTTCTGAAGTATTTAACTTATTTTTTTTCTTGTCGCTTGCAATATTTTCTCTTTAACCAATCTTCCTTTGAAAATTTGGCATTGGTTCAATTCCATTACAAATGAGTGAGCCCCCACATATTGAACCATAGTGAGCCCCTCCCTCATGTAGAGGGTTTTCAAAGAAGAGAGACCTGCCCCCTCCATCTCTGATACCCCTGATGCATGGGTACCAGTGTGACTGAGGAGGCACAGAGATAGATCACATATCATCTTTGCAACTTCCTTTGCTGCTTCAAGGAGTCAAGATTTCATTAGCCCTCTCCCTTTATCTTTCTTGAAGGCTTTACAATGCTATCTCTTTGTTGGCAGAGACTATTTGTGTTTTTGTCTGGCACATCATAGGTGCTTAATAAGTGCTCATTAATTCATTGATTTGCATTTCTATCACTGTCCAGTGTTTGGCATCTAGCAGGTGTTTTGGAAATGTGTGAGGGAATTGAATCTGCAGATATTCTCTAGGAGTTCTTAGTGATAGGAAAAAAAGGAAAAAAAGAATCCCTCCTTTGGTGGGCAGCCGTGGAGTGATGAGTCTCTGTTCTTCTCTGTACTCATTCTCAGAGACAGAATACAACTTATTGCAGATCTTGTCCTTGAAATCTGGCCCACTTGTCAGGACCTATCTGGGTTCAGGTTCTGTTGATATAGCCTTCAAACCCTCTGAGTCTCCCCAACTTCACAGCTCTGAGGCATTGGCTAATGGCTCTGAAGGAGCTATCCTTTTCTTTGATCACAATTTCCTTGCACTTTGGCCAAGTGACTCCCTCCAATGGAAAATGTACCACAACTTGTCAGTCATATTTTCTTTTTTTTTACATTAGTTAGAGCATATTTTATTAGTTTCTTTAATCAAACCCATGTAAATAAGACCTTACATATTTAATACAGTGTGTTATCCCTGTACAAAAGGAAAAAAAATAAGTTTAATGTTTCTAGACCAATATGGCTGTTAATTTCTATACAATGCCCACTCAACACAGTGAAAGTGGGATACTTTTTCCATAGTTGAAATCACAGCTAAAGTTTCCAAAAATTCAAATTAGATAGATAGATAGATATAGAAAGATAGATATAGAAATAGATAACCAATAGCAATTTGCTAGGCATCAATAGCAGCAACAGTCTTTCCAGGTTCTGCAGTCATTGAACAAAATTACACACATCAGGCTTTCAGCTCACTGTTTCCAAAACAAAAATGAAGCAAAAACTTTTGACAACATCCCCCTCCCCCCACAAAGAAGTTTTGTTGTTTTTGTTTTTTTTTTTTAAATCCCAGAAAAACGGCATTCTGTTACTGATGTGGTAGCTGGTGCCTTTTATTAGCTTCTCAATTATTATCTGGAAAAAAACCAAAAGTCTATCTAGAATAACACCATTAAAAACAGCTCTGATATAGCATGGTCACTGCTACGTATCCTAAGCAGGTACAGGATATTTTACATTCACAGAAGCATAATACAGTACCCTCCTACAGCTCTAATACTAGAGGATGCAATTAAAAAGGCATTATTTGACTTGGTTCTACTTTTCTAGCACAGAGTGAGCAGGAAGGGTAGTGTGGCACAGCTCTGATACAGAAATATACCTGCTTAGACACAGGATTTCCATTGACTATCCACACAGGTCTAAGTGTTTGCTGCTTTACATGAATATCATCTGAAAACTGTTCAGAAAACCACTGGCTTCATACAAAGATGGCTGAGCAGAGGCAAGAAGGACTTGTTTGGTCAGTCATGTTTTTTACATTCATACTGAGAAGCCTCCAAAAGGAAGGGGACATTTTTCCATTTTCAGCATTTGATGTTTCAGTGTCTTCCCTGAGACTTTTAGCAACTGCTATTGAAGGGTGACATGTCTCACATTAACCTTGGATTGAACTTGGCTCACATTCACTTACCATAGCAGGCAAACCCGTGGGGGTAGACTGGATGACTCATTTATTTTGTAAGATGTTGTCAACCTATCCTGTGTACATGAGGTCACATATGGAAAGGTCAGGAGGGAAATGGAGCAACAATCTTATGCCCCTGGCATCATCAGACCCACTGGGCTTCCAGTATTCAAATATTGGTTTGACAGAGAACCCTCCCCAGACAATTCTGATAATGTCTGTCTGCTGCCTACACAGCTGTTGAATGCCATTGTTCTACAAGGAACCCAGAGAGTTGATATCTTTGCCAGGGTTTCAGGTTGACTCATGAATCCTTCAGTTTTGTTTCATCTCATAATGTACCTATTACTGTAGTGCAGGTGGTTAAGGAAATGACAATCGGCAGGGAAGTGTATGAGACAGGGTCACGCACTGGGGTGAGACAGGTGACTATTGCCATCCATTCTCCACAACTGACAGATTGTGAGTTGACAGAACTGGCTTATTAAATGTTTAAAAATCATTGGTGGCCAGACATAATAAACCAGACATGTGTCAGCCCAACAGTCTTTCACTGACTTCACAAGCAGCATGCAGAAAGCCTGGTCAACAGAATCAGTAAGTTGGCTCTGATCATCAGTGCAGAAGCATGCATAATCATGGGGCCTACAGCATGATGCCTTCTGAAAAGACTTCAAAGCACATGTGTCAGTGGTGCCTGGAATGGAGGAGTAACTGAGTGGGTAATAATGAGGGAATATAGGTGCAGAGAACATAGAGAGCAGTTGGACAGATGTCAGATGGATGATAGCGAGTTAGCTAGATGTGTATATCTGTGAGTTGTGGGGAGATAGAGACAAAGAGATAGATAAAGACAGAGATATATCTGTGTTGTGGGTGGAGAGGAAAAAGAAAGGAGGGAGAAAGACATATGGGTTGTTGCTTTCAATATTCACTAAAGATGAATGAAAAATATCTGCTTCTGAGTTGAAAAACTAGGGCAAAACTGAGGCATGTTTAGTGATTGGCTTCTAAAAATTTAGAGTGCCACCACTGACTGCTATCTCAAGGTTTTCTAAGGAATCAACTTCTCCTTCCAAGGGCTCACTCCCACAGACCACACCACCTCTCCCAGGAATACCTGCTGTTTCCAAATCTATGTGCTTTTTGAGGAGACACAAATAAATCATCTTTACTTGAGTTTGGGGAAGACTCAATGATAGCAGCATCTTCTGTACTACTACAACCTCTTTTCTCTAGCTGACACTCTCTAGTGAAATCAAGCACTCTCTTCAATGTGAGCCATGCACACACAACTAAACCAAAATGCCCCACACTTTATGCTTGTCCAGCCCACACTCTCCTTTCATCTGGAGTCATTTCTTGATCCCTTCTAGACCATTGACCTATTCTGGAGCCGGATGATGCTAAAGCAGTTTTTGACCAGTCCTTGGAGTCAGGAAGGAGATAGGCTGATGGCTCCCACTAATTTCAGTCAATGTTTAGCTTTAGGTCAGTTTTATGAACTTGGTCTTTATAATATGGGTAATCACCACGCTCAATAGATATGGAATGAATGTCTATTGTGTTAGAGGTCTTGGAGGTACAACACAAAGGTTAAGAATGCTGGGCCCATAGCTAGGAAGGCCTGAGTTCAAATCAGATCTCAGACACTTATGAACTATGAGAACCTGGGAAGTCAATTCATCTTGTTTGCCTCAGTTTCCTCATCTGTAAAATTATCTAGAGAAGGAAATGGCAAACCACTCCAGTATCTTTGCCAATAAAACCCCAAATGGGGTCACAAAGACCCAGACATGACTGAAATGACTGAACTATAAGATTTAAAACCTGAATGCCAAGATGAGAGTGCATATACTAAATATAAATGAGGAATGCAGACATTCTTCATATCCCCAATATGAAAGCATGAGGATATCTATATCAACTTCTCTTCTGCACTATGTCTATGGAAGCAAACAAAAATTGAATGGGGTTCTTTGGAATGAATAAACCCTATCCCAGTAATGCTGAGCTAGAGATCATAGAAACCCATCAATGATACATGAACATTCCACACATTCAATTAGGCCCAAATCCATCTAGCTCTAACAGTGCCTAGCCTAAAGCTTTCCCTCAAGGAAACAGATGAGAGGAAAGATTATGGAAATGCTTTGCATAATGGTATCCCCAAAGCTACCAATGGAGTAGCTGTCAAAAAGGGAGAGGAAGATAGAAGCCACCCTCCATGATGACCCCCCTCCACTTTCAGGCTGTCTCCACACCCTCTGTTGCCTGCACTGAGGCAACTCTCCTTTTCTCTGTCCAGCAGCAGAATCTTGGACTCCAGCCCGGAACGTATGTCTCTGATGAGTAAGGAGTGTTCATCTCCACTTCCCAGGCGTAGCCACACTCAGACTTCCCCTCCCCCTTTCCAGCCTCCTTTTACGTATTTGGTATCTGCCCTCCCCACACACTCCAAAGTCTAGGACTTGAAAGCAGATATTATCTTGCTTCCCAACCTAGCTGAGTGCCAGTTATCAACCCAGTTATCAACATGGGCATGCCCTAATCACCATGAGGCCAGACTGCTTCTTTGTGATTACTGCTCTCTTTCCTAAATCGCCATCCCTTTAATAGGAAATTCTCGATATTTCTCCAGGAATTGACACGAGGGAGGGAATAAGCATTTATATAGCTCCTATTGTATCATTTGATCCTCACAACAACTCTATGGAGGAGGTACTGCTACTATGCTCACTTTGTGTTAGAGGACACTGTGGCAAACAGAAGTGAAGTGATTTGCCCAGAGTCACATGCTAGCAAATGTTCAGGGCTGGATTTGAACTCAGCTCATCCTGACTCCAGGCCCAGGGCTCTCTCCACTGTGCCACCTACCTGCCTAGCTGCATTGGGTGAACAGAAGACTCATCTTTCCTATGTTGAGCAGACTCTACTAAGCTATATGTTATGAGGAGGGACAACATTTGAATTTCTCAACTCCCATGGCACCCATCCCATTCTCCACAATCTTTTGAAATTACTGACAATGACTTGCAATTACATGCCCCCAGTTTTTGAAATCACATGGGATGTGGTTCATGTGAGCCTGGTCAGGAGGACTTTACAATGCAGATGGAAACAAGAAAGTTGAGTCTACAGGGCTTGATGACTGATTGGATTTGGGTACTGAGAGAAGGGTCATCAAAGATGACTCCAAGTGTCCAAGCCTCATGAGGTGCTGCCACTGAGATGCAAACTGAACTTAGCTTTACCTCATATGATGATTTCTGAGACAATCTCATACCTCCTCTTTGCTTTGCCAAGTTTGAAATGACCCTTTGCCAAAAGCATTAGATTTATTATAGTGAGAAGACAACATAGAAATGCCCTAAGAGTAGAGGGAAAGGGAGGTAGCCTGGAGTCTCCTTTATGCCAATGAGCAGCGAGTCTGCCTTGGGGAGGTTAAACATGCATCTGGATGGAAATATAGACATGTTGCAGTTGTATTGGCACTTTCTAATTTTTAAATTAATGGACAGAAACTAGAACCAACAATGTACAAAGTTCAGGCTATGATGACAGATTCTTCCTTTCTCAACTAGTCAATGGATTATAACGTAGCCATTTGCACAGCCATGAATGCAGCAGATTAGTCCATTTGTGTCCCCAGAGGTACCCTGTAACTGGCATTTAACCATATTTAATACTAATGTGGCACTGTCTGGGCAGTGGGGACATTGATCAATCTGAGAAAATGGAAGCTCATTAAACTTAAATTTTAAAAGGATACTGGAATCAAGCTCATGGATTATGGACAAACAACAGAGGCCTGGTGCTTCAAAGAGACTTGAGTGATTTACAGGAAAACATAAATCATCCCTTTCTGCCAATAAGCATGTCATTAAGTCCCTTTCCCTCTTTTCTCTCATTCTATAATTCATTCATGCAGAGTGGTACAGTAGAGAGATAGCAGGAGAGAAAATCCAGGAAGGATCAAGAAACATCTGGGCTTAAATCCCAGCTCTAATCCTTTGTTACTGTTTGGTCATGAGTAATTATAGCATGTCTAAGAACCTCTGTCTTCTCATAAATCTCGAAGGGATTATTAAATCCCCAGATGACAGAGGTAAGATCTCTCCTGCCCCATCTCCCAGCAAAACCTCACAAAACCTCAATCAATGGGACAATGTGAAAAAGAAAAAAAATGAGAAAAATATGAAGCTTTACTCTGGAGTGAAAAAAAAAAATAACCAACAAATTTACAAGCTGAGGGAAAATACATTGTAGATCTTGTTTAAAAAAGATCTGGGAAATCATAATAGAATACAAGCCAAATTAGTAAACAGTATGATATATCAAAATATCCTTGCCACTCTTCATCAAGGCATGTAATGTGAAGGCTTAGTGAGGGGTTAAATAACCCACTTGTACTCTGCCCTGCTAAGATGATGTTTGGAATAATGTGTCTGGTTATGACTGTCCTATTTTAGGAAAGACAGGGACAAAGCCTAAAATGTCCAAAAGAGGGCAGGTTAGAACATAATCAGACTTCAGAATCTGTCCAAGGTATGTGATTGAGATGCCAAGAGATGTTTAGCCTGGATCGATGAAGGTTTATCTATGCAGACGACTCTCAGGTCAGTTTATCCAGAACTACCATCTCAGGTACCCTTAATTCTCATCTCTAATTACCAGTTGGACATTTCTAGTGTTTAGTACATTGTCTGGCACATATCAGGTGATTAGTAAATGCTTATTGAATGAGCAGATGAATGGGTGGATGGATGTCCCATACGTAGTTTAAACTCAATGTGCCCCAAAGAGAGTTCATCATCTTTTCTTAACTGCCCTGTTATTATTGAGGGCACTGCTATCTTCCCAGTCACCTGGCTCACCACATAGGTAACATCCTCATCACTCTCAACAACATCATATATCTAAACTGTTACCAATTCCTGTTTTTTTGGTCTCTCTTTGCAGCATCCCTCTGGTATGTGTCCTTCTCTCCTCTGACACAGCGATGCTCATCCTGATTATGGTCAGAGCCTTCTGGTTGGCTTCCCTGCCTCACTTCTCTTCCCAGTCCAGTCTAGTTTCCACTCAACTATCAAAGTGATTTGCTGAAAGTGCAGGTCTGATGATGTCATATTGCTCTTCTACTCAACAAACTCCAGTGGCTCCCTATTACCTCCTGGATGAAATATAAAATACCGCACTTGGATTTGGGAGCCCTTCCCAATCTGGCCACCTCCTGGCTTTCCAGGCTTCTTACACTTCCTTCTTCTTCACAATCCAACCTCATCAGCTTCCTGGCTATTCCTGAAATAATCATCTCCATCTTCCAACTCTCAGCAACTTCACTGGCTGTGGCCCATGTGGGAACTCTCTTGGCTTCCCTCAGGACTCAGCACCAATCTTACCTTCCCCAAGAGACTTCTCTCATTGCCCCCATTCTGAGGTCACCTGCAATTTATCCCCTTTGGAATATTGTGTACATAGTAATTTGCTTATTGTCTTCCCCCTTAGAATATTGGCTCTTTGGGGGCAAAGGCCATGGTTTTGCTTTTCTTTGTATTTCTAGCACTTAGCATGAAGCATAGCACATGGTGGGCACTTAATAAATGCTTGGTTATTTGATTTGAGTTGTAGGGGGTAACAGTTTTCTTCAAGTGTTTGAAAGACTTTCATGTTCAAGATGGAAGAGACTTTCCTTAGTTTCAGAGGATCAAACTGGAAGCAATGAGTAGGAATTAAATCAAGGAAGATGTAATAGAAAAAATAAATTATATAATTCATGAATTTTATTTATAGATTGTTATGAATTATGAATAAGGCAGCTAGGTGGCTTGGTGGGTAGAGCACTGTGTTTAAAGTCAGAGAGGCACTTCTTCCTAAGTTCAAATCTGGCCTCAGACACTTACTAGCTGGACAAGTCATTTAACCTTGTTTGCCTCAGTTTCCTCACCTGTAAAGAAGAGGAGAAGGAAATGGCAAACTACTTTGGCATCTCTACCAAGAAAACCCCAAATGGGGCCACAAAGAGTCAGAGAGAACTGAAAAATGACTGAACAAAACCAAAAAACAATGGCTAACATTTATATAATGCTTATTATTTACATTGCACTGTGCTAAGCACTTTACAATCATCTCATTTGATCCTCACAATCAACCCTGGGAGATAGGTGCTGTTATTATACCCATTTTACAGATGAGAAAACTGAGGCAGTCAGCGATTAGTTGACTTATCAAGCATCACACAACTAGTAAGTGTCTAAAACTGGAATTGAACTCAGGTTTTCTTGACTACAGATTTAGCTTTCTGTCCATTGCACCACTGAGCTACCCTACCTATATCTTTAACATAAGGAGATACCTCTTAATAACGATTGCAACCACTAAACAGAATAAACTGCCATGGGAGGTGGGGGTGAGTAGTGAGCTCCTCATCATGGGAGGTCTTTGGGGAGATGCTGGATGACCAATTTGGGGGGCTGCCAACGTGCCTCTCTGTCGGATGTTCCTTGGATTCATTAGTATTTGGTTCCTTTCCTGCTTTGAAATTATGGGCTCATAAACTAATACCTGCCAATGACCAGTAAATGAGTTGACAATTGTCTTGAGCGTCCTGGTTTATTAACTTAACTAACTAAATTGTTACACTGCTACAACATCAAAAATCTTTTTAAAAATAATATGCTGTGGCGTGATAAGAATCTTTAGTGAAATTGTCCACTCTTACTTATGTAAAAATGAGGGTGGAAAATCATTTGTCAATCCAGACACAACAAACTCACAGTTCTGGTGCCTACTATAGACTATTGTTTGGTTCTTGGCCTGTAAACAGATGTAGTCAGGTAGGCCAAGAACAGTTACAAAGCATGTGTACTCATAGAGAGGAGGAGGGGAAAAGCTTCAGCTGGTGAACAAGAGGGATTGTTATGAGTTGTATCATCTCCATCTGCTCTCAGTGTTCTACTTGGGAACCATAAAATGGACAGAGAAGGGTGACAGTTCAGTGGCTTCCAGACACGAACCTGTGGTATGACCCTTGACAAGTTACTGTACCTTTCTCTGCCTCAGTATCCTCTTCTGTAAAATGGGGATAATAATAGCACTCACCTTATAAATTTGTTGTGAGGATCAAATGAGATAATATTTGTTATGAGGTGATATGATAATTTTTATTTTATAAATTATTTTATTAAATTAAATTTATTATTTAATGTTAATAATGCTACTATATCATTATTGTAATGATATCTAACATAATAAATAACACATAATTACACAATAATTATAAAAATAATTAACATTACTAGTTAATAATATTAGTAATAATATTAAATTATTGAGTTTATGAAGAAATAAATTTATTTTATAAATTTATTATGAGGTAATATGTTAAAAAGAAAAAGAAAGGATTAGCACAACACCTGGCACAGAGAGGGTGCTTAATACGTGTTTATTTCCATCCTACAATTCTTTATTTTTCAACATTCCTTTTTCTGTGTGGGATAAAGGTGCCAAACCTGAAGATGCTTCATACCTGAGTCATGTATACTGGGTCCTCATATTCCCCTCTCCCCATCCCTTCCTCTGCTGTGGAGAATACCTTAGTCTAGAGGCAGAAATGAAATTGTTCTACACAATTTGGTAATGGTAGCCATCTCTAAGGAGGTGCAGAGGGAAGAAAAAATAGGAAAAAAAAGAAATTTATATCATTATTATATATTTAAAAATAGTATCAAGTCATACATAACAGATTTGCAACTATACTTTTATGGAAATGCTTGTTTGATTCCACAAATTAAAAAATAAAATAAATTTTAAAAAATTAAAAAAGGAAATTGTTCCACAAAACTCTGAGCTGGGGATGAGATTGAAGCATGAAAACACAGGTCCCTCCTGGCAACCCCAGAACAATGAATTCAGGGCAAGCTAAAGGGCAGGTAGAGGCTGAGGATTGGCAAGGTTGGTGGGCTCTGTGGTCTCTGTCCAGTCCTCCCAGATTAGGCATTTTTGCATTACAAGAAGAAATCAAACCCATTTGGTAGGCATGCTGAGTCCGCATTCTGAATTTTCCAAATCTGCATCTTTGCTCATGAGGCATATTACTGCTGAGAATATTTGGATGGAATAATAGAAGTAATAATGTGAATTATCTCCAAAGCTTATTGGAAGCACAACTCTCTTTCCCGAAGGGATGATTTTGCTTAATATTCATTCAAAATGAATGGGAGAGGAATTCACAATATGTTCCTTTTCAGCATAATTGTGTTTAGAGAAGGAAACATTTGTTATTCTAAAACTATTTATCACTTATTTCTCCTGAATTCCACAAGAAAGGATTTCTGAGAAGTTGTAGGTTGGCCAGTCAACAAACATTTGTTAAGCATCTACTATGTGCCAGTCACTGGGCTAAGCATTGAAGATACAAAGAAAGACACAGAATAGTCCTTTCCCTCAGGGATCTCACAGTCTAGTGGGGAAGACAACATGCATACAGCTATGTACAAACAAGGTAAAGACGGGGTAAATTTCCCATAATCAATAGAGAAAAGATCTTAGAATTAAGAGGAAGAGGGAAAGGATTCCTGTAGAAGGTGTGATTTGTACCAGGATTTGATTTCCCCTCTGTAATATCTCGAGAACGCACCCCCTTCCCTCCTCTGACACTACCAGCCCGTACATGTCCTCCTCACCTCATGTGCAGAATATTGCAATATACCTGTCAGTGGGTCTGCCTGACTTAAGTCTCTCCACATTCCGCACCATCTTCCACACTCTGGTCCTGTCTCATTCTCCCAAGACATAGATGTGCAAGGGTTATGACCTGAGTGAAGAATGATACATGCTACCTGGGCAGAAAAGGGGCACCTTACCTTTGAGCTCCTCTTCACTGGTGCTGTGCTTGAAGGAACACCACAAACTAGCCCACAGAATGGAACAATAAGCAAGGCTACGAAACTGGAGTTAATTTCACCTCCTTCTGCCTTCTCTTAGTGGAAGAATCAAAGTCTGCCTTTCTAGAATAAACTGTTATCATATACATGTAACATACATGCAGCATACATGTATGCCATGATCTGCAGACATATGTACATATTACACACACATACACATTTGGTCATGGGAATTAGAGAAAATGGCTAATCTCCCATTTGTTGCTCACATGGACCAGTTTATTGAAGAAATGAAATCTATGTGGCAACCAGTTTGAAATGATCTCTGGAAGCATAATAATGCTCGTATGAGTATTGAGATGGCAGAATACACAATGTTAAAGGCTAGAGAGAGGTTAAGAAGGAGAAGGATTGAGAAAAGGCTACTAAATTTGGCAAGAAGTAGATAGGTATTAACTTTGGAGAGAGGAATTTTAGTTGAATGAAGATGTTAGGAGCAAGACAGTAAAGTTGAGTGGAGAGTGAGCTTGTAAACTAAGACTGTTTTACACACCTCTGATGTAACCCTGAAAATGAGAAAAGTAGATTTAGTAAAGAACTGAGTATCATGCAGTCCTGGGTTCAAATGATGTTTCTAATAACATGAACTATGTGGCCGTGGACAAATCCTTTAAATTTTCTGAGCCTGTTTCCTCACCCATGAATTTGGGATAATAATGCCTACAACAACTAACTGACATGTTTGTTGAGAGGGCCAGAGGAGGTCATAGGATTGCAGATGGAGAGTTCCAAGGGACCCCAGCCATATTTGAGTCAAACTTCCTTACTTCATAGAAAAGGAAACTAAGGCACATGGAGGTTGAAATGACTTCCCAAAAGGTCACTCAGGTAGTAAAGGTCAGAGGTAGGATTTGAACCCAGGTCCTCCAGCTCCACAGTCAGGGTTATTTCCACTGTCCCGCATTGTCTCATTGTGTCCTTTGAAGCATTACATCAATGCAAGTTATGATTATTATCTATATAAAAGCATTTTTTCTGTCACTATCCCTGTTGGAGGAATAACAAGGTGTCTAGCACCCTCTGTGACAATGGCCATTAGGAACCTTTATGTTTTGGATGATGGTTATATCCACTCCCCATAAAATCTCTGGCTTGTTTTCTAAACACTGGCCATAAGTTCAATTATCAATCCCAAACTAGAGAATCTCTGGGGGATTTCAACCACTCCTCAAAGAATATCTGGCATGTGATCCCAGGATTAAGCAATGGATGACTTCACACACTGCATCCAGAAAGTATTGCATTTTTCATTGCATTTTCATGATTTTTTTAAGCAAACATACTTTTTAGCAATTCCATTTGGAGAATTATTGTTTATGTGCAGAGTTGCCACTTAGCCATCCTAGAGTGATTTAGCCCAGGCTAATTTGTACCTTTAGACACTCCTGTCCTGCCCTCATTCTCCTTAGACAAAGGTGTGCAAAGGGCATGGCCTGAGTGAAGAATGATGTATTCTAGCTGGGCAAAAAATGGGCACCTTACCTTTGGCCTGCTCTTCATTGGTACTATGTTTAAATGAACTTCACAGACTAGCCCATACAACTGAACAATAAATAAGCAAGGCTATGGAATTGAGGTTACTTTCACCTCCAGCTGGAGCATATCTTCTCTTAGTGATGAAGGAAGACAAAGCCTTCCTTTATATAACTATGTTATTACATACATACATACATATACATGTACATATGTAATTTACACATACACATATGCATATTACACACACACACATACATACATATGGTCATGGGGATTAGAGAAAATGTGTAATCCATTATATTGTTGCTCTCATGACCTAGCTCACTGAAGAAATTAAATCTATCTGGAAACCAGTTTGAAATCCTCTCTGGAAAGAATAATGCATACAACACAGCCTGAAGAAAAAAAAATATACAGATCATATAATGCACAGTTATATGTTTACAAAACTGAGAACAGAAAATAGAGGAATAATTTTCAAGAACATAAAATAACCTAACTAGACCAGAAAGAGAACTTAAAGAACCCAATTTCAGAAAAAGAAATAGATATAAAGGAAGCACCAAAGTAAAAAACAACAACAACAACAACAAAACTTCCTGGTCCTGATGGATTCACAGTAGAATTCTATCAAAATTTTAAAAGGAAATTAGTAGCTATACTTCACAAATTGTTTTCAAAAATATGAGATAAATATTCTTAATGCCTGAACTGGGGAACAATAAAATAAAGAAAGTAAACTATAGAGCGATATCATTAATGAAAAATCACTAAAATTTAAAAAACAAAAATTAAGCCAAGAAATCAAGCTTTCTAATCAAGTGGGATTTATACCAGGGTTGCAAGAATGATTTAACATGAGGAAAACAATCAAAATAATCAAATAAAAAAACAAAAGGTCCAAAATTATATCTCAAAAGATGTAGAAAAATCCTTTGACTAAGCATACCACTCTTTTATGTTAAAAACCTTACAAAGTATAGGCATAGAGGAACTTTTTTAAAAATATTATAAAACATCAATCTAAAACCAAAGAAAGCATCATATTGAGTGATGCAAAACCCGAAATGAAATTTCAATGCACCTCTTCATCCAGTCCAAGACTTCATGAAAACACTTCTAGAACTTCTGGTAACTGAACTAGTAACAAAACAGATAATCAGACAGGATGCACTCAGAAGCACCAAAGAAGAGGAACCCCAATTTGAATTTTGTTTGTGAAGCCCCAAGGTACTCAAAGGACACTCAGAGCTCTGATGGGGAGCTCCCAGGGAGAAGCATGCTAGTGACTTCCCTATATGGTTATCTACTATTTATCTTATCTATGTCTTGTTTGTACATAATTGAATGTCATCTCCTCCATTAGAAGATGAGCTCTTTGAAAGCAGAGATTGTCTTTTGCCACTCTTTGTACTCCTAGAACTTAGTACAATACCTGACACATAGTGGGCACTAAATGAATGCTTATAGTCTTGACTTGAGGAAGGTAAAAGTGTCTGGACTGTGCCCAAGGAAGTCACAGAAGGGAGATTAAAAGGCCATTAGGACCTTGATTAGGGAAGCACCAAATGGGATACAAAACCATCCAATGTTTTATCTTGGGAAATTCTGGAGGAGATAGAAAAAAGCAATACTCCTACTAGGATGACTTTTTGGGGAGAAAGAAAAACTACCCAGCACCCTGAATAAGGAAACCTGGAAAGGGATAGAAGACTACCCAGTTCCTAAGCTGTGGTGTTTTAGAGCCCCAAGTAGGGGAGTCCCATGAGAAAATAGAAAATTTCCCAATACCCCCCAAAAGAAAGCTGCAAGGAGGTACAAAAGACCAGTTCATGCAAAGATCAGGGCAGCTCTCTGACTGAATACATTGAAGGCTGCCAAAGCTCTGAGTCCACACACATCAAGTGCAAGTTATTAAAATAAATCCAGGTAAATGAGATCAGGACTAATGAGGACCTCCTAACTCTCATCCAATGGTGTGGGAAGGGACAACGCCAGTGCCTAGCACTGTCTTAATTCAGGAAGTAAGGTCTAAAAAGAAACAGACACAGTAAGATACAGACAATAGAGAAATATTGTGGAGGAAAGGATGCTTAAGGCACAAACCCAGAAGAAGAGAATAACTCCACATCATTCACATGTAAAGCCCTAAGAAAAATTCAGATTTGCCAATCTCTATAGAAATTCCTAAAAGAAATGAGGCTAGGATGCTAACAAAATTGTGTAAATGAAATGAGATTAAGAATCACTGGACCAGGGGTGAAGGATAGAGAGAAAGACACAGATAGTAATCATAACTGTGAATGTGATATATGAATGTAATGGAATACTATTGTGCTATAAGAAATGAGAAGACAGACTTTAGAAAAACCTGGAAAGACTTGTATGTTCTGATACTGAGTGAAGTGGGCAGAACCGGGAGAACATTTTACACAGTAACAGCCACAGAATCCAAGATATCTCCAAAGGCCTTGTGATCAAAAATGCTATTCACATCCAAAGAAAGAACTATGGAGTTTGAATGCAGATCAAAGCATACTATTTTTTTTTCTGGTATTGTATTTTGTCCCCTCTTTCTGGTGATTCATCCTATTAGTTCTAATTCTTACTTACAACATCACTAATATGAGAATATGTTTAATAGGAATGTGTATGTACAGCCTATATCAGATTGCACACCATCTTGGGGAGGGAGGGGAGAAAAATTTAAAACTCAAAAGCTTATGAAAGTGATTGTTGATAAATCAAAATAAATTAATAAAAAAAAAGAAAAAAGAATCATTAGACCAGGTGAAAACCATGTCAAAACCAAATGCCTGGATATCATATTTCAAGAAATCATAAATGAAAATTGCCCAGATTTAGTAGGAGTACAGAACACAATAAAAATAGAAAGAATCTGATGGTCACTTCCTGAAACAACAAAATGCTGGTTGCCTCAGAAAGACTATGGTCAGAATCTAGAGTTTCTAGGTCAAAGAGCAAATAGCTATAAACAAGGAATTCAAGTACTCAGAAGTCTTTCTCGCTATTGCACAAGATTTGGCAGCAACCACTACAAAAAAGGCGACAACATAAAGAAATTAATGGAGAAGGAAGAAGCTGCTTTTCACAACTGTGGATAAGAGGAGAGTTCATAAACACAGGCTACAGAGGATGACAAAACATAAGCTGGGCAGCTTGGATGATAGGATTAAAAAAGTTTTGCACAAACCAAGCCCATGCAGTTAAAATTAGAAAGGAAATAGGTGAGTAAGGAAATAATTTTTGAAGTAAACTTCTCTGAGAAAGGCTTAGTATACCAGATATATAAGGGAATAATTCAAATTTATAGGTGCAGTGGATAAAGCACTGGCCCTGAAGTCAGGAGGACCTGAGTTCAAATCTGACCTCAGATCAAACACTTGACACTAGCTGTGTGACCCTGGGCAAGTCACTTAACCCCAATTGCCAAAAAAAAAGAAACAAATTTATAATAATAAGAGACATTCCCCAACAGTTAAATGGTTAATAACAGGCAGATAACAAAGGGAGAAAACCAAGCTATCAACAAATATATGAAAACAATCTTCCAAGTGACTAATAATTAGAGAAATGCTATTAAAACAGTTGAAGTTCCACCTTACATATCAGATTGGAAAAGACAGTAACAATGATAATAAAAATATGTCAAATATTAGTGGGGCTGTGGGGAAAAATGGACATGCATTGATTGTAGGTGGATTTGTGAATGGATCAAGTTATTCTGAAAGCAACCTGGAATGCTGCTTTAAAAGCCTCAAAACTATTTTTGCCTTTTGACTTAGTAACACTACTATTGGTGATCAAAGAAAGAAGAAGTTTGTCCCAGATATATTAAAAACATTTATGACAATTCCTTTTTTAGCAGCAAAAAATGGGACTCTAAGGAGGTTCCTATTGATTGAAGTACAGTTAAAGAAGTTATAGCATATGAATGAAAAGGAATATTACTGTTTTGTGAAAATAATGCCTCCTCAACAAGGGTGGGTGGGGAGGGAGGAAGGGAGAAAATTTGGAACCTAAAGTTTAAAAAGAAAATGTTAAAAAATTGTTTTCACATGCAACTGGGAAATAAGATATATAGGCAATAGGGTATAGAAATCTATCTTGCCCTACAGGGAAATAGAAGAGGACGGGGATAAGAGGAGGGGGAGATAAAAGGGAGGGCAGATTAGAGGAAAGGGTATTCAGAATGCATGTCACCTTGGGGTTGGGGGAGGGACAAGATGGGGAGAAAATTTGGAACTCAAAATCTTGTGGAAGTGAATGTTGAAAACTAAAAATAAATTAATGAATCTTAAAAAAAATGAAAAGGATAGCTTCTGACAAATGTGGGAAGACTTGTATGAACTGATGAAGAGAGAGAGGTCAGCAGAACCAGGAGAACAATATATACCATAACTTCTTCATAAGGAAAAACAACTTTGAAAGATTTAAGAACGCAAATGAATTAAATGACCAACCCTAATTCCATAACAGAGAGTAGGAAAGATGCTACTCAAATCCTGACAGATGGACTCAGTACGAAGAATGAGGCATACTCTTTTTTGTTCAGTTATTTTTCAGTCATGTCTGACTTTTCATGATACCATTTGGGGTTTCTTAGAAAAGATACTGGAATGATTTGCTATTTCCTTCTCTAGATCTTTTTAGAGATGAGGAAACTGAGACAACCAGAATTAAGTGATTTGCCCAGGGTCACATAGCTGGTGAGTATCTGAGGTCTTTCTGACACTAGGACTTGAACTCTACCCACTATGTTACCAAAGTTTCCCTTTTCATTTTTCTTTTTTGGACATTGCCAATGTGGGAATTTGTTTTGATTGATTATGCATATTTGTTAACAAGGGTTATAGTTTTCTTTACTTTTTGCAATTTCATAGGGGAGGATGGAAGAAAGAAAAAAATGAACTTTCACTAATGTAAATCACTTTTTTCAATTTTTAGGCAATTGGGGTTAAGTGATTTGCCCAGGGTCACACAGCTAGTAAGTGTCAAGTTTGAATTTAGAGGCCAAATTTGAACTCAGGTCCTCCTGATTTCAGGACCGGTGCTCTATCTGTTGCACCACCTAGCTGCCCCTATTGTTAATCTTATTGAAATTAATTTATTTTGAATTTTCCACAATCACTTCCATAAGCTTTTGAGTTTTAAATATTTCTCACCTTCTCTTCCCAAGATGGTGTACAATCTGATATACACTATACATATACAATCCTATTAAACATATTTTCCCATTAGTCATGTTGTAAAGAAGAATTAGAACCAATTGGAGGAACCACCAGAAAGAAGAAACAAAACATAACAGAAGAAAAAAAATAGCAAATAGTATGCTTTGATCTACATTCAAACTCCATAGTTCTTTCTTTGGATGTGGATAGCATTTTCCATCATAAGGCCTTTGGAGATGCCTTAAATCTTTGTATTGCTGAGAAGGGTTAAGTCTATCAATATTAATTATCATGCAATGTGGCTGTTCCTGTGTACAATGTTCTCCTGGTTCTGCTCATTTCACTCAGCATTAGACCATACAAATCTTTCCAGGTTTTTCTAAAGTCAGCCTGTTCATTATTTCTTATAGCACAGTAGTATTCCATCACATTCATATACCACAACTTGTTCAGCCATTCCCCAATTGATGGGCATCCTCCCAATTTCTAATTCTTTGTGACCACAAAAAGAGCTGCTATAAACATTTTTGTATATATGGGTCCTTCTCCCATTTGTATGATCTCTTTGGGATATAACCCTAGAAGTGCTATTGCTGGATCAAAGGCCCTTTGGGCATAGTTCCAAATTGCTCTCCATAATGGTTGGATCATTTCACAACTCCACCAACAATGCATTGGTGTTCCAATTTTCCCACATCTTTCCCAACATTTATCATTTTCCTGTGTTGTCATGTTGGTCAATATGATTTAAAATAAGTTTAAATTGTAGAAACAACATCAGAAAGGAAATAAGAGCTCTAGAGAAAAGGATTTGAAGGAAAATAAACATCTTAGTAGAAATGGCCCAATACCTGCTCATATAACAGAATACCTGAGAGTTGTACTGAACAACTCAGAGATCAATGACTCCACAAGATGAAAGTAAATCAAAAAGTATAAGAGGAAATAGAAAATGCAAGTTATCTTTCATGATATAAATATTAAATAAAACTGGAATGCCTGAAAAACCTGACAATGAAAAAAAAATCCTGTATTTTATATTTAATGCACTTGTGAGGGAAAATTTCCCGAATATATTGGATCAAGAAAGCAGTGGAAATAGAAAGAATTGTTCAGTCAGCTCCTAAAAGTATCACCCAAACAAAAACTATTATATTATCATAACCGAGATCCAGATTTTCAGATCAAAGAAAAATACTATAAATAGCCAGAAGAAAGAATTCAAGAACTTAGGAGTCACAGTCATGTGGCAATAATAGTGGCATAATAATATCATCTAACATTTGGGATATGTGGGTATTCAAGAAGGAATAACACCTCTGGGGTTATTATTTGACAATTGAGGACGCTGAGACAGATAGACTTGATCAGAATTACACAGCTAGTAAGTGTCTGAGGCTCAATTTCAACTCAAATGACTGTGGACCCCGCCCTCGATCCACCATGCCACCTACCTCTCCCTAGGTGGAATAAATAATTGTATGTAAATGTAGTGGAATGCTCTTTTGTAGTGTGGGATCATTTCCAAAAATCAGAGAGCTTCTTCTAAATTGACATAGAATGAAGCAAAGAAAACCAGGAGAACAGTATTTGAAATGACAGTTTTGCAAAGAAAAACACCTTGGAAAGAATTACAAACTCTGAAAAATATGATGACCAATCACAATTCCAGAGGACCAGTGATGGTGCATGTGAGCTGCCACATGACAGACAGACATGTAGAGACTGCCAATGTGCAGAACGAGACATGCATCTTTGGAAAAGTGATCCAAAATGAAAGAGTCCATTTCCCTTGATTATACTTCATTATGACATGGATCGTTGTTTTCCCTTTTTATCTTGGATGAGGCATGGTGGGGGGTGGGGGGTAGGAGATAGTAATAGTATTAGAGAAAGAATAAAAAGAAATCAAAAGAGCCATAAAAACATCCTAAAATTCAGATGGGAAAAAGGAAGTTCCAAGGAAAACAAGACAGCTTTGAAAGGCATGTGTTGATTTATATACTTATTGAAAAATCAGATTGTGGGCAATAATGGAGACTTACATTTTCACCTCTCATTTGTTTCTGTTCTCCTTTGCATATGGAGATGTTGCCTTATTTTTTGATCTTCAATAAATTAATGGTATTATAAATATAATAATAGTGATAATAAATTACTTAAGAAGCCATGATTTCATTAGTTTGGCACTCTGGCCAGCCAACTCTTGCAGATTTTAACAACTCAAGCATCATGGGTTTATGGATCCCAAGTTGAGAGGTTCCTAGCTCAATAAATGGTCTTGGATTACTTCTCTCTCCCCAGATATTTGCCTTACCCCAATGATGAACCTCTCTACAGCTGGTGTGGCTTCCCCTCTTATAAAAGATGCACAGCCCACCCTTGGCTTCTACTTCAAACATTTCCCCTTGCATAGGATATGCCAGTCTGCAGCTTCAATTACATTGCCTTTGAGAATTGAGGGTTGCATCCACAATGAGGCTTCGAAAAAAATGACTCCTTTTAATAATTTTGTTGCTGCCCTTTGTCTTTCAGTTTCAGTCAGGGCAGCTCACCCATCTCCTTCAGATGGAATCCTCTGATGTGACAAGGTAACACAAACAAACAACCAAATGCACCTATCCGGCCATGTATCCAGTAGCTTTTCCAAATTTGATCCTGCCTCTCAACTCAGAGGAAGAGCTTTGATTCATGGCCTTTGTTCAGTATTTCACTGGTTTTCCCCTTACTCTGGGCACCACTTTCTTTTAGTGATCTTCTCATTTACATTTTGGCCTGTTGATTGTTGATTATGTCAACTGTTCTCATGGTTCTGCTTATCAATAGGGAGGCCCAGAGCTATTCTCACTGTTCTGACAACATTCATTGTTTCTATCTTTTGTCACTTTCATCAATTTTTGTGTCAAGAGGCAAAAGCTCAGAATTGTTCAAAATGGAATATCTTTTATTAGACTAATAGTTGTTTCCCCTTCCCCCTTGCTTTGTCTCTCCCTGGTTTATCAGGAACATATTAGTTCATCAAAAGGAATTTGAAAGATAATCTCTTCCATTTAATTTGCTAGCTTGAGAATTTCCTATTTTTGTAGCTCTTGGTTAATTTCCTTTGAACTCTCCATTTGGTTGGGATATAATTATTTGTAGTTGTTTCTGAAAATTATTTTTTTTTGCCCATGTTCTTCATTAAAAAAAAAAAAACTTCATTTTTCCTCCTTTACTTTGTTAGGTTTACTAATGGATGTTCTAAAAAAACTGACTTTTTCCCCCCTAAATTTCTTTATTTTTTTATTTTTAAGTTTCTCAATTTCCCCTCTAATTTTCTACATTTTAAAAACATTTTGGGGGGTTTCTAATTTTCTTTTCTAGTGTACTAAGCCGCATGATCACTTGACTGCTCTCCTATTTTTTTGGTTTTCTTTTTTTTGTTTTTATTTTTTCTATTTTTTATTTTTTATTTTTTTTATTTTATTTTTTTTATTTTTTTATTTTTAATTTTTTAAAATTTTATTTATTTAGTTAGTTTTTTATTTTTATTTTTTGGTTTTCTTAACAAGCATTTTCATAGATTAAGAGAATTCTCATTTGGAGATGTCTTAGTTTACTCCCATAATTTTGAGATGTTGTTGCACTATTGTTTTTAGTATTAATGGAATTATTTATTGTCTCTGTAATTTGCCCTTGCACAAATTCCTCATTCAGAATGGGAAGCAATCTGACTCATCTTGGCTAAATTAGCTTGCCTTTACCCATTTGTTTGTTTCTGAGATTCTTCAAAAGTGATCTCAGGATTAGATGAGAATACCCCATCTGCTGTTGGTTCTACTCTTGCCACAAAAGAGGCATTTGGAGGACTTGGGGGACTCCAAGTTATCTGCAAAAAAGGTGCATGGGGTAATCACAACAGTGGTGAAGGGCTGGGGATAATCAATGGAAAACAGTCGTACAAAAGGAAAAATGTAATTCCTTACCCTGAGGGGGAAAATGATGCGTTTTGGTGATTACTTTTCCATAGATTGACATCAGTGCATGCATCCACTAATAAAATGTTCCTGACTTTCAGAATAGACATTTCAGTATGCCAGTGGAAGAAAAGTGTCATACATGAGCTTTGCTAAGACTTCCTTTATGGAACTTTTCCTCTGCTTTACACCAAATGTTTTGTTGCTGTTAGTGGTGATAGTTTGCCTTATTTAAATTAAGACAGGCTAATGTGTGGGGGCTACTTTTAGAGTGTTCCTACCTGGACTGAGGTCAATGGATTAGACACTGGGATGGATAAAGTAGATACTCCATCTCAAGATCCCTTATTGCCTCTTTGAATGAGAAAAAAAGACACAGATGTGTATATGTGTACAAATATACATGCATAAAACTGTACCATGTTCAAATTCTTTGAAATTCTATCACCATCGCAAAGTGAAATGAGCAGAACCAAGAGAACATTGTACACAGTAGCAGCAATACTGTACAATGATCAACTGTGAATGACTTAGCTATTCTCAGCAATACAATGATCCAAGACAGTTCTAAAGGACTTATGATGAAAATGTTCTAGAGAAAGAACTGATGGAGTCTGAATGCAGATTGAAGTACACTTTTTAAAACTTTCTTTAATTTTTTTTGCCTGTGTTTTCTTTTCACAACATGATCAATATGCAAATGAGTTTTGCATGACTGCACAGGCATAACCTATGTCAAATTGCTTGCTTTCTCAGTGAGGGAGGCAGGGAGGAAGGAAATAATTTGTAACTCAAAATTTAAAATAGCAAATATTAAAACTTGTTTTCACATGTAATTGTAGAAAATATTAAGTTTTAAAAAGAATAAAAATAACAAAGAAAAAAATAATTTCTATTTTCATCGCCATCTTATTTTCATTCTCATCTTTTTTATGGTGTTCATATAGAAACAATATAGGAATGAGTCATTATCTTACCACTATTCATTTCTATTTCATATTCTATAATTTATTGCACTGGTGTATTAAATAACTTCTTTTTATAGTAGTTGTTGCAATTATTGTCACTATTAGTATTATCAATTTATCAGTCATCTTTGGGCTATTCCAATCCAGAAGGTCATTTGGCTGGAATTACTTTCATCTCCTGCATCTCCAGGTTCCCTTCCTTCTTCCTTCTTCCTTCCTTCCTTCCTTCCTTCCTTCCTTCCTTTCTTTCTTTCTTTCTTATCTGGCCATCCAGTTTGGTATCCTCCCTTTTTCTTCCCCTCCCCTTGCTCATCAGCTATTAGCCCAATGCTGCCTATTGCACCCAAGAACAAATAATGGATTGTCTTCCTTGAGAAGAGGATGCCATTTGTCAGATAAAACTGCATGTAGGCCTGTAGTCCTAGGCCCACATCACCAGAGAAGGTCACCGTGCTAGAATGGATTGATTCATTTTTTTTTTATCCATGACAACATGCAGTTTCCCTTTCTTAGCGAGGGCTATAAATAAATTTAGGCCATGATATCATAACATTTCTCTAACATCCCACATTACACTTCATGTTGGATATATTTGAAATCATGGACAGTTTTGGGGTTGATAGGAACATCTTCTAGGCATGCTCTTCGATCAAGTCCAATGATAATTGGGAAATTCTAAAATGATAAAGAGAAACCTGTGCAGGGATGGGCAAGTTAAGAACAGAATTTATCAACATTCAAAATGTTTACTACTCTTTTCAAAAGGAGTATCTGGAATTATTAACATTTGAGTTTGCCTCAAATAATTTCTTGACAATAATAGATGTATTTAACTGTTTTATTCACAAGTATTCCTCTTCAAAGACATAGATGATAGATAGGTAGAGAGATAGATGATGAATGAAGAGATGACAGGCAGATGAATCAAAACATGTATGGATAGATAGGTATAGATAACAGATTATAGATATTGATAAATAAAGAGATGATTGATGATAGAGAAATGATAGCTGGATAAATAGGTGTATGGATAGATAGTTGGTACATAGATGGATGAAGGATAATTGGGCATGATTGAAGGCAATAGGGAAAGAGTCCATTGATAAGTATATGTATGTATGTGTGTGTATGTGTGTGTGTGTGTGTGTGTGTGTGTGTGTGTGTGTGTGTGTAGTAAAGATTCAAGAGATATGGGGGATTATTGAGGATGCAATTTCATAAAATGAACTGGAAGGAATGAGACCAAGTGTACTTGTACAGGGGTTGGCCTAGGCAAAGAGAGAGATCAACTTTATTCAGAAACTAAAGGAAAAGAGGACAGAATGGGAGATACTGTCAAGGGACTTTGAGATGAAGAGAAAGGGGAAAGAGGGTGCTCATGTCAAATGGGTTTTTTCCTTTCTTCAATAGAGTGAGAGATATGGTTCTTGGCTAAGAAGGAGTGGGGGAAGGAGGTTCGGAAGGGGCTTAGCAAAGGAACACCATGTAGCATATGAGTGCAATGGAATATTGTTATACAATAAATGATGAATAAGATAGTTTCAGAGAATCTTGGTAAGTAGGAAGAGATTTGTGATGAAATAAGTCAAAGATTAAAAGTACAATTTACACATTTACATTAGCACTGTAACAAAGAAAAAAATCAATAAGTTATTTAGCTAACTTGATTAAAGGAGAATAGGAGGAAAAATCAAATTAAATAAATAAAAATTAGTATGATGAAGCAACAATAAAGAGAAAAGAAATAAAAAGAATGACAAGAACTTTGTACATAATGGTATGCTTTCAAAAAGGAGACTTAAAAGACATAAATATCCTTATAGATATATTATATCTATAAGAATATCATATATATTATAAATCAAATCTAGAAATATAAAATTCAAAATAACAGAAAATAAGATAGAGATCTGCTACAGAAATTATTCTTATAATTTGAGATAGAAAACACTTTGCCAAACATCTTTTTTTAAAAAAATCAAAAAATAAAAAGTAGAGATTAATATCATAAGGAAATAACTATTCAATGATTTTAAAGAAAATCTTGCCAAAAAGACAATAACAATATGTTCAAAGATTCTTTAATACAACCAAGTGGAATTTCTACTGGGGTGTAAATAGCATTAAATGTTACTAAAAGAATGAACATAACTGATCATTGTCAAACAAGATAATCCAAACCAACATGGTTATTCCAGAAGTGATAGGGGAAAAAAAGCCTTTGATGAAATACAAATACATTACAAAATCTTACGGTTAAGTGAGCAGAGGGCAGTCCTGACCTTCTGTGATCCAGGGCTTTTTTAAAAGCATCTTCTCATTTAATTAGATTCTTTTGAATGTGATTTGGGTCTAATTTTTCTCTTGTACCTGATCTATTTGGGGCATATTAGGACATTTTTGGCTTTTTTTTAAACAAGCATATGTCTATGATCACATATAATTTTGGAAACATTAGAAGCTACTCAGATAATTACAAGAGTAAAACAAGGCTATTCTTTATCTCTTCTGTGATTTTATACAGTTCAAAATAAACTAGACATAGCAACAAGACAAGTAATACATTGAAGACCATGATGAAAAGCAAAGGAAAGATGAAACCATCTTTCATCACTGTTGAATAAGATTTTACCTCAAAATATCACAGAGAATCAGCATGGAGCCAAATTCAAATAGATGATAGCTTCAATATAGCAGCAGGATACAAAAGAAACTTTAAAAAATCTCCATGTCTTTATAGCAATCATAAATGCCATAAATCAATAAATAATACAATGGAAGTTCCATTACAAATAACCACAAAAGATATGTGCATTAACAAAAGAATACTTGAGACCTATATGAGAGGTGGGCAGCTAGGTGGCAGATTGGATAGAGCACCCATCCTGGAGTCGGGAAGACTTATCTTCCTGAGTTCAAATCTGGCCTCAAACACTTATTATCTGTGTGATCCTGAGCAAGTCACTTAATCCTGTTTGCCTCATCTGGTTTCCTCATCTGTAAAATGAGCTGGAGAAGGAAATGACAAACCACTCCAGTATATTTGCCAAGAAAACCCTCAACGGGGTCACAAAGAATTGGACATGATTGAAAATAAAACAATAAAAATAATCAAGTCAAGATATTTATCAAGTGCCTAATATGTGCCAGTTTTTCCTGCTGTTTAGTCAGAACCCCTGGCCTTGCATTCTATCCACTGCACCACCTAGATGCTTACTTATATGCCAGCTACTATGCTAAGTGCTAGGATTACAAGGAAAGGCAAAGGACACTCCCCTGTTCTCAAGGTCTCATCTTCTAATGGAGGAAACAAAATGCAAACAACTGTATACAAACAAACAAGGCAGGTTAAATTGGAGATAATGTAAGAGGGAAGCCACTGGCATTAAGGAGGATCAAGAAAGGATTCTCATAAAAGTAGGGAATTTAGCTGAGACCTGAGGGAAGCCAAAAAGATGAGATGAGGAAGGAGAGTGTTCTAGACATGGGGGCCAGCCAATGAAATTGTGCAGAGTGGGGAGAGGGAATGTCATGCATGAGGAAAAGCAAGAAGGCCTATATCACTAGATCACCCAGACCTGGATGAGGAATAAGGCATAAGAAAATTGGAAATGGAGGAAAGAGTTAGCTTGAAGAATTTCATATTGATCCTAGGAGCAGTAGAGAATCACTACAGCAGACTGAATATGAAGGTGACATTGTCAAAGACATAAGCGAGCTCCTTAAAAATATAAAGCATGACTCAAAATATCTGGAGAGATATTCAGTGCTCATGGATGGATCATGACAGTATATTAAAAAGGATAATATAACTTAAATCAATTCACAGATTTAATGTTTTACCACACTTCCAAGGGATTACTTTCTGGAGACATACAAAAGAATGACAAAACTCATTTAGAAGAACAATGTATATAGAATCTTAAGGGAAATAATGATGAAAAATGTAGACATGAAGAAAGAATGCCTCTAGACTCTAAACCATACTATGCAACAGAATTGTTTGGAACCGTTTTTTTAAAAAACATAACAGTATAAAGAAGAATCAGAAACAAACTCAATGGCTGAGGGTTTCATAAACACAAGAAGATAAATTACTTAGGGGGATGAACATCGAGCTTGACAAGAACTGCTTGAAAAACTATAAAGTAGCTTATGAAAAATTGTTTAGAGCTGTATCTTACACCATACATTAAAATAAGCTCCAAATGAACATAGCAAATGGATGTTGAAGGTGATGTCATAAAATAGCAGAACAAAGTCTGATTGGATACTTTTCATAACTATGGCTAGAGTCAAGAATTCTTAATTAAAGAAGAGATGTGATCATAAAATTAAAAAATAATAATTAAATGCTACCTAAAAACATTAAGGGAAGTGGTGAAATAGAGAAATGTATTTGCCTTGCACATTTCTCATCCAAGTCTGATGGCCAAATATGGACAGGAAAGACCAAAGACATCAAAAGCTATTCCTTAATAGATGACCACACAAAGGAGATGAACAAGTAATCTTCAAAAGAAAATTCCAAACTATTCTTAAACATAAAATATGGCTTTAATTCATTAATAATAAAAAAAAAATGGAGGTCAAAACCACCCTGAATTTTAACCTCACATCTAGCAAATTCACAATGATCACAAAAGGGCAAGAAGGCAAGAAACATTTATTAAGTGCCTACTATGTGCCAGTCATTGTGCTAAGCACTTTAAAATATCATGTCACTAATCTTTACAACAACCCTGAGAAGTAGTCACTATCATGAACACCATGGTATAACTAAGGATATTGAGACAGACAGATTAAATGACTTAGACAAGATCACATAGCTAGTAAGTGTCAGGTCAGATTTGAATACGGATCTTCCCATCTCTAGACCCAGCACTCTATCTCCTATGCCACCTTGGTGCATCACTATAACATACTAAATGCAAGTTTATCCAGCCTTGACTAGATAGCTTCTAGTGGTAGGGGGCATGAGTGGGGAATGTTGGAGCCCCTCCTAAGTAAGCCCATGCTGCTTTCAGAAATTTCTTGCCCCCATAACAAACCTATATTTCCTTTCATCTTCTACCCATTTTTCCTTGTTCTGACCTCTGAGACCAAGTATAGCAAGAGGAATACCTCTTCTGAATGATAACTTTCCCAACATTGAAATGCAGGTTTATACCTTCATTGCCTCCTACCCCAACCCCCACCAAAGTCTTCTTTTCCACAGGCTAAATATGCTCAAGCCATTCATGCCATCTGCATCCAGAAAGCTCTCAAGACCCTTCACTATCCTGATGGCACCTCCTTCCAGATTTTTTTTTTTGTAATTACTCAAAGTCCTTTCTAATATATTTTATCCCAGCGATCTTTTTTTTTTTTTTTTTTTTTTTTGCTTGCTGGAAGTAACCTATCTGTTATCCCCTGAATTGGGCATTCTAATTCTTGCCTTCATACCCTCACATAAGCTGAGACACAGACCTGGAACACATTTGTTCCGTAGTGTTGCCTCTTAGACTTTTGAGCTTCCTTCAAATATCAACTCCATTGCCACTTTCTTTGGAAAGCCTTTCTTCATTCCCATATTTGTTAGTTTTCTCTCTCTTTCTCTCTCTCTCTCTCCCTCCTTAAATTCCTTCAGCTTAGGGTTTATTTATGTACTTGTCGAATCATCCCAGTAGAGTGTAAGCTCTTTGAGGGCAGAGACTGTTCTTTGACTGGCTTTTTCCCACCCAATGCTGATCCTAGTGTCTTATTAATATTATGGAATTAATACATGATTTTTGGATTAGAATGGGGAATTATAAAATCCCCAACTGTGGTTTCATAATCATAGGTAACATTTTTTGACACCTGAGCATATTGACAAATGCAGACTGTGCTTGTATTTGTGCAAAGGAAAAAAAAATATGAACATTGATTTGGAACCATAAAAAGGGACCTTACACCCCATCTATTCCAATTCCCTTACTAACAGATGAGGAAACTGAGACCCAGAGAGGCTAAGTGACTAGTCCAAGGTCATTGTTGTTGTTCAATTGTTTCAGTCACGTCTAACTCTGTGACCCCATTTAGGGTTTTCTTGGGAAAGATACTGGAGTGGTTTACCATTTCCTTCTATAGCCCTGGGTCACATAGGTGATCAGTGATAGAGCTAGAATCTAGAACAAGGTCCACTGACTCTAGAACCAATGTTTCTCCCTACCTGTCACAACCTGTCTTTGAGGCATTCTATTCTTGATCCTTGTATCCTCAAACCTGCTAAAAGTGTTTTTCTTGTGAAAGGGTCTCCCAAATGCCTGTCATAATACTACTTCTATTTCACTTTCCCAGTAACACAAGTGCACTGAGTGTTCCTGTTTTGTGATATAGTGACTTCATTCTCTGATCCCAACAATCCATTCCATTGGCCCCACTGATTGTGCAGAGGCCATGGATGCACTGCTGTGAATTGACTCTCTTGCTTTTGGGAACCTTTCTAATGACAATTCATTGCTTTTACAGTCATTATTGTGATAGAAAGCTTGATATGTTTTGAAATTTTTGGCACAGTAATCACTTTTGTTATTGCTGGCAGAATTAAAATTGAGCTTCAGTGAATTATGTTATATACAAAAAAATACACCTCACTCCACTGGGAATAATCTGCCCTACACAAATCCAGGCTAACATTTCAATGGAATGGTTAATCAGGGACTATTTACAGCTACACCTGCTCTTCTTTGTACATGAAGCTGTGTAATCACCATTGCTTCTTCCAGATCATGGCAGCCAATAACCATTAATGTACCAGAAGGGTAATTAAAGAGAATCCCCATCTGCTCTAGGATAGTAGGGAGGAGGGAAATATTGGCTGGAATGCAAAGGTCACCAAGGGAAACCACTGGGGCCACCAGAAAGCCAGAACTTGAGAGTCCTTGAATCCACATATGGAGAAGAGAATGGCCATCCTTCTCCATCTTCCCCAAATACTTTCCTTTTTCTATGATGAATAAGAATGTCAGACCAAGACAAAGTCATAGGCAACCCCAGTATAACAGCCCATCCTAATTCATTATTATTAACTAATTAAAAAAACAGATTGGGGATGGGGATGGAGTTTGCATCATGAACTCCAAGACCAATATGGAAGTTTATTTCCAGCTAGGTGGTGTACTAGATAGAGCACCAGGCCTAGAGCCAGGAAGATGTCAACCTGAGTTGAAATCTGGCCTCAGACACTTACTAGCTGTGTGACCCTGGGCAAGTCACTTCACCCTGTTTGCCTCACTTTCTCATGTGTAAAATGATCTGGAGAAGGAAATGGGGGGGCAGCAAGCACAAATCCTTTTAGTTTACTAATGGGAAAAGACAAAAATGGAAAGTAGCATGTACTTTTCTTCACAGGCACTGTATTAGGTAGTTTCCCCAAGTAGCTTTTTAGGAAAAGGTACTTTGAGGGTGCAAGGTATGAAGTGATCAATGAGTTAAAAGGAAATGTCTCATCAACATGACCCTGGAGGGGCCAAAAGAGGAACTTCTGATTAGTTGCCATCTTGGCCTCGACTGAGAAACTCATACACGCATATTCGCATTTTATGTGCTTATGTACACATACATATATATACATATAGATGCATATTTATACCTGCACATTTGTATGTATAAATGTGTTTGCAGCTGTATATAAATGCATGGTCTCCTCTTCCTCTCCTCTCACTCTCTTTGTCCTCATCAAATGAAATATTTTATTATATGATTCTATTTTTAAATCATTATATACTTTGTACCAGTAACAAAAAGCCAAATACTCAAGTAAAATAACAGCTTAAATCACATGCTAAAACATTTTTTCTATCTTATCAATGCAGGAACTCCTGGTATTGACATTTAGTTCCTTTCACCAATGCCAATGAACTCATATATAACTGGGAGGCGTAAAGAGTTAGGTAGCTGCCTGATACAGTGAGATGTTAACCAGACACTTTTCAATGCCTCAAAGCTGGCTCTTGGACTCCTCAATTAACAGCAACTCTTCTCTTAATTGCTCATTTGAATGGTCTTTTAATGGTCTTTTCTCTTCCTTGTATTTTTAATTCAGTAGAAGACAGCCTTTATTGAACCCCATAAAAATGTACAGAATAAGATACAAAAGCCAAAGGGGATCATAAACTGATAAAGGAAATGCACGAACCCTCACAGCAGCTCCCTGAAAAAGATTGAATTGGGTGATATCAACGGGCAACACTTTCACATTCTCATGAATTCCTAGGCCTCCTACAGTGTCCTGTACAGCCCTTTACAGGCCTGGAGTGTTTCCCACAGTGTGGTTTCTGAGAGGAAAGCAGCCATGACTGGGGCCTAAATGAAAGATGAGCCCCTTCTGATTAGACCAGCCCTAACTGAATCACTGATAGAAATAGCAGGGATTGCAAGGTCCCAATCTGTCCTCATCCCATGCCTATGTCAAGGCTTTGGCTTCAACAAGTCACATCACTTCACATTTATTAGGCAATTGCTATATTTTAGGCAGTGAGCTAAGCATTGAGCATACAAGTATAAGCCAAAAGAAATATAACTCCTGCCCTCACAAAGCTTACATGCTAAAGAGGGAAGACAAAACATAAAAGAGGGCTGAAAAGACTGTGTGTTGGGGGAGGTGCCCATGTGTGGTCTTGAAGCCAAAGTACAGAGAGTCCAAGGAAGAGTGAGGAGAGGAATGAGGGATGGGTAGCCTTGGCTTTTCCTCAAAATGGACATTCCATGCAGAACTTACCAGTAGGAGAAGGGGCCACAAAGGCCCCTTTCTTAGGCTTCATCCTTTTTGACACTGCAGTATTTGACACTGTTAGCCACCTTCTCCTCCTGGATCTTTGCTTCTCCCTGTATTGTCATGATGTTGCTGTATCATAGTTTTCTTCTACTTGTCTTTCTGTACTTCTTTGCAAGAGTTACCCTTGTTCCACCCCACTATATGTGGGTATATCTCTAGGCTCCATCCTGGGTATCTCTTCATCATTCTCCTTACTCTTTTGCTTACTCAACTTTTAATTGATCTGTTTCAACACCCTTGGATTCCATTATCATTTCTATGGGCATGATTCTCAAATCTACATATTCAGGCCTTTCTTTCCCCTGAGTTACAGTACTACTTCTCCAAGTGCCTGCTGGACAGCTCCACCTGGGTACTGCTCAGTTACTCAACCTCTATATGTCTCCAAGAGAACTCATGATCTTTCCCCCTGCATCCACTGCATCTCCTCACTTTCCTATTTCTGCCAAGGCACTACCATTCTTCAAAGTACCTACATTCACAATCTAGGTTGTTTGTTGTTATGCAGTTGTTTCAGTCATGTCTGACAGTTTATATCCCCATTTGGAGTTTTCTTGGCAAAGATATTGAAGTGCTTTGCCATTTCCTTCTCCAGTTTGTTCTACAGATGAGGAAACTGAGGCAAACAGGGTTAAGTAATTTACCCAGGGTCACACAACTAGTAAGGGACTGAGGCCAGCTTTGAACTCAGGAAGATAAGTATTCCTGACTCTAGGCCTGACACTCTATCCATTGTGCCACCCAGCTGCCCTCACCATCTAGGAGTCGTCCTCAACTCTGTAACTCACCTCATGTCTAATCCACTTCTTAGACTTAGTGATATTTTCTCCATATCACCTCTTTCTTGCATCCCCTTCCCATTACTCACAACCCAACCATACTACTTCAGGTCCTGATCACTTCATACTTGGATTCTTGTAAGAGTTGCCACTAGTATTCCTGCATCTAGTCTGTCCAGTCTCCAATCTGCTTCCACATGGCTATCACATAGATACTTCTGAAATGCAGGTGTTCTGATGTCACCAAAAGTCCCAATGCTCCTGGAGCTCTCTAATGCCTTGGGGATAAAATGCCAACTCCATGGTTTGATGGTTTGTTCTTTAAATGCCCTCAGCAGTTGGCTCCAGTCTACCTTCTCAGGCTTAACACACATCAATCTAAATACAAGCTGCACAATGTGCCCATCCCCATCCACAACATTCCTGCTTCCAAGCTTGTGTGCAAGCTTTCCTACAAGCCTGGGACACCCCCTCTTTTTACCTTCATCTCATCAAATGCCTAGTTTCCAGTACGTATAATCAAATCACCAAGCACTTAGTAAACACATACCATGTACCAGCCTCTATGATAAGCACTGGGTACACAAAGGAAGTCAAAAACAGTCCCTCTTCTGAAAGGGCACATGGTAAATGTCTAATTCCTTCAAGAGACATTTTGTGGTTCCCAATTGTTGGTTTCTTCCTCTCACTGAATTACCTTGTACTTCTGTGTATGTTTTATAATTCCTGGGAAGCATACATTTCTAATGACCTTCCAAAGAGCCTGAGAAGAGTGAATTAGCGTGGGGAAGGTTTAAAAAATGTGTGCAGGCATATATTTACCAGATTCTTCAGGTTTCCATTTCATTTGCCCTAGAAAAGACTTCTTTCCCTGGGTTTTGTGAGCTTTGGGTAGAAAAGTGATGTCCATCAATGTTCTATTTTGGATTTTCCATCTAAGAATCTAGAGTAGAGTGTCCAATCCAGAAGGTTGGAGCACAGAGAGAAATGAGATGACTCCTGGAGAACTCTGGGGGCTATAAGAAGTCCCACTCCAAATTTTGCATACCTAGTATGTGGAAATAGGTTGGGCAGAGGCAGAAAAAGATGGATAGGAGGAGAGGATGACAAGTGTGCCATGAACCACAGCCACAAGTGAGAAAAGGAGGCTCAAACTCCAGGATTCGCTTGCTCAGCGGGCATAGTTCTTGAGAAATATTTAGGTGGGAAACCTCATACTTGTCAGGTCCCTCTCCTCATTCATTTTCCCTTCCATTCACCAAGATGGGGAGGAATGAAAGAAGAGCAGTCAATTCTGCTACAGCAAACTCTGAAGCTTGTAATGCGAAAGCTATTCAATCATGTTTTCTAGGCTAGGCTATCTTACTGTGCTTCTAAAGGATTCCCTTACAGAATTTCTACAAATTACAAGTCCATTAAGGGGAAAAGAGTAAATTTTCTGTTTCTATGAATGAAAGTAGAAAGGAAGAGAAAAAGGGAAAGGGAGGAAGAGAAGGAGAGGGAGAAAGAGGAGGGGAGAGAGAGAGAGAGAGACAGACAGACAGAGACAGAGAGACAGAGAGAGACAGAGACAGAGGGACAGAGACAGAAAGGTTACAAATGTGAAGCCTAGTGACTAAGCAAAAATGAAAAGATTTTAGGGCAATGTTGAGCATATTCCAGGTCATACCTTTACATGCACATCAAACTTTAAACCAGGAAGGGACAAGATTCCTCATGAATTTTAATAGTGCTTTCTGTGGAGTAGAGGGGGAGATGAGGCTCACATAGAAAAACTCTCCACAGGTACGCCCTCTCCTCTGCTGTAGCTATTTTGTTCATGTTGAAAAGACAGTGTTACCAGTTGCCAAAACATATAATATACCTCAATTTTGTTAATTAATTAGCTAATTATGTGGAAGGCTGCTACTCTTGGTAGAGTTTAGGAAGCAGGAGAATGAGCCAGGTATGAGGAGTCAGAAGTTTAGAACTATGACACATGCATATCTAACACAACCTTCTTTAGAGCTGCACCTCTCTATCTATCCCACCCCCTTCATCCCAGTAGAATGTAAACTCCTTGAGGTCAGGGACTAGGTCACTTTCATGCTTAGTAAGCTTAGCATGCTTAGCACAGTACCTAGCCTATAGTAGGCATTTACTGACTGCTTGTTGATTCATTGATTAACTGATTACTGCACATGGTCATATGGTTGGTCACATTTAAGACATGTGCCCCAAATCTCTTGCCTCTGAATACAATGAGAGCTCAATATTTGCTTCATGAATTAATTATTAACTCTTGTGCTACTGTGGAATTATCCATCACCAAAATCACAGTTCTGAAACTCTTTCCTCCCAAAGGAGAAATGCAAGTTCTCATCTCAGAATCAGTTAATGAATGCTTTCTAAATACTAAAAATCAGTCAACAGGCACACACATCTATTAAGCACCTACTATGTATATAGTTAGTAGGTACTGAGGATACAAAGACATATTCCTATTCTGAAGCAGCTTAAAAGGGAACAGTATGTATAATATCTTATACATATTATGATATTATATATATATATATATATAAACATATACTTATGTGTGAAATAAGTATATGGAAAAAAGAGACAAAGTCTGTGCAAATACACAAGAAAGCCACTAGTGAGGGGCCAAAGGGATCAGGGAAAGTCTCGTAAGAGGTGGTATTACAGGGGTTTGCTTGGCATTTAAAGACTCTCAAAATCTATCCCTAACCTGCCTTTCCAGCTTTATCTCACAAACAATATTCCATTTCCCATCTCCATTTTTAAAATTAACTGACTATTGTCTCTATACAAATTGAACATACACACTAAAAACACATTCACATTTACAGAATGGTATGCATTCGACTTTGATATGACAAAAAAAAAAACCTAATGAAATAGTGAAGAGTTTGCTGAAAAATAGCCATCTTGAATAACATTTTAATTTTACGAGGTCTGTATTTACAAAGTACAGTGAGATGAAATACCTTGCATTTTGCATCTCCCTTTAAATATGTGATAAAGACAGAACAAACATAATGGTTGTCATGGACATCTACTAAGAGGGTTAAGCTTGGGGGAGCTGATTTAAACAGCTACATGGGCACTGAGAATGGACACTGACATCCCTCACTAATTCAACTTCCCTTCTTTTTTCCCTTTGTGGGAGAAATCACAACCAGGAAATGAATCTGCATTGTGTTGCTCCAGTTGCTTTATGCCAGGAGAACCCTTAACAAATGTCTCAACAAAGACCCAGATTTTTTCTATCTATTACTTCATTTGGGGGAAATATCATATGTAAGAAACAGCTCATTTATGGCTAAGTGCATAATCACTGGCACATACAAGAAAGCCCCCACCTAAAATACCCAGATAATGCAAAAAGTGGACTTGAAAACAACTATAAAATCTCTTTATGAGTTTCCAACTAAGTTTTATTTTCAATGGTGACTAGAAGGAAGGCAACTTATACGATAGATCTGGAAGAGAGAGCAAGCCCCATGACTTCACACAGCTCTGCTTCACTTAAATCCAATTCACACACTGAAGTCAAGACATCACCCCATAATGGCATTGGTCCACTTTGATAAAAAAAAAAAGCAGCAGCAACAACAACTGCCCCTTAATGGATTGCTTGATGTCATTGTTTAAGTGTCTGGGCCAGCTCTAAATCTAAGATCATTCAGAAGGTCTCTGCGAAAACCCATTTTTGTGATACCAGATCACTTGGAATCTTGCAGAAGAATCCATTCATTTTACCCCCCTCAGGCTCCTTCTTAGGGATGAGCCTTTTAAAAATGAGGAGTCCATTTTTTAAACTATATATAATCAAGTCCAAGGCCCAAATTGCCAGTTGGTTCCCTCGGATGCCAGCAGCCTGACTTTCTCCTGATTTCCTTCTTTACCATCTCTACAGACTCTGATCATCAGAGAGAAAGGTCAGTTTTGTTGGTTTATGACATCATGGTACTGAACTGGAATAGAAACAAATCTCTGCAATGTTGTAGGCTTGAATAGTGTGCAAACAAACCACGAGTCTCCAAATGAGTCAATTCCATGAGATCTTGGTCCAATGGGGCTGGAGGCTGGGATGAATGTTGAGCCCAAAATGTTAGCCAAGATTCTCTAGGCCACAAAGTATGGGACCTGTTGGTGCTTTCATGCTCATGAACTGCTTTGAGCTCCACAGATGCTAAGCTTCAACACGGACTTAAGCTCACTCATGGCTGATATTATTGGTGGGAGTGAAGGGGAAGGGGAGAAGGGAACAATCATTATATAGTACTTGGTATGTGAGCAGCGCTTTACAAATGTGTTATCATTTGATCTTCACAACAACCCTGGCAAGAAGGTGCAGTTATTATCTCCATTTTAGAGTTGAGAAAACTGAGGCAAATAGAGATGAAGCAACCTGCCCAGGCTAGCAGAAATAGTAAATGTCTGAGGAGGATTTTAAAATGAGGTCTTTCTGACTCCAGGACCAGCTCTCTATTCACTGCAGGTGCCTAAGATAAATGAGATAAAAGACGAAGACATGTTTACCTGTAGCGTAAGACCTCAGGGTAGCTCCATTGGCTAAAAGTCTTAGGGAATAATTGGATAAAAGTTCAAATGAGTAGATGAGAGTAATTCTAATTAGCACATGAATGGTCTATGATCATTATCTCTTAAGAACAACAAAGAGAGAGGGGGGAGGGAAACAGAAAGGCAGAAAGAAACAGAGAGATCAAGATGGGGGAGATAGAGACAGAGATGAGACAGAGACAGGGAGAAAAGCAGAGAATGAGAGAAGGACAAGAGGGGCAGAGAAATAAACAGAGAAAGAGAAACGCAGAGAAACATAGAGACAGATAAAAAGGCAGAGAGATGAGAGAAGTCAGAGAAAGATAGAAAGGGAGAAAGACAGAATCAGAGAGAAGCAGAGGAACAGAAGAGACAGAAAGAAAGAAGAGAGATGGCCCAGGGCTAGGAAAACTTGGGGCCAAGCCCTGTCCCAGACCCACACTGGCTGATCAAGTCACTTCATCTCTCAGTGGTCCCAAACTAATACATGGGGATCAAGGTAAGAAGACAGCATGATGCCCAGGTGTAGATCTGGGCTTTTCACTTGGAAGTGAGTTTCCCATGCTAATGAAACCCCAGGTCTAGAACACTATGGAATAGCCTCATGGCTCCACATAAGGGGTTTTATCTTCCACAAGCTGCTCTAGCACCTCACCTAGACATCAAAGTTACACTGAGCAAAGAAAGGCTGAGGAGCAAACTTGGACAGGTCATACACACCTCACAGTGAAGGTGCAGGTCCTGCCTCAGCCCTGGCCCATGGCTCCATCTTCCAAGAGCCTGCCAGGCCAAATGCAAGGAGGCTTCTGAGTAACGCTTCTAGTGTGATGCTTCATAATGACTGTGTGTTATGGTGACTGAACGGAGTCTTCTCTTTGGTGAAAGCCCATATCACAGAAGGGGAGAAGGGAGGAGCTCAAAACACATCCAGAAACAAGGATGATTGAAGAGGACCTCAGAGATCCTCTGGTTAAAGCACCCGCCTTTTACAAAGGAAGAAACTGAGGCTCAGGTAGAGTAATGAACTTGCTAGATGATGAATGCAGGTCTCCAGGTCAGTGTCTGGGGGTTTTAGTTCTCTGCTTTTGCCCAAGATGTACACTTACACATATTGTCAAATAGAAGAAAGAAAGAAAGAAAGAAAGAAAGAAAGAAAGAAAGAAAGAAAGAAAGAAAGAAAGAAAGAAAGAAAGAAAGAAAGAAAGAAAGAAGAGAAGGAAGGAAGGAAGGAAGGAAGGAAGGAAGGAAGGAAGGAAGGAAGGAAGGAAGGAAGGAGGGAAGGAAGGAAGGAAGGAAGGAGGAAGAGGAAGGAAGGAAGGAAGGAAGGAAGGAAGGAAGGAAGGAAGGAAGGAAGGAAGGAGGAAGGAAGGAAGGAGGAAGGGAGGGAGGAAGGAAGGAAGGAGAAGGGAGGGAGGGAGGGAGGGATTTAATTGTCTCTCTTCTACCGCTGAAATTGTAAAGAAACAAAATCATTTCTGCTAATAAATAATTCAGACTTTTCACTAATTTAGACATGATACCTATTTTCATATAATATTCACATATGCATGTGTATTTGAGGGAAAGAGTTCTCCAAAATCCAAAATAAACTCCCAAAGTGACTTCACATAGTTCTGATCTGACAAACTCTATCAAACACATTATCACAAAAAAAAAATCACATATACAAACATGGCAGCCAACCAGGTCGATTGAACTATTTTTCCTTCCTCCCTTGCCTTCCTCTCCTCTCCTCTCCCTTCCTTCCTTCTCCTTCTAAAGGAAAATAAATATATTCATTTTTGATCTCTCTCTCTTTTTTTACATTTCTATGTAAAAGTCATTTAACCCTTTACAAAAGCGCAAGGGTCATGAGCTCCTCAGTTATGTCTATGCATGTTGCCATTCATTGCCTGTTCCTAAGTCCTTCTCACATGAAGCTTCAGTTTCTGTATCAGTAAAGTGGGCAGAATGCTATTATCAGCCCTGTAGTGGTTGTAATAAAGGTCAACTTCAAAGGGTAAGTGAACATCTGGCAAACCAATAAGAACACATCTGTAAAAAGTATTTCAGCATTTTGGTTCTTTGCCTTTCCTCTCACTACTTACTTCTTTAAAATATTTCTAATCACACTAATAGAAAGAGAATTGAGTCATTCTATCAATTCTGTTCATCCTATTGGACAATGGTCTCGAGGTCCTCCTTTGGAGGACCATGGAGAAACCCATGAGGATTCCATATTGCCCTACCTCAAGAGCAAACATCATGCCTGGGATTTCAGACTCTGATCTGGTTCTTTGAAAGTTTCCAATTAGTACACTGACCAGGATAGCCAAGACACTGGGAAGTCTGGGTAACAGATGCATTCATTTGGTAAACTACTGTGGAGGCCCCTAGGGGCTCATTTTTGCTAAAAAAGTAATTAACTAAGCACAATATAATAGTTCTGAGCCTATTAGGAAAGTGGCCTGGGAATTTAAATAAATTTGCTATGATTAGAAGTAATGAAATCTTGAAGAGTACCAGATTTAATTGCAAAAGTTGCTTGGTTAGCTGCCTAATATTGGGACTTGGAAACTGGTGAGAATTTAAGTGAAGTTCCTCTTGTTCCAAGGCTAAGTTACAGAATAAAGTCCCAAGAAACTTGAGAATTTTCTTAGGTGCTTTAGGAGAAATGGAAGTGGGATTGCCAACAAAATCATTAATAGTTCACACCTGTAACAACCCTGATTTTAAGATAAGGTTCTGAACCAAATGCACAGCAAAAAAATATGGAGAAAATGGAAGGAGATCGAGAGATTTTGAGTGGATTAAGCCAGTGTCCAAGGAGCAAGCAAGGACTGAGATGAGTGATTTGTATCTTAAAATAATTTATATAGTACCTAAAGATCAATAGGGAACAAACTGAAATAACTTCTTAGCAGGAGCTTATTTTCCTTGCACTGAATACAAGAATAAAGAAAGGAATGATGTGAATGTCTTTCTGCTTGACTCCTAAGGAGTTGGGATATGGGATCTCAATCTACCCATCATGGCTGTTCACTGGACTGAAAGATCTTCTCAAACTGAGCCCAACTCACTGCTGCAGCCTCAGTGAATATCCCTCCCCTTCCTGCACTCTTTGCTCATCTCCACTTCCCTCATACATGGCAGGTTCTCCACACCCAGTCATAGGCTCCTTGTGCTGAGGGTCCCATGTAACTTGAGCTTGAGCCTTCTGTACCTGGGCCTCATGGACTCTTTCTCTTCCCTTCACATGCAGCTCAAGCTCCCTTTTTTGTTTAAAACTTTTTGTAATCATCCCAATGCTAGTGTCCTCTTAGCCAAAACACCTTGTATTTAACTACTAGATATGATATAGTAATTGATATAGAACATGTAGTTCTGTCTTATATAAAGTGTCCCAAAACTCTTAGTGCCATTTTAAATTATTTTAATTTGTTCTTTTTCTAGTTTTTTTAGTTGTATGCCCAATTCATCAATCTCCTCTTTTTCTATTTTATTTATGTAAGCATTTAGAGATATAAAACTTCCCCTAAGAACTGCTTTCGCTGCATCCCATAGGTTTTGGTATGTTGTCTCATTATTGTCATTCTCTTGAATGAAATTATTGATTGTTTCTATGATTTGTTGTTTGACCCAATCATTTTTTAGGATTAGAGTATTTAGTTTCCAATTATTTTTTAGTCTGTCTTTCCATGGCCCTTTATTACATATAATTTTTATTGCATCATGATCTGAAAAGGATGCATTTAATCTTTCTGCCTTTCTGCATTGGATTGTGAGGTTTTTATGCCCTAGTACATGGTCAATTTTTGTGTATGTGCCATGTACTGCTGAGAAAAAAAGTATATTCCTTTCTATCCCCATTCAGTTTTCTCCAGAGGTCTATCATACCTAACTTTTCTAATGTTCTATTCACCTCCTTAACTTCTTTCTTGTTTATTTTGTGGTTAGACTTATCTAGTGCTGAGAGGGGGAGGTTCAGGTCCCCACTAGTATAGTTTTGCTGTCTATTTCTTCCTGTAACTCCCTGAACTTCTCCTGTAAGAATTTGGATGCTATACCATTTGGTGCATATATGTTAGTAATGATATTACTTCATTGTCTATGGTGCCTTTTAGCAGGATGTAGTTTCCTTCCTTATCTCTTTTGATTAGATCTATTTTTGCTTTTGCTTTGTCTGAGATCAGGATTGCTACCCCTGCTTTTTTTACTTCAGCTGACGCATAATATATTCTGCTCCAGCCTTTTACCTTTACCCTGTATGTGTCACTCTTTTTCAAATGTGTTTCCTGTAAACAACATATTGTAGGATTATGATTTTTAATCCATTCTGCAATCTTTCCATTTTATGGGAGAGTTCATCCCATTCACATTCACAGTTATGATTACTATCTGTGTCTTTTTCTCCATCCTTTCCCCCATTTATGCTTTTCTTTCTCCTTTTTCCTTTCTCCCCTTCACTAGTGTTTTGCTTTTGACCACCCCTCCTTCAGTCCCTTCCCCTTTTATTATCCCTTTCCCTTTTCTTCCCCTTTAGTCTTACTGCTGCTTCCCTCCCTTCTTTCCCCCCTCCCTTTTCTTTCCCCTTTTCCCTCCTACTGCCTATAGGGCAAGTTAGATTTCTATACCTAACTGATTATATTATGCCCTTCTTGAGCCAATCTGATGAGAGTAAGGTTCAAACAATGCTCCCCCCCTTTCCCTGCTGTAATAGGATTTTGTGTCTTTTCCTGTAATGTAATTTACCCTTGTCTGCCTCCTCCTTTCTCAGTACATTTTCTAAGATCAGATTGATCCACTTATTTGGATCCATTTAACTTGATTAGATTTTTTTTATCATTACATCAAAGTCAACTAATATCCACCCTCTTTATGTATACTCCTTTAACAAGGTGTAATAACAATACAGTTCTCAAGGGTTGCAAGTCTCATATTCCCTTGTAGGGGTTTAAACAGCCCCCCCCTTATTAACACATATTGTATCCTTCTGTCCCATTTACCTTTTTAAGTCCTTCTTGAGTCCTGTACTTGAAGATCAAATTTTTTGTTGAGCTCTGGTCTTTTTATCAGGAAAGTTTGGAAGTCTCCTATTTTGTTGAATATCCTCCTCCTTGAAAAATGATGCTCATTTTGCTGGGTAATTGATCCTTGGCTGCATTCCAAGCTCCTTTGCCTTATGGAATATCATGTTCCATGCCCTGCGGTCTTTTAATGTAGAAGCTGCAAGGTCCTGTGTAATCCTGACTGTGGTTCCATGATATTTAAATTGTTTCTTTCTGGCTGCTTGCAGCACCTTCTCTTTCATCTGGTAATTTTGGAATTTTGCTATTATATTTCTTGGCATTGTCAATTTGGGATCTCTTTCAGGTGGTGAGTGGTGGATTCTTTCTATGGTTATTTTCCCTTCTGGTTCTAGGACTTCTGGGCAGTTTTCCTTTATGATTTCCTGAAAGATACTGTCCAGGCTCTTTTTTTCATCATGATTTTCAGGTAGTCCAATAATTTTTAAATTGTCTCTCCTGAGTCGATTTTCCAGGTCGGTTGTTTTACTGATGAGGTATTTTACATTTTCATCTATTTTTTCATTTTTTTGTTTCTGTTTGACTGATTCTTGCTCTCTCATAGAGACATTAGTTTCTATTTGTCCAATTCTAGTTTTTAACAGATTGTTTTCTTCTGTTAGTTTTTGTACTTCCTTCTTCAACTGGCCAATTGTGTTTTTTAGGGACTTGTTTTCTTCAATGTACTCTTCTGTTAGTTTTTGTGCTTCCTTCTTCAATTGGCCAATTGTGTTTTTTAGGGACTTGTTTTCTTCAGTGTATTTTTTTTCCAATGGCCAATTGTATTTTTGAAGGACTCTTTACCTCTCTCATTTGACTATTAAAATCCTTCTTGAGCTCTTCTAAGAAGGCTTTTTGGGCTTCAGACCAGTTCATATTCCCTTTTGTTGTTGCAGATGTGGGTTTGTTGACAATGTTGTCCTCTTCAGAATTTCTGTCTTGATCTTCACTGTTCTCATAATATGAATCTATGGTGTGTTTCTTTTTACTCATGGTGTTTCTTTATTCCCTGGCCTTTAAAGAGATTGAGCTCTCCTGCTGGGGAACAGAGGGTACTGACCCAAGCTTCTTGTGTTGGGAGCCTAGGTCTTGGTCACTGGCTTTGTGTCTGGGGCCTCTTATGCTGGGAATTGGAGGCTGTAGGTTTCTGGCAGCTTACCTTGTGTTGGGCTGGAATCAGCAAGGCTGGAACTTTCAGGCAATTCTAGGTTGCCTGCTTTTCCTTTCCTTTAGCTTTCTTCAGCTCCTTTTAGATGGGTGCTGCAGGGTGTTTATCTGCCTGGGGCCCCTGCAGTGTTGTCTCCCTCGTTTCTGCTAATGCACTGGGAGATTCCTTTGGTGGAGTGCCGAGGCTCCTGGTGGTTTTCTGAGCTGGTTTCCACCGGTTCCCCCCCTCACTGAGGCACTCGAGGTCCAGGTGTTGGTGTTTGCCTGCTCTACCACCTGGGCTTCAGGATTTCTTCACAATTGGAGGCTTCAGGGCTCTTACAGCTCACCTGGTGTTGGGTTGGAATCAGCAAGGTTGGGGCTTTAGGAAGCCTTTAGGTTGTTTTCTTTACCTCCTTTCAGATGAATGCTGCAGGGTACCTATCCATCTGGGGCCCCTTGTTTTTGCTGAGGCACTGGAGACCGTTTGCTGGGCTACTGCACTGCTGCTCCTTGTCTTTCTTCTAGTTCAGGTGTTCCAGGGTTTTTTTTTCTGGGTGTATATTTTCTGGGTTTGCAGAGGTTGATAGGGGAGAGTGAGAGTGACGACCTTTTCATTCTGCCATCTTGGCTCCCCCATTTTAAATTATTAAAGCTTAAAATAACACTAAAAGTTTTAGGACACAGATACCCTGTGTATGCTATAGAATACCATATTTTATCAAATGATATATTTTATGTATCATGATTATTGAATTATATGTAATATTCTATATAACATATAGTAGTTAAATAGATAGAGACTAAGCAGTGGTCAGACAGGACAACGAGGAAAGAGTAGTGTCCCCACAAGCCTAGAGAGAAGGGAATATCAAGAGGAGATGGTATTTGACAGAATCGCCAGCTGCAGAGAGCTGAAGGACAATTAAGACTGAGAAAAGGCCATTAGATTTGGTAGCTTTAAAGAGAGCAGTTTGGGTGAAAAATATGGTTAAAAACCAGACTGCAAAGAGTGGGAAGGGCAATAGGAAATGGAAGTATTAATTTGTCTAAAGACATTTAGCCATAAAAGGGAGAAGACATATGGGATGTAAACCAGCTGGGATGGGCAGATAAATGAGGGTTTTTTGAGAATGGGTGAGGCACTGGAAGAAACAGAAGAGAAGTGAAAGAGTGGAGAAGATAGAGGGAGCAGTATTCTACAGAAGAAGGAATAGAATGTGATCATTTGTGCAGGTAGAAGTGTTTGCCTTGTCAAGGAGAGCCAGGGCAGAAGGAGACAGTAGCCAGGGGCATCTGGATGTTAGGAGACAAGAAGAGGGTTAAGTTTGTGATGAGGTTCTGTGTCTGTTCAAGATTTATAAACACTGACTGATCATTTCTCCAGGATGGGAAACAGATGGGCCAAAACCCTAGTATCAGGGAAATAGCAAAGGAAAGGCAGGCCCTCAGAGCATGAAGTGACCCTCCTGGGAGGGTTCACAGGAAATAATGAGCCTAGATCACACAGGATGGGAAGATAAGGTTAACTTGGAGGTACATCAGTGGTTGAAGCATCCCTGCCTCTGCCAGGGTTGGCCATGGGAAAAAGGAGCCAGGTTTCCACAAGGATGCTTCTGAGGGACATAACAAAACCAGAAAATAGAACTGCCTGTTGAAACTAACAGTCACATGACAACAATCCTCCAAATTCATGTGCAAATTTTCACTCCCCCTCTCATTTGGTGTTGTTTCTCCTCAGTTTCAGGGTTATGGTAGCTGCCCTTTGAAACAGAATTTCCTCCTTTGAGCCTCCAGGAAACCAATGTTACTTTGCAACTCATACAGCTAGGTATTTTTAGAATGCCATTTCCACTATGTAAGCAAAATAGGAACTATTTGTCCAGGGCCCCCTCCTGAGCTCTAATGAGATGACCCTGCTAGAGTCAGTAAAAGCTGGTTTTTATGGTCCCACTCCAGGCTGCAGATCATAGTCATAGCTGATGGTTTCAACCTCAGGCATCCTTGAGCCCAGGCTTTTCAAGAGCTGTTCTTCATCACAAAACATCCTAAAATGGTACTGACAATTGCCCCATCCCCCACTCAATTAATTGCAGGGGCTCCCTATTATCTCCAGAATAAAAATAGAAATCCTGAGTAATCCTTATCTCAAAGCCCATTGGTATGGGACTCTCTTCTTCTTGGGGGAGATGAGGGACTTGCCTGGGGGAGGTGAGGGGTGGGGTAGAATTGGTAAGAGGAGAGAGAATAATTAACCTTTGCCAACTCTGGGACAGGGTTTACATCTATTTGGTGTTCAAAGCTCTTTGTGACTTTCCTTGACCATTCCAATCCTCTTATACTTTATTCCCTCTGATGTACACATGGAAAGTGCTTGGTAAATGTTTGCAGGACTGTTGTGAAGTTGGGAACTGGTCCAACCATTCTGAAGAACAATTTGGAACTATGCCCAAAGGGTTATCAAAATGTGATTATCTTCTGATGTAGTAATATCATTATTAGGTTTATATCTCAAAGAGATCAAAGAAAAGAGAAAATAACCTATTCATACAAAATAATTCATAGCAGCTCTTTTTGTGGTAGCAAAAAATTGGAAATTAAGGAGGTGCCCATCAATTGCACAATGGCTGAACAAGTTGTGGAATGTGATTATAATGGAATACTATTGTAGTATAAGAAATGACAAGCAGGATACTTTGAAAAAATCCCTAGGAAGACTTATATCAACTAACACAAAGTGAAGTGAGAAGAACCAGGAGAACATCATACATAGCAACACAGTAACAGCAAAACTATAACAATGATCAATTGTGAAAGACTTAGCTATTTTGATCAAGATGATCATCTAAGACAATTCCAAAGAACCCACCATGAAAAATTCTATCCACCAGAGAACTGATAAACTCTGAGTACAGATTAAAGCATTGATTTTCACTTTCTTCATGTTGTTTGATTTTTTTTTTTTGGCCATATGGATAATGCGAAAATATATTTTGTATGACTTCACATGAATAATTCACATATAGCTTGACTTCTCAATGAATGGTGGAGGGTCAGGGGGGAGAAAGAATTTGAAACTCAAAATTTTTAAAAATGAATGTTAAAAATTTTGTGTGTATATATACATACATATATATATACATATATATATACATACATATATATATATATATACACATACATATATTTGCTAGCTATATCTGATTTGATGGTAATAGCAAAATTAGAAAGAGGGAGAGTTTGGGGGAAAGAAAAGGTGAGTTCAGTTTTGAACCTGTTGAATTGGAAATGTCCAGTGCCAATTGGTGACCTGGGATGGAAAGAGACTAATCCTGGATCTATAGCTCTGGCAGTCATTTATATATAGTCTGTGAGAGGTGGCGAAGTCTCCAAGTGAGAATTGAAGTGAGAGTATAACAGAAGAGGAGAAGACATCCAAAAGTGACCCTCTTATCTCCATGACCTACAAGAGGCTTAAAAATAAATATCCAGAAAACAGCTGTTTTGGCAGACAAAGCAATTGTGTCTGTATGGTTACCTGGAACAATGGATGCTTTGAAATACCGACCAGGGTACTGTCTTGACTTAAAGGTCCATATTAAATAATAATAGGAGGATCTTCTGTAGATCAGCCTCAATCTGAAAACACATATGTGCCCTCACCTGTGCCCTTCTTCTTTCTCCCTGGTTATGCAAAGAACAGCCAGTGCAGGGTGTAGGGCAAGAATAACCCATGTAGTCAAGAGTGCATGGTGGCCCCATGGTTAAGTCAACCACTTCATGATCTTTTTAACTATTGGGAATGATTTGTGTCAGACAACTGGAATGAGGAAGTCTTACTACTAATTTTCTATTTAGACTATTTTATTTTATAATATGATAAATGCATGTTGGTTAAGGTTATAGATCCACTAAAATTCTGGTATTTGGGTGGTACAGTGGATAGAGTGGTAGAGGTTGAGTGATGAAGTCCTGAGTTCAAATCTAGCCTCAGACATTTACTAGCTATGTGGTCTTGGGAAGTAACTTAATGTCTCTCAGCCTTAATTTTCTTATCTGTAAAATGGTAAAATGGGTATAATGATAGTACCTACCTCCCAGGGTGGTGAGGATCAAAAGAGATCATCATCAAAGTGCCTTGCAAACCCTAAAATGCTCTATAAATGCAAGCTTATATACATACATATATGTATGTATGTATGTATGTATGTGTGTGTGTGTATAATGTTATCATAGCATAAGTTCTGAGGGGGCAGGACTGTTTTCCTTTCTCTTTATATCCTTAGGGCCTATACTGCACTTGACACAAAGTTGATATTATATAAATTCTTAGTGTTTCTAAATGGATTATTTCCAGGCTTCATGGTATAAGGTATTGAGAGCTAATCCTGGAGCCAGGAAGACCTGGGTTCGAATCTCACCTCCGACACGCTTTGGATGTGCGATCCTGGGCAAATTAATTAACTTTTCAGTGCTGTAGGCAGCTCTCTTGGATGCTAAGTTACAGAGAAGGTGCAATTTGAGGGTGGAAAGAGATTCTTCATCTGGGAGTTCCTTCTACCAGTGGAATTGCAGGTTTAGTTCTTACTCCAAATGAAAACAAGACAACTTTGCTATCAAGAGTCCCCTGGTGATACAAAAGTGCTTCTATACTATTGAGCTATAAGAAATGACAATTACGATGGTTTCAGAAAAGCCTAGGAAGACTTACATGAACTGATGCAAAGTGAAGTGAGCAGAACCAGGAGAACACTGTACATGGTAACAGCAATATTGTAATAACGAGCAACTGAGAGTGACTTAGCTTTTCTCAGCATTGCAATGATCCAAAACAATTCCAAATCATGATTAAAAATGCTATTCACCTCCAGAGAAAGAACTGATGGAGTGAGAATGCAGAGCAAAGCATATTTAAAAAAAACTTTATTTTTATCTTTTTGTGGAGGTATCTATTTTCTTTCATAACATGGCTAACATAGAAATGTTTTCCATGACTATACATGTATAATATATATCAAAATGCTTGCCTTCTCAAGGAAAGGGGAGGGGAGATACTTTGGGACTCAAAATTTTTAAAAAAATGAATGTTAAAAATGGTTATTATGTGTAATTGAAAAAAAAACAAAAAAAATTTATTACCTCTATAAAAAAAATAGTCTCCTGGTAGACTTAGGACAATAAACTTGCAAATGGGTGAATTGCATGGATGATTATATGTTCCTATTATCAGTGATGAATTTGTATTGTATTATGAAAGCAAGAAGAAATGTAAGTAGGTGAGACATATTTCCCTTTATATTCCCACATCCTCAAGTTTTCTGCCTTCCCTATGTTCAGATCCTATAGTGGGAAGCTATTTTTCCCATATTCTCCTACTGACTTCATTGCCTCCCTTTATCACCTCATCCTTATCATCCCAAAGAAGAAAAGACACTTGATGTGGCCAATGCCAGCCAGTTCTATTAAGAGGCTATATCATAAGTATGTCCATTTTGTTTTTTTGACTCCATTCTATCTCCTTCAAAATGATGGCCTTCCTTGGACACCCAATGGTGGGAAGCCAATCTCTGGAAGACAATCACCCTGTCACCTACCTTCCACATTCCTCTCCAAGGCAATTGATTCTTTCTCTAGACCCCAACTCCTGTAAGGCTCCATTAACATAAACAGTTGTACCTTTACGTAAGCTGGGCCATCATCCACCTCACTGAGAGTACATAATGAGACCACATTCAGTACTGGGAAATGGGAATGGAGGTCAGGGCTAAGGGCTTGGCAGGAGATTTGTCAGCACACTGCATTTGTGGATGAGGGAGGCTACTGCTTCTTCAAGATGGTCCATGTTTTATGAAGGAGGTCAATGAGGCTGAATGATTAGATTCTGAAGGAAGGATTGTGTGACTGTCTAATTCTCACCTCTTCTTGTGTTACTGCTCATGAGATACAAAGTCGTTGATCTAGCAAGCAATGGAGGCCATGCCCACAAAGTCTGGCTTGGGCATTTCTTTATAGAATCAGACAATGTGATGAAAGGGCCCTTCAACCTTGCAGAGTCCAACAGTTTTATTTCCTTGAGGGAATAGGTCCTGGGAGGGGAAAGGAATTCCCCATGGTTTCCTAGATAAATGAAAGCAGAAATAGACCTACGGAACCCAGGTGTCCCAAATCTGAAGTACATTGCTCTCCTTTGCTCAGCAAGTTGGTAGGAAGAGCAATTCCTTGGAAGGTCATTACTGAAAGGCAATATGGTGAAGTCTTATTCCTTTTGTGCATGACCTGGACCCATTTTTAGAAGTTGGGTGGAGTCAACAATACCTTCTCAGAATCATGTTTTCAAAAAATCTTAATGGAACCAGATTCCCAACTTAATTAGTGGTTAGTGAAAATAAACATGTAACTTTTTCCATCCAAATTATCCTGGAGGGGGTGTGGTACCTCGAGGTATGTCCTGAACACTGAAAGTCCTGAGTTCAAGTCCTGCCTCTGTGCCATGCTCCTTGTGTGAGCCAGGGAAAATAACATCATTTCTCAATGTCCCAGGGACCTCAAATTGTCTTTCAGAGATGATGTTCATATGTGTAAGTGGAGGAAATTTTCATGTGGAAGAATCCAGACAACTGGATCATTGTTTACCCCTTCAAACAAAATATCCTTTCCACGTGGAGATGATCATGCTTCTGTTTGGGCAACACAGGACGAGGGCTCCCAAATCCTTACATACGTCAGGAAGAGACAGTGCAGTACCTACCACAGAAGCTCCACTTGCTCGAACATCAGAGGAGCTAAGTTCAAACTGATTTTGCTATTCACCACCCGTTTTTCTTAACCTGATCTTCCTCTGTCAGATGAATGGCTGGGACTTGGTGACCCCTTACCACTCCAGCCTGGGATCCCACATTGAGTGAGTGGCCTTATTCATGGAGATCTTTGTAGGGAAAACAGGATTACTTCACCTCTAGACAGAAATGTGCTTTAAAAGTTGTGAACAACACACACACACACACACACACACATGCACAATAGGTGTTTATTCTTCTCTTGGAGGTAGGAGGAGGAAGAGAAGAGGGAAGAAACATAAGAAGCTTCTATAGTCTCTTGAGATGACAGTGAGGCAAAGGGGTTGCAGTTTCTCGCCATTTAATTTTCTACTTTTGGTTTGGCAGCAGGGTATTTCACAGTCCTGGAGGCAGAATGTGAATAAGTGTGAGTCCCAGAGTAACAGCTCTGCCTGGCTCTTAGGAGAATTTCCAAATACTGTGAACAGCCACCTTTAATCTCTTTCCCCATCAGCCACCCTTGGCTTCCCAGAGGATGAACATCCCAAGAGTGCCTTATTCAGAGATGGCGTTAGCTCTCTTACAGACCCCTGCAGCAGCCTCTCACTTGGGTTTGTAAAAGCCACCACTGACCAGCATTGGATATTTCCATAAAAAGCCTCATCCAATAGGTGGGCTTGCCCAATGGCTGACCATTTTCCCAGTGCAATAATGTGTCTGGGGACTTTTCACATGGTATTTTTTTTTTTGCCTCTTCTATGTACCCCCAAGGCTTAAAGAATCCTAGAATCTTATTGGGGAAAAGATTTAAAGGATTTAACTTGGACATCCTTCCACCTGTGTGAGGAATTGAAGTGACTGATTTTCAACATTAATAGCTATGCATTAGTACAAGCAGTATTTGAAAAAGGTTTCAATGTAAATAGTTTTGAAAAACTCAAGAACTCTGATGAGGGCAATGATCAACTATGCCACCAGAGACCCAATGATGAATGCAACCTCCCTCCTGACACAGAGGTCAGGGATGCAAGATGCAGAATGAGACACACCTTTCTGTACATGGATCAAGTAGGGATTGGTTTTGTTTAACTACGATTTTTGCCTGCAGGAGTTTGTTCTATTCTGTTCTCTCCTCTCCTTCTCTGTCCTCCTCTGCTCTCCTCTTCTCCCTCTCAATCTCTCCTCTTCTTTTTTGTCCTCTTTTCTATGGGTAGAGTGGTAGGGAGAAATAATACATGCTAGATAATTTTTAAAAAATTAACTTAAAAACAAACAAGATTTCAATGATACCACAAGAACACCTTTTGGCTAAAAGTAGTGTTTCAGTATTTTCAAGCTTCAGGGAAGTAAATTCCCATTATCTCCCGGGGGTTGGGGTAGAGTAGGAAGGCCTTACTATATTGTCTTAGCCATAAAGTCCATCAGGTGCTACCCTGACACTCTATCCTTGTGTTTCCTTGTCACTCTGTCTGCACACACTTAAAGTTGCTGTCACCTGGACTTGTCTCTGGGTCCTGAATGTGCCTCATACTTTCCCAGCTTTGTCTGCTCCTCTCACTGCAAAGCTTACAATGTTCCATTCCCTTTCCCTATCTGTGCCACCAGTCCTTTAAAGCAAACTCAAATGTAGCCTTTTCCAGGGAGCCTTGCATTGTTACCCCAGTCAAGAATGACTCTATCTCCCTCAGAGGTTACATAGCACTTGGTCTTGAACTCAATGAAACTGTTATCATGCAGTTCTGTGCACTAAAGCCATACGTGCATGTAGCCTGGGACAGTGAGCTCTGTTCAAGTCATTCAGTCAGCAAATAGTGGTGAAGTGCTGTCAAGGAGACAGGCACCATACTGGGCACTGGATGAAAGAATGGATGAATGGATGACTGACTGACTGACTGACTGAATGAATGAATGCCAAAGGATTGTATTAAGTGCCTAGGATGTGCCAGGCTCTGTGTGAAAGGATACAGGGAAGAGCATGAAATAGGCTCTGCCTTCAACCTGAGGCCAGGACTGATTATTCTCTCAGCTTCTCTCCCTCAATCTTGAACGAATGCTTTTCACAGGAAATCTATGATAATTGTTTATTGAGGGGATTCTTGCAATAAAAATTTGCTATAGTGGAACAAAGTCTCAAGATCATTGTGGCACTGAAGGCCAGGACAGGTGAGTGCTCCAAATATTAGCTTCCTAAGACACAGATTCTCCCTCCTTTCCTGGCTGAGCCCCCAGCATCGAAGCTGCTCAGATGCTAGAAGATGCCAGGATCCTGGCAATTAATTAGAGCCCACATTTCATGTGACCCTGATGAAAAGCTTTCTTTTAAGAAAAAAGTGAAAGCTGTCCTTTGAAAGCATCTGTCAGCAGAATAGGGGCAAGATGGAAGCAAGCCTGAGTGCTCTGTTGCATGGCTGCAGGCAAGCAGCAGCCCAGGGAAGAGCGGAGTGAGTCTGTGTCTGGCCCACCCCCTGCTACCCTGCTGTCTGTGTCTCTCAGGCAGTGAGCACTGGGCAGCTGCTGTCTGCCAACTCCTCCAGCTGTCTCAAGAACAGCTGAGAGCTTGAGGTGAGGTAGCTTTACGTTTGTCAAAGTTCTTTACAAATATTATCTCATTTGATCCTTATGACAACTCTGGGAAGAAGGGTCTTTTATTATCCCCATTTCACGGATAAGAAAACTGAAGCAAACAGAGGTTAAGTGACCTACCCATAGTCATAGAGCTACTGAGTGTCTGAGGCTAGTTTTGAAGTCAGGTCTTCCCGAATCTAGGTCCTGTGCTCTATCCACTGCACCACCTGGCTCATTGCTACTGCCCAAGTGGAAAAGGAAGCAATGGTCTCAAAGAGGCACAACGCCTCATCAAAAGCAAGCTGATCCAGGAAAAGTTCATTTCCTTTTCTAGTGGTATGACTAGACTCAGACCAGGAGAATGCTGTAGATACAATAATCATGTAGCTACAAATAGTTTAAAGTTGGCCAAAAGTTTTACGATCATTATCTCATTTGAGGAAACCCTGTGAGGAAAATGCCACTAACAAAACTATTGTCCCTTTTCCTGCTGAGAAAATTAAGGTTCACAGAACTTAAGGGACCTGCCCATGGTCACACAGTTAGCGTCAGCAACAGGATCTGAACCCTGTTCTTTCTGATTCGAAGGCCAAGAAACTCTCCTCAGCCATGCTACTAGACTTAGCTAAAATGCTGGATAAAGTCACATTGTTCTTGTACAAAAGATGGAAAGAAATGGGTGAGAGGATAGTATGTTTAAGTGGATTAAGAAGCAGCTCTCTAGCATGACCCAAAAAGCTCCATACCCATAGATCCCATCACCACCTTCCACTTCTTTAAATAAGGGAGCAAGGTGCCTTTTCAATTTTTTTTTATTTGGGCTTATGCTTTTTTAATTTTAATCACAAAGCATTCAGTTTTGATTTGTTGTTTCCAAGCACATGGAAATATTCTGATTTGCATTTATTTTTTATTAACAATTTGTACTAGTCTTTTATGCGCAACTAGGTGGCACTGCAGTGGATAGAGTGCTGGACCTGCAGTCATCTTCCAGAGTTCAAATCTGATCTCATTCAATTACTAGCTGTGTGTCCCTGGGAAAGTCACTTAACATCAGGAGAACGCTGTATCTCCCATCTCTTTGCCTTATCACTGGTGGTATCCCATGCATGGAATATTCTTTCTCTTCACCTTCATCTAATGGATTCTCTGACTTCCTTCAAGCTCCAGCTAAAATCACCTTTCACAAGAAGTCTTTTCTTGTCCCCTTTTATACTAATATCTTTCTTCTAAGATTGTCTCCCATTCATCCCTATCTTGTTGTACAGCACTGCTGGCATGGGAGGGGGAATTATTCTCCCATTAGATTGAGAGTCCTCTTGAAAGCCAGGACTGTTTTTGCCTTTCTTTTCATTCTTACACATAGCACCAGGCCTCACATACAATAGATGTTTATTAAATGCTGGTTAGTTGATTCTAACATACTAGAGAGCAGCATTCTACAAATGAATTTCTCAAGGAGAGGCAGGCAATTGCAAAGAAGGATGACAACAATAACTGACATTCTCATAGCACTTTAAATTTAGACAAGGACTTCATGCATGTTCTATCATTGGGTCATCACAATGACAAAGCAAGACAGCATCTAGCCCTCCTGTGCATCTCTCAAAGATGCCTCATAACACGGTCTCCAGCACTGCAGGCTGAGGACAAAACATTCAGACTCATGTGCCAATATTTTCATCACTCAAAATGCCGAGTCACTGTGACCTGGCTACTTGTGTCCTAAGCACGTACCAAAATAAGACTTGTACTCACCAAGGAATCCTGTTCTGGAGGGCAAAGGAGTGAGGATTCAACCAAGAATAACCGAACCAAAAAAAACTGAGTGTAATCCTTAGTGGGGAAAATGAAATAGCAGCCTTTCAAGCATTCCTGAGGAAAAGACCGGAGCTGACTAGAAAATTTGGTTTTCAAATACAAGACTCAAGAGAAGTATTAGAAGTGAACAAGAAAGAGAAATTATAAAGGATTCAATATGGTAAAACTGTATTCTTACATGGGAAGATGATGCTTATAATTACTAGGACCTTTCTTGTTCTTAGGGCAGTTAGAAGCAGTACATAGACATAACATGTGGGTGCGAGTTGACTATGATGGGATGATATCTAAAAAAATAAAATTAAGGCATAAGAAGGATGCACTGGGAAAAGGAGGGAAAAGAGAGGTAAAATAGAGTAAATTAAGTCACATTAAAGAGGCACAAAAGAGCTTTTAGTATGGAAGGGGAAATGGAGGGTGGCAGGAAACCCTTGAACCTTATTCTTATTGGAATTGGCTTAAGGAAGAAATAAAATACACTCAATTGGACATAAAAATTGATCTTACCCTTCAGGGAATAAGGAAGGAAGGGAGATTTTGAAGAGGGGCAGGCTGCTAGGACAGAGAGAAAGAAGAATAAATGGGGGGAAAATAGGACGGAGGGAAATACACAATAATCATAAGTGTGAAAAAAATTCATAGCAAGTTTCTCTAATAAATGCCTTATTTCTCAAATATATAGAAAAATGAGTCAAATTTATAAGATTACAAATCATTCCACAATTAATAAATGGTCAAAGCATATGAACAGGTAGTTTTCAGATGAAGAAATCAAAGCTATCTATAGTCATATGAGAAAATGCTCTAAGTCACTATTGATTAGAGAAATGCAAATAAAAACAACTCTGAGGTACCACCTCACACCTATCAGATTGGCTAATATGACAGAAAAGGAAAATGACAAATGGTGGAGGGGATGTGGGAAAACTGGAACACTAATGCACTGTTGATGGAATTGTGAACTGATCCAACCATTCTGGGTAGCTATTTGCATAATCTTTTGACCCAGCGATTCCACTAGTAGGTCTGTATCCCAAAGAGATAAGATGAAAAGGAAAAGGACCAATATGTACAAAAATATTTATGGCAGCTCTTTTGGTGGCAAAAATTCAGAAATTGAGGGGATGCTGATCTATTAAGAAATTGCCAAACAAGTTGCAATATGTGATTGTGATGGAATACTATTGTGCTATAAGAAACGATGAGCAGGATGCTTTCAGAAAAAATTTACACAAACTGATGAACATTGAAATGAGCAGAAGTTAGGGAGAACAGTGTATACAGTAGTAACTATATCATTAGATGATCAATTGTGAATGACTTAGCTATTCTCAGCATTGCAATGATCCAACACAGTACCAAAGGACTCATGATAAAGAATGTTATCCACCTCCAGAGAAAGAACAGATGAAGTCTGAAAGGAGATCAAAGCATACTACTTTTCCCTTTATTCTTCTTGTTTGTTTATTTACTTTTGATTTGTGTTTTCTTTTACATCATGACTAATATGGAAATTTTTTTTATGACTACACACATATAAACTACATCAAATTGCTTGTTTTCTCAATGGGGAGAGGGAGGGAAGAGGAGAGAGAAAGATAATTTAGAATTCAAAATTTTAAAACATGTTAAAATTGTTTTTACATGTAATTGGAAAAATATAAAAGAAAAGGAATTGGATTATATCCCATAACATAGAATGGACAAAGATTGCTAATACAAAAAAAGAATATGCCTTTTTTGATGCAGAAAGTGTTCTCATTTACCCTTCATAAGAGCTAAATGTCCTATGTGTCAACAGGATGGAAGAGATAGCAAAGGCAATGGCTTCATTCTTCCAAACTTTCCTCTTTGCCTCAAACATCAAAGGAACAGCTCTTAACACTTAATCAAAGAGACATGACCAGGAATTACTAAATCACAGTGTTCAAGTTTGCTGCCAACACATTCATCTCAATCATTCTCTACTAAGCCCCTGGGCTGGCTTCCATCTTTGTGAAGGTGCTTTGTTGTGACAATGTGAGTGTATACCTCAGGTCATTGAGCCATAAGAAATGGGCATGTATGTATATATTTGGTATGTGTATATATGTATGTATGAATGTGTGTGTGTATATATATATATATATATATATATATTATATGTATGCATATGTATGCATGCATGCATATATGCAAATATACACACATATCTTTGTATCTATATCTATATGTTATATATCATGTAGGAAAATTCTGGATTAGAGGTATTTTTTAGGGCGTGGTTTCGAATCCCGGCTCTGACACTTGTTAGCAGTGTAGCTTCACTTGAGCAGGTCACTTAACATCTCTGAGCCTCATCTGTAAAGTGGAGGGTTTGCACAAGCAGTCCTGCAAAGTTCAAGATCTAAATCCATGCTCCTATAATCTGATCTCGTCATGGTGAGATGTATGAATCCAGGATCCCATGAGTGAGTCTGGTCCCAATGCATGCATATTGGTGGGAGTAGGGTGTATGAGGTGTTCTGGGGTGACTAGCATCTCTGGTATGAGGACTGCTCATCCACCTTTGGTGTCTACCTGTCATCCAGCTCTCACCTGTGACTCCAGGAAGCTGCAGCATACCCACTAGCCACACCCCAGTAAAACCATCTCAGCAGATAGGCTAAACCAGGTTGAGGGGAGCCAATGGGCCTCAAACCCATTAGAGGAGTTAGGAAGATATCTACCCCAAGCATGTGAAGACTTCCCTTGGCAGAATGGGCAGATGAGCGCAAGTTGTTCCAACAGCTCCAAGGCAGCTGAAGCAGGCACTGTGGAGTGCTTAGAATTTGGTCAGACAATGAAGATGCCAAGGTGACCCACTGAGGCCTAAGCCATTGCCAGTCATCCTGATACTTGCCCTGCCACTGGAATATGATGACTTAGAAAGAGAGGGTAATGCCAACAACTTTGTGCAACCCTGAATCACCTAAATCCAATTCTCCAGCAAGTCAAGACATCGCCTGGGACATCATCGGTCTTTTTTGAAAACAAAGGACAAACAACAACTGGTAGGAGTGGAATGCTCAGGACCTGCCCCAGGCAAGTGGGACTAGATTTTTCCCTAAAAGGAATTGAAACGGACTATGACATACAATTGGTTTTGGAGAATACACCTTGGGTCACATATACTTTCCTTGTCAAGTAAGAACAAAACTAGCAAGATGGGGCCATGGGGAGGGGTATTAGGCCTCTTCCCCCATGTTTTGAACAGCAGACCCATAGCATGAACAGCTACATAGGAAACTTCAGACCCCTGCTAGAATTAAATATATCTTCAGTGAATATCCTTTTCCTACTCTGAATGCTATTCCTCTGCTATGGCTAAGTAAACTTCCTTTTATTGACCGTTAGACAAGCTGTAGGTGGCTGATTTTGTTCCCAGTCTTAAATTAGAGCCACCAGAGCAGTCTGGTAGGGTTAGACCTGTTAGACAGGCCTGCCCACAGGATTGGATGCTCATCCACAGCCTCCCTAAACAACTGGCACAGGGGATTACAAATGCTGTGGCTTTCTGCAAGATCTCTTGACGTCATATGGGCCCCTGAGGATCACGCAGACTCTGGTGGTGGTTCCTCACCCTTGCTATGGGAAAACATTTCATTTATTATTTCATTTTGTTTGCTGTTACATCTTTCTCTGACCACATACATTATACTTTGTCTCCTAGACTATTTTCCATTTATCCTGGGGCATGGCCTGCATGTACACATCAGTTTCTTTGCCTTTGCCCTTTGAGTGACACTCAATTATAAGTATTCTAAGACAGTGGTATTTTATTACTTGGCCACACAGAACCACCAGAAAAATATTATTGTTTAAAGAGGGACCTTTGTTTCAGGGAGGTCATTAAATGAACTAATTCCCAAAGACACTCAAGCCTCCTCTTTTCTCCAAATTCAACTCAGGGCAGGCTGGAGTCATGGCCACTTTGTAATGTCTGTCCAAGATATACAACATGTTGAACCAGCTCTATGAGTTATCAACGAACTTGCATCTTAAGAGTATGGGCAAAAGAGATATGGGGCAGCTAGGTGGTGCAATGGATAGAGTGCCCAAACTAGAGTCAAGAAGACTCATCTTGCAGAGTTCAAATGTGGCCTCAGACAATTACTACTGTGTGACCCTGGGCAAGTCACTTTAATCTGTTTGCCTCAGTTCATCATTTGTAAAATGAGCTAGAGAAGGAAATGGCAAACAATGCCAGTATCTTTGCCAAGATACTGGGCACAAATGGGGTCACAGAGAGTCAGACACAACTGCATAACAACAACAACAACAGCAACAAACGCATATATGATATTGACAAACTGTAGAGGATATTGTGTCTCAATAGCTTTCCTGTGTACATGTATGTGCACATATGTATACATATATGTATATGTGGGGGTGTTGAGAAACAAAACCCTTGAAATATGGACATATACATGTATGAGTAAGTTACTGAGAAACAATGCCATCAAAGTACCCTCCCTTATGTTATTGCTCTACTCTGTGTATATTGTTCCAAGCAAGCCACTTTGCCCATTATTGTCATTGGTACGATTTTAATTTCTCCATGCATCATATTACGGTCTATGTCATTGGAATTCATGTGTGGATGTTCAATTTTCCTTCACTGAGAAAATGTCTTATTATAGAAATGTTGGCAGTTGTTCTCCACCCCCCATTCATTGTCATCCTTCTAGTTTCATATTTAAATGTTTTGTAGGTGATCGGGTTTAATTAAGCCTTAAATGACACATTTTTGTTAAATGCATCTTCCCCAAATTCTGATATGCATATTGATACTGCTTATCACTGTCCACCATTGCATTCCAAAAGAATTAACAATATATGTTTCTTCTTAATTGGTGGTGCCATTGACCAACATCTCTCTACATTTAGCTAGAAAGCCAACTGTCTTCTGGATAAAGTGCCTTCTAAAAGAATAATAGTCAATAAAATAAGGAGAAAAGGGAAGCATCATCAGAGGAAAAACATGGCAGACCTGAGAGAACAAAGAAAAGACAAAATCCATTCTCCTTCAAGGAGGACCCAAAACAATGGACAAATACCATCAGATAAAAGAAAAATAAGGTTAAACCTTCAAGAGGAAAGAACACTATTACAAAACAACTAGATTCTCAAAAGATAGAATGAACTGTCAAGATTTACTTCATGGTTAAGAAAATCAATAAGGATCTGGCAATCTGAAATCTAGAAAAGACATAATAGTACTGAAATATAAAGAAAACATGAGACTCAGCAAATTGAAATATGTAAAAAAAATCTTAAATCAGAATAGGATGTTCAAAGAGAAACACAAAACTATAGAAAAAACAAAGCAGAGCAGGAAGGATACTTGAGATTTTTGTATACCAAATCACTGGAGCTAACAAATAAGGAATAGCCCAAAAATTATTTTAAAAGACTCACTATCTTAATCTCATATTCCAGGAAATCATGCAAGAAAAAATGTCTTAAAGTATTAAAAATAAAGGAAAAACACAAATTTGTAGACTACATAGATTTTCCTTTTTATTTAAATATTTCATATTTAAGCCACTCAGAAATATAGTCACTAATTTCAAGAGTTTCAATGTTCAGAAGCAAATATTACAATCATTTAGGAAGAAGTAATTAATTTATCACAAGACACTGATTTGAATCATGCAGAATTATTCAATGAGGATGAGAAATACTGACTATATATGTAGTTATGGAGGATAGACAGATATGGAAAGGAAAGGATAGAATGTATTGTTTCACAAACTTAGGTTCTATCTTTCAAAATTACCAGTCTAGTAAAACTGAACACATTCTATTCTGACAAAAGATGTTTATTATTTTTACAGACGACTTCAAGTGTTTACTTCAAAGAAAACTAGAGCTGAGCAAGATTCCCTTTTTTTGTATGCAAATCAGCTCAATAGCTGAACTTCATCAGGTAAGCAAGTCTCTAAAGCAGGAATTTTGTCTCACTAATGATGACTTTATGTTTACATCACATTAGGAGAAGAACATATGGTTGTCTCTTTGAAATTTCACAGCATATGAGTGCATTTGAGCAAATAAAGTATTTGGAATTAACACAGCATTCTCAAATAGAATTAAATCTCCTGAAGAAAGTTTGTAGAGAGAGAATATAATTTCGTTAAATTTAACTCCATGGGTGAATTCAGAGAATTATGATGTGCAAGAGATGGGGGAGGCCACAAAATGATTCTAAAACCACATTCCCTCTGGGGAAGTACAAAACAAAGATTGAATCAGTAAAGCTAGAATTTCAGGTTCTGTGTTTAGTATGGAAAGGGGAAAGAGGGGCAGCTAGGTGGCACAGTGGATAGAGCACTGGCCCTGAAGTTAGGGGTACCTGAGCTCAAATCTTACCTCAGACCAAACACTTGACACTTACTAGCTGTGTGACCCTGGGCAAGTTACTTAACCCCAACTGCCTAAAAAAAGGGGGAGGGAAGGGTTAAATGTTTCCAAGATCATTTTTTTAAAGAAAACAATAAGATCTTATGTTTCAAACAACCCATTATTGTAAATATCAATGAATTATTATTGTAAATATCAATGAATTCAACTTATTCATAAAAAAGAATAAGCTCATTGTACTGATTTAGAAAACAGAAGGTAGCAATATACTACCTAGAGAAAATAAACCCAAAGCACAGGGAAACATGATAAATTCAAAGAAATGTAGAAGGAATATAAAGTGAAGGGGAAAAAACAGAAATATGTATGTATATATGTATGTGTGTGTGTACAGTGTGTGTGCATTTATGTGCACACATATGTACACATATTTGTACATACAATTAAGTGTTTGCATGGAAACATAAAAAAACACAAAAAAATGGGCATAAAGACATCAAAAAAACTTTGTTCCAATGCAATGAACAACTTTCATTCTATATTACTTTTAAAACACACACACGCACAAACACACAGGGACTTTAATATTCAGCAAATTGTGGAAGTGTACAATTAACCTCTACCACCCTTTTATATTATTCTATCTAAAATTTATCTGGAAATGAAATTTTTTTAATGTATGGTTTTTCCTGTAAGTTTATTTAGATTTGTTTGCTGTGTCAAACCAAAATTTGTTCATACCCCAAAAGATGAGAAACAACTTGTCACAAGGCGCTTCTTTGGTAGACGAGACCAATTTCTAATGTCCACGGATGTCTACTGATGTACACTGCTCCCATGACTTGTCCACTTCTTGCCCTGTGGTCTCTCTCTTCTCATAGCTCAGAGTCTCCATAACTAGGTTAGCCCCTATTCATGACACTGGTGTCTTATAGACACTTTCATGTCATGCCAAGATCCAAGTACGTTTTGTCAATCTCCCATCTCATTGACAATTCTAGATTTGGGAACAACAATCAATACAACAGTAATGCAAAGGTTATGGCATGGAGCCTCATGGCTCACTCATTATTCCTTGAGTTTTTACATAGAAGCATCCCTCCTTGAATGCCACCCCTTTATACATATTATCTTTCATTATTAGTGTATATACTCTTTGAGGGCTGGGAAGGTCTTTATTTTTGCATTTGTATCCCAGACCTTATCAGGGTACCTGGCACATAGTAAGCTCTTAACGATTTTTTTCATTAATTCATCCATTCATTTCACAACATTTTATATGAACACTATTGCTTTTCTCATGTTATATGGTGTTAACTTAGAGTCTCATTCAAGGACTTATGGAATATGACAAAAGATAAGAATAACCAAAGTCAGAATGGCTATGGAAAGACTGAAACACCTGTCTGCTCAGTGGATCTATGAATTGGTCCTGCCATTCAGGAAAGCAATGTAAAATCATGTCAAGAAAGTTACAAAAACATTCACTCTCTTTGACCTGGAGATCCCACTAGTAGGCATTTACTCAAAGGGCATCAAAGAAAGAAAGTTTCTTTGTGCAATGTAATGTTTATAACAGCAATTTTTGTAGTAGTAAGAATATGAAAGCAAAGTAGATGCCCAACATGTGGGGATGGTTAAGCTAACTGTGGCATTTGAATATAATAGTACATTTCTATGTCATAATCAATGAAATGATGCAAAGTGAAATAGAGACAACCCAGAAAGCAATGTACATTACTGTAAAGCAGTGCAATTGGAAATAAGAGCAAAAAAGCAAAATCAAAACTGAAGATTGTGTGATTATAGTGATCAAGATTGGCCCAAAGAAGAGTTATGAGAATGAGATTCCTTCTCTTAGCCATCCTCTTTCTTCTTCAGAGATAGAGGGGCATAGGTGTAGCAATTTGAATATAATATAGGACTTGATTGACGTGTAGCTTGCTTTTGCTAAAAGGAATAGCTTTCTAGGCAGAAGGGGTAGGGTCCTACCATACAGAGTTTTGAGAAGAGAGCTCAAGGATAATATGTTACTATTACACCATTCTTAATATTTTAAAAAGAAAAACATCATCATATAAGGACTGTCTATGTTAGTCATCATGTGGGTAATTAACACCCACAACGATTGCACTAAATGCCCAGAAATTTAGAGGCAAATATAGTGCCCAGGGGGTGCTAATTGACTTGTCAAGGAATGGGCCACAGTTAATTCCTCAAAACTTTTCAGAATTTGGTACATAACAGAAAGGGTCCTGTCATTTTCCTATTTTGCAACACACATACATACATATCGTTTTATATATTGTCTTACATTCTAAAATTAATCCTAAGAATCAACAGATTTTGACTCTTCAAATTTTGCTTCAGAATTTTGAGTACATCAGAGGAATGTCCCCTCTCTTGGCTTTAGTTTGATCACCTGGAAGAGTAGTGAGTCAGGCTAGATGACCTTTAAAATCTCCTCCAGTTTGAAATTTATGGCATTAATATCCTTAGTTGAGTCATCATACATCATTTCTCTTTAAAATATGCAGGAGTTATGCTAACAGAAGGCTTTGTCTGTGGGGCAGCCAAACCCTGAATAATTTACAGGATATTTTCATAGGGGTCATAAGATGATAGTAACCCATAGAATCCATACCAAATGGCCACCTTCATCTTATAATCAAAAAGAGAAAGGTGTCCTTGTTCCATTGTGTAAGCTAATGGCTACTGATTAGACATTACATTAAGGAAACAAGGAAAGAGTTCATAGGGTCTTATATCTAGAACTGGATGGGATTTTAGAGGCTGCACTGTCCAACTAGTGAGGGCCAATCCCTCATTTTACAGTTGGAAAAATTGACTCAGATAAGTGAAATCACTTGCCCATGGTCATAAAGGCATTAAATGACAAAACTGAAATTTCAACCTAGGTCCTCTCACTTCAAATCCTGTAATCTTTCCAGAGCCCTACTAAGCTATCCAATTAATCCAATATCCTCACCCATCCGCAATACATGCTCCTGCTTAGCTCTCAACAATTGGTTTGGGGATTAATTCACCCAGGTGAGTAAATCCATGCATTTTGTAGGTTCCCTCATTGTTTTTTTTAAATAGACACAATAAAAACATGTTATGCTCCCCAGAATTCTATCTTCAAAATCACATATTCTCAAAGCTGATTGGCTTTGGCATTACTCATTTAAAATATAAATGACGCCCTTTCACCAGTTCTTGCTGGCAGATGGGGATGGGACAGCTCTGCACACCTGGTATGCTAAAATCTTAGGTGGTGATAAAGATGATCTTCTTAATCATTATTCTACCAACTGGAGTTCCAGTAAGGAAAGAGAGAGGAAGATGGTGGAATAAAAAGGAAGTTGCTCTCACCCACCTGTATCAACCTCTGAAAGCCCAGAAAATATCACCCCAGGAAAAACCCTGGAACAGCTGAACCAGAAGAAAGATGGGTTGCAGCAGTGCAGTAGCCCATGTACCTTCAGGGATTAACAGGAAAGGCCCTTTTGCCCTAGGGGAAGCGGAGCAGTGCTAAACAGGCTAAGAAAATGTATTGAGAAAGAGGGAGGCAGACAAGGGTAAATTACATTACAGGAAAAGACACAAAAAACCTATTACAGCAGAGGGAAAGAAGGGAGAGAGATAAGCGTTGTTTGAAGCTTACTCTCATCAGATTTGGCTCAAAAAGGGAATAACATAATCAGTTAGGTATAGAAATCTAACTTTCCCTATAGTAGGATGGAAAAGGGGAAAGAAAAGGGAAGGGAGATAGAAGAGAGGGAAGAACCAGTAAGGGTAAGGGGGAAGAAAATGGAAGGGGCTAATAGAGGGGAGGAGGGACTGAGGGAGGTGGTGGTCAAAAGCAAAACACTAGTGAGGAGGGAAAAGGAGAAAGGAGAAATAAAAGCATAAATGGGGGAGGGGAAGGATGGAGAGAAAGATAAAGATAGTAATCATAACTGTGAATGTGAATGGGATGAACTCTCTCATAAAACGGAAGCGAATTGCAGAATGGATTAAAAACCATAATCCTACAATATGTTGTTTATAGGAAACACATTTGAAAAAGAGTGACACACACAGGGTAAAGGTAAAAGGCTGCAGCAGAATGCTTCAGCTGAAGTAAAAAAAGCAGGGGTAGCAATCCTGATATCAGACAAAACAAAAGCAAAAATAGATCTTATCAAAAGAGATAAGGAAGGAAATTACATCCTGCTAAAAGGCATCATAGACAATGAAGCAATATCATTACTTAACATATATGCCCCAAATGGTATAGCATCCAAATTTTTAGAGGAGAAGTTCAGGGAGTTACAGGAAGAAATAGACAGCAAAACTACACTAATGGGGGACCTCAACCTCCCCCTCTCTGAACCACATAAATCTAACCATGTGAAATGAACAAGAAAGAAGTTAAGGAGGTAAATAGAATATTAGAAAAGTTAGGTATGATAGACCTCTGGAGAAAATTGAATGGAGTTAGAAAGGAATATACTTTTTTCTCAGCAATACATGGCACACACACAAAGATTGACCGTGTACTAGAGCACAAAAACCTCACAATCCAATGCAGAAAGGCAGAAAGATTAAATGCATCCTTTTCACATCACCATGTGATAAAAATTATATGTAATAAAGGGCCATGGAAACATAGACTAAAAATAATTGGAAACTAAATAATCTAATCCTAAGAAATGATTGGGTCAAAAAACAAATCATAGAAACAATCAGTAACTTCATTCAAGAGAATGATCATAATGAGACAGCATACCAAAACTTATGGGATGTAGCAAAAACAGTTCTTAGGAGAAGTTTTATATCTCTAAATGATTATATAAATAAAATAGAAAAAAAGAGGAGATGAATGAATTGGGCTACAACTAAAAAAACTAGAAAAACAATAAATTAATAATCCTTAAACACCAAATTAGAAATATTGAAAACCAAAGGAAAAATTAATAAAATTGAAATTAAGAAAACAATTGAACTAATAAATAAAACTAAGAGCTGGTTTTATGAAAAAATCAATAAAATAGATAAACTTTTGGTTAATTTAATTAAAAAAAAAAGGAAAACCAAATTACCAGTATCAAGAAGGAAAAGGGTGAATCCATCACCAAGGTAGAAGAAATTAAAACAATAATTAGGAAGTATTTTGCCCAACTATATGCCAACAAATTTGACAATCTTAGTGAAATGGATACATATTTACAAAAATATAAATTGCCCAGATTAACAGAAGAGGAAGTAAAATACTTAAATAACCCCATCTCAGAAAAAGAAATTGAACAAGCCATTGATGAATTCCCTAGGAAAAAATCTCCAGGCCAGATGGATTTACATGTGAATTCTATCAAATATTTAAAGAACAATTAATTCCAGTACTATATAGAGTATTTGGGGAAATAGGTGAAGAAGGAGTCCTACCAAATTCTTTTTATGATATAAATATGGTGCTGATACCTAAACCAGGCAGAGTCAAAATGGAGAAAGAAAATTTTAGACCAATTTTTCTAATGAATATAGATGCAAAAATTTTAAACAAAATATTAGCAAATAGATTACAGCAACTTATCACAAGAATAATACACTATGACCAGGTAGGATTTATACCAGGAATGCAGGGCTGGTTCAATATTAGGAAAACTATCAGCATAATTGAGCATATCAACACCAAAACCAACAGAAACCACATGATCATCTCAATAGATGCAGAAAAAGCTTTTGACAAAATACAACACCCATTCCTATTAAAAACACTAGAAGCATAGGAATAAATGGAGTCTTCCTTAAAATAATAAATAGCATTATCTAAAACCTTCAGCAAGCATCATATATAATGGGGACAAGCTACAAGCATTTCCAATAAGGTCCGGGATGAAACAAGGTGTCCATTATCACCACCATTGTTCAATATCATACTGAAAATGTTAGCTTTAGCAATAAGAAAAAGAAATTGAAGGTATTATAATAGGCAAAGAAGAAACAAAGCTATCACTCTTTGCAGATGATATGATGATATACTCAGAGAATCCTAGAGAATCAAGTAAAAAACTACTTGAAATAATAAACAAATCTAGCAAAGCTGCAGGCTACAAAATAAACCCACATAAATCATTGGCATTTCTGTATATTACCAATAAAGCCCAACAGCAAGAGGTAGAAAGAGAAATTCCATTTAAACTTACTGTAGACATTATAAAATATTTGGGAGTCTACCTCCTGAAACAATCCCAGGAACTCTACGAACACAATTACAAAATATTTTTCACACAAATAAAGGCAGATCTACATATTTGGAAAACCATCAGTTGCTCATGGGTAGGCTGAGCTAATATAATAAAAATGACAGTTCTACCCGAGCTAATTTACTTATTCAGTGCCATATCAAACAAACTACCAAAAATTATTTTATAGTGTTAGAAAAAATAATAAGATTCATTTGGAAGAAAAAAAGGTCCCAAATATGAAGGAAACTAATGAAAAGAAATGCAGGAGAAGGTGGCCTAAGGCATTACAGATCTTCAATTGTATTATAAAGCATCAATCATTAAAACTGCTTGGTACAGGCTAAGAAATAGAGTGGTGGATCACTGGTATAGGTTAAGTATGAAAGACATAGTTAATGACTATAGTAATCTATTATTTGATAAACCCGAAGACCCCAGCTTCTGGATAAGAACCCACTCTTTGAAAAAAACTGCTGGGAAAACTGGAAAAGAGAATGGCAGAAACTAGGCATAGATAAAAGTCTCACAGCATGTACCAAAATAAAGCCGAAATGGGTTCATGATTTAGATATAAAGGCTGATACTCTAAGCAAACTGGGAGAGCAAGGAATAGTTTCCCTATCAGATCTATGGAGAACAGAAGAATTCATGACCAAACAGGAGATAGAGAACATTATGAAAAGCAAAATGGATAATTTTGATTACATTAAATTGAAAAGTTTTTGCACAAACAAAGCCAACATAACCAAGAATATAAGGAAAGTAGAAAATTGGGAAAGAATGTTTATAACCAGTTTCTCTGATAAGGGCCTCATTTCTAAAATATATAGAAAATTAAATCAAATTTATGAGAACACAAGTCATTCCCCAATTGATAAATGGTCAAAGGATATGAACAGGCAGTTCTCAGATGAAGAAATTAAAGTCATCTATAGTCATATGGAAAAATGCTCTAAATCACCATTGATTAGAGAAATGCAAATCAAAACAACTCTGAGGTACCACATCACACCTATCAGATTGGCCAACATGACAAAACAAGAAAACGATAAATGTTGGAGAAGATGTGGGAAAATTGGAACACTAATGCATTGTTGGTGGAGTTGTGAAATGATCCAACCATTTTGGACAGCAATTTGGAACTATGCACAAAGGGCTATAAAAAATGTGCATACCCTTTGACCCAGCAATAGCACTTCTAGGGCTATATCCCAATGAGATCATACAAACGGGAAAAAAACCCACATGTACAAAATTATTTATAGCAGCTCTTTTTGTGGTCACAAAGAATTGGAAATTGAGAGGATGCCCATTAACTGAGGAATGGCTGAACAAGTTGTGGCATGTAAATGTAATGGAATAATGTTGTGCTATAAGAAATGATGAACTGGCTGACTTCAGAAAAACCTGGAAAGACTTGTATGATCTGATGCTGAGTGAAGTAAGCAGAATCAGGACAACGTTGTACACAACAACAGCCAACGTTGTGTGATGACTAATATTGATAAACTCAACCCTTCCCAGCAATACAAGGATCTAAGATATCTCCAAAGGCCTCATGAAGGAAAATGCTATCCACATCCAAATAAAGAACTATGGAGTTTGAATGCAGAGTGAAGCATACTATTTCCTATTTTTTTCTTCTGTTGAATTGTGTTTCCTGTCTCTGGTGTTTCCTCCTATTGGTTTTAATTTTTATTTACAACATCATTAATGTGAAGATGTGTTTGATAGGATTGTATATCCTATATCAGATTGTGTGCCATCTTATGGAGGGTGGTGTGGAGGGAGAATAGAAAAATTTAAACTCAAAAGCTTAAGGAAATGATTGTTGATAAATCAAAATAAATTAATTTAAAAAATCAAATAGAAAAGAAAGGAGAGAGGATGTTATCTACCCAAAGGGGCAGGGTAATAATAATAATGCCAATAAAGACAATAATTGAGATGGATATAATGTCACCCATTTCTAGAGCACTTTAAGGTAGACAGAGCCACAGAACCCTAATGGGGAAGCGGGCTGAAATTGAGAAGAGTCAGTTACCAAGACTGCCATTTACATCAGACAACACACCAGTTCCTCTAGACCCTGTAAAACACCTAGACAGTTGGAGACAGTTCAAAATTGTAAATGGAGAGTGAAAACTGATTTCATAAAGGCTGGCCCAGGGGACTAGGTGACACCTGTAGCCTCATCTTTTTTTTTTTTGTAAGCTCAAAGATCTTTACTTGTTAAAGAAACAAAGATCTTCCCGATGTCATTGACAAACTCATCATAAACTATCAACTAAGAAAAATGTACATGCCTTACCTTTGCTTTAGATCATACAAATTCCTCAAATCCCTTGACATTCATTGGAAGGTCTTCCATTTCCCATATTTAACTGTGTTGTAACATCATTGCACCCTCATACCAAAGATGGCCACCGCTACTACAGTTCTTAGGGTTAGCGTAAAGTGTGTAGAAGTATCTGCTTCTTCTCCTTTCCTTTCACAAATGCACCTGAATGGCCCCAGGTGGAGGTCACCAATTATCAAGGGTGTTAATGAGTTATTTCATATTATGGTGGGACCCTGTGGATGGCTCAGAAATAGATAATTGGCATATTGGCAAAATACTGTGTACTGAATGTCCACTGCTAGAGCCCTATTGTTTTTAAATCTCTTTCCCAGGATGCAGGTTCAGTAAACACAAGCTGATCCAGGCAGCCCTCTGGCACCTGAGGTGCTCGACTGTAAATTGTCAACCTGAAGTGTCTTTGTTCCATTCTTCTGAGATGACTAAGTAGCTTCCTCCATACTCTGGGCCTTGTGGAGCACACACTGGGAAGTCATGTTTGAGCATTTGGGTCTTTTCCTAAAAAGACTTTTTTTCCCAGAAATATCTCAAAAGGAATGACATAAACTTCTCTCTATAGCATTCCAGATACAAGAATGAGCATGCAGCTGGTGTCTTTTGTACATTTTTCTAAATGTTTCTAACTCAGGTAGAAATGAAGCCTATAGATTTGAGAATAAAATAAGTGAAGTTATCAGTGATTTGAAAAGGTGTTGAAAGGCACTGAAAAGTGTTTGAAAAGGTGGAGGAATTACCTCAGGTAGAATTCATTGATCTCTAGTAAAATAAAGGCCTAAGTGGGTATCTTTTCCAGAAAGCAAGATCCTCTTATTTTCATAGAGTACTTGGCCATGGAAAAACCTAATGTGTGTCAATGACATTTGACAATAACCTCCTTGTCATTTCACTGACATAAAGAAACTCTCCTGTACCAAGGCAGGTCAGCACCTTTTTTCCATCTTCTAAACTTAAGAGAATTGCCTTGGGTAACACTTTCCATCAGTGCCAGAGATAGGATTGGAATCCAAGTCTTCATGGCTCCCAGCCTGGTTTCCTAGCTACCAGTTGTTATTACAATCATCCTCTTATAGAAGAAGGAGGAGGGTTTATACAATTTTATGAAATTCCTCTTTGTCATGCAGAGTTTATTTTCTCTATAGAAGGCTTTTGCTCAATTACAAATATGACAGAAATGGCTCATCAGTACTGAACTCCAGTGCAAGGGTGTTTAATCATACCGATGGAACAGCAATGGACACCAAGCCATTTCTACCAAAAGTCAGATATTATCGTCCTGTGGCCAAAACCTTGGTGAGAGTCTCTGATGCAAATAGACAAAATGGGGACATTTCAGCTACCTCCTCTGTAGTAACATGGCTACTCCCTAAGGCAAGACTTCGGTAGGGCCTGGATAAGCTGGTCATTATCTCTATGTTCTTCTCATGAAAAATAGATATGGAGAGTTGTGAGAAGGATTGTAGGATACAGATATCCTTGTCTCCAGAAGGAAGGAGGCTTGCCACATAGCAGAAATGAGGAATAATGGGGGGGGATATCCCTAAGGACGTGCTGGGATGCATAGTATGTTATAGGAAGACATTAGGGCACTGGATGGAAGTAAGGCAAGGGCAGCCAGCTCCACCAGACCCGTGTGGCTGCTCTGGCCTTGCTGGACCAGAGGCAGAGTCTGGGAGAAAGGCACTGCCTGATCAAGCTTAGTCACCAAAATGACGCCAATGGACCAAACGATAGAAGTCAATAGGGATTTTTGGAAGGTAGCTTAAATAAGAGTTTTAACTAACATTGGTACAGTATTGGCAAAGTGCATGTGTGTGCGCATGGGCATGTGTGTGTGCATGGGCATGTGTGTGCGCATGGGCATGTGTGTGTGCATGGGCATGTGTGTGCATGGTCATGGGCATGTGTGTGCATGGGCATGTGTGTGCACATGGGCATGTGTGTGCATGGGCATGTGTGTGCATGGGCATGTGTGTGCGCATGGGCATGTGTGTGCATGGGCATGTGTGCGCATGGGCATGTGTGTGTACATGGGCATGTGTGTGCATGGGCATGTGTGTGCATGGGCATGTGTGTGTACATGGGCATGTGCGTGCATTGGGCATGTGTGTATACATGTGCATGTGTGTGTGCATGTGCAAGAGAAAGAAGAAGGGAGCGAACAAAATGTGATGATGAGGCAAACAGCTTCTCTAGGTTTTCAGATTGGATCTATTTCACAAAAAAGATGGAGGAGACCTGGGACTAAGGAATACAAGACTTGGATAGATCCTTTCCTCCTAGGAATGGAGAAATTCAGCCTCCGAAGCCAGTTTGTTGTGTCCACCTCTTCATGACCCCATTTTGTTTGTTTGTTTGTTTTTGGCAAAGACACTGGAGTGGTTTGTCACTTCCTTCTCCAGCACATTTTACAGATGAGGAAACTGAGGCAAACAGGGTTACATGATTTGCCCAAGCCAGTAAATATCTGAAGCCAAATTTGAAGTCAGGTCTTCCTGACTCCAGACCTGGCTCTCTATCCACTGTACCACCTACCTGCTAAGACAAGATATAGCAAAAAACAATTCTATAGTGACATCCAGCACAGAGCATGCTGCTAAGTAGAAGCATAGGAGAAATACATTCTTCAGAGTTACCTACCTTAGTGAGAAAAAGCAGCTTAAAGCCCATTTGCATTTCTGAAAGACAATGGTAGTATGAGAGAGACAGAAGTGGTTTCAGAGGAAACAAAGAATTCCTTCCTCAACATGACTTAGGAACTTGAGTTGCCCTGGCTGTGTGTATTCCCCATCTTTGTTGTTACTGGCTTTACATATTTCCTGGGCTTTATCCTTTTTCCAAATAGTTGCAGCATCTTTTGGAAGGATATACCCCTATGATGGAAAGGGAAGAATTTTTTCTTGTTCATTATTTTCTTTTGATATTTAATAAAATGTGTGGTTGTTTGCTTTATTTTGGACTACTTAGCCAGTAAAGGAAACACATTAGGCTCATTTGGTATAAATGTGAATAGATGCTATACCACAACATGTCTCAAACTTATAGTAATTTTTAAGGGATCCTTGAGTGAGTGTGCTAGATATTTTAAAAGCCAGAGGGCATCCTCCATCATAGGGAGGATTGTCTCCCATAGATGGGCTTTTGTATTTGAGTACTGCTAATGCAACATCTATAATTTTGGAGTAGAAGGAGATCTTTGTATTTTTCCTCATTCAGTCATGACAGGGTAGTAGACAAGAACTTCTTTCAATTGCCTGTCTTTTGTATCCTCCCCAAGTCCAGATTTCTCATTTAAAAATTTTCCATTCATATTTTGGTTAGTGAGAGAAATGACTTGGCATTGAGCCCTGGCATAGATTTTGTTTTCAGACTTTTTTTTTTTTGTAAATAAAAGATTTCTGATAAGTCCCCTGATGAGAGTGGGATGGAGGAGAGACGCAGACTGAATATGGGGGGGTCAGGTAAGGCTGAAAAAGGCTTCAGGACACCTTCAATGAATTGTGTTTGATGAACACAGTGGGATTTTCAGGGGAGCAGCAGAACAAGGAGTAAAACTCTAGGAAGCTCATCCATGGAGGGCAGGCCACCTTCATGCTGAGTATTCTGAATGGAGTCCTGCTATGAGAAAAAGCCTCAAGGTGTTGGATGTTAGGTGAGATCAGCATCCATTCTTGTGCAGTCAGCAGCTGCCACCAGTAGACCCCCGACCACACTCCTGCCAGTGATACACAGCACAATAAGAATATGGACATATTGTCTCCTGGCTCCCTTACAATGTAAGTTTAGGGTGAATCACTATGGAACAGAATTGATCACTCCTCAAATCGACCCCATTCACAAGGCTAACTTTCTCCTGTTCTAAGCTCCAGGAAGACAGGGGAAGCTAATTATTTTTATGCATTTCAGATTTAAAATTATTCATCTTTATTTTAGATCAATTGCAGCTACATCTAAGAACAAGTACTTACATATGAATCAAATGATAATAATGACTTTTCTCATTCCAATTTATAATAAAAAAAATTAATTCTTTTAGGGATGCATAGAAAATATTTCTGGAAGTCACTCATGTTCCAGGAACAAGCATTTCCCACAAATGCACTTTTACTGGATCAGATCCTAAAATGTTATCAGCATGACACAGATTGAGTACTGTGCAACTCTTTATTCTGACATCATTAAGGATAAAAATGATGACTGTGTCTCATTTTCAGGTTGTCCCCAGCCACTATTATTGTCATGGACACCTCATCAGAATCCTTAGACGTGACATTCTGAAATGTGCATATTAGGTGGCTTTTCACTAAAATAAAATAAAAACAATTTCAACAATTATGACCATTGTTATTATAATATTGTCAAAGAACAAGAACAGGCTTTAGCTCTTTGAGGTAACTACTCTAGATAATTTCAATATTCTTCCACTAAAGTGATGAGATCATAGACAAAGCTGGATGGATCCTTAAAGGTCATTGGGTTCAACTTCCCCATTTACAGAAGAGAAAGTTGAGGTTTGGCAGGTCAATGTGATTTACTCAAGGTCACAAAGGTAGTAACTAGCAGAATTCCAGTGCCCCCTGTCATCATAACAGGAAGTGACCCTAGGTTCTCAAAAATGATTTAAACACATCTGAGCACATTTTCTTGTAGTTTCTATCAAGGTGGAAGCCACTAAGCTTGGGTCTATTGAAGAACTTTGTGTCTATTCTGAGGTTCAATCTAATGAAGTGTGGAATTAGAGGCTCCTTGGTAGATGGGAGTCATGTGACTAAGAAGATGGAAGATTAGACATTTTCTCCAAACAACTGCAACCTTTTAATCTTTCATTAAAAGTAATTATACACCATATATACAATGATTACAGCAAAATTTAAAGGTAATACCTAAATGGTTTAGTGGATAGAGTGCTGGGCCAAGAATAAGGAAGACATGAGTTTATATTCAGCCTTAGATACTAACTTATGAGCTGTGTGACTCTGGCCAAGTCATTATTTAACCTCTGCCTATTTAGTAATCTGTAAAATGTAGTACTTACCTCACACAGCTATTGGGAGTATCAACTGAGGTAATTAATATTTGTAAAGCACTTTGCAAACTTTACAATGCTATGTAAATGCTGGTTATTATTATTAGAGGTAGTAATGCTAGTAGCAATAGTAGTAGCAGCTAAATAACAGAGATCTCTGTAAAGATGAAATCAGGAGGGTCTTGCAATGGCCTAGGCAAGATGTGATGAGAGTTTGCACTTAGATGACAGTTCGATGAATGGAGGGCAGGGATTTGATGAGGAAGCTGTGGGAGAAGTAGAAATAGCAATAGCAGACTGTACATAGAGTGAGCCAGTGAGAGAATGAGCCACTGAATCAATGAGCCAATGAGTGGGAAGGAGGATTCCTGAATAATGTGGGGACTACAAAATGGGGATCCGATAAGGATACTTGTGGCTTCAACAGGAAAGGTGCTTGGGAAGAGGGACTTGTTGAATTCTAGATGTCTCTGAGACATTCATTTTTTTTATGTGAGGCAATTGGAGTTAAGTGACTTGCCCAGAGTCACACAACTAGTGAGTGTTATGTGTCTGAGGTTGGATTTGAAATCAGGTTCTCCTGACTCCAGAGCCAGTGCTTTATCCACTGAATCACCTAGCTTCCCCTGGGACATTCATTTTAAACTATCTAATAGGCAGCAGGTGACAGCTAAGGGGAGAGACCAGGGGTGGACACTGATGAACACATACATACATACATACATACATACATACATACATATGCACATGGATAGATAGGTGAATCCTTAGGAAATACAAAATGCTTTCAATAAATTTTAAAATTCAATGGAAAATAAATCAAAGTCTGATGAAATACAGAAAGCTTGAGACTCCTAAAAGCAACAATAACCAGAAACTTTGAGAATTGTTTTCAAAAAATGAAATTTATAAAAAAAATTGAAAATAAAAATACATGAGATGTTAGAACTCTGAGTCTGTTTTTAAAATTTCAATTAGCAGATAAGAAAAATGAACCTAACAAAAACAAAAAGTTAACAAAAGGATCCTGACCCCAACCTTGAAGGCCCAGTGCACAGAGACATTGAAGATCACTAGACTTCTAGAAGAACATGGAGAAAACCAAAAGCAAACAATTCACAATGCCAAAACCTCCAAATGCTATAACTCAGCACACAATACATGGAAATGGCCCATACCTTCTGCATATAGAAAACAAAGCACTGATCAAGGGTGTCCACAGGTTGCCTACCCCCCAAAATAAAAGCAACAATGTGTTTGAACTTCATGAAACATAGTGATTAAATTTAGTGATTTCAAAGAAAAACAACAAACATTGTCAGGGCGAGAGAAAGACCTTCAAAAAGAAAAAGAAACAAATTCAAGTGATGCAAAATTATTTCATTACTAACAGGCATGGACAACTACAACAATGATTACAACAACAAAAACAACACTGCAGGGAAGCAAACACAATACTTGGCCAGCCAGTTTCTTCCCAGATGCTGTTACATTAAAAATGAAGGAATTTAGGCTGCAGCCCCAAATGACACCTACAAATCTGAGCATGAACATTAAGAAAAGTTGGAGAGACTTCCTGGTGATGTGGTCAATATGTTACTTTTTCTTGTCCTCACTAATGCTCCAACCCCTCTCACCATAAGAGTTTCTGTACCAAAGGTAGAAGAATTAAAGTTGCATGCACAGAATAAAAAAGAAAGACTAACAAGATATTAGTGTTATGAATTAATATGGAATAATGTTAATCCTTAAAGCTCTCCCTCAGTCACCTTGCATACACAACCCAACCAGCCCCACACTCCTGGCAAGGAGACACAACCAGGAAAAAAAAATTATATGGGGCCTGGTCACAGTGACCCAGTAGCTTTAGATGCTCCTGTTTCCCTCCCTCAAACCCCCCCTCAATGCTAACAAATAACAGAAATTGTAGCTGGCTAGCCAAATTAGGAATGGTTTCTTCTATCTGGGGCAGCACCTATATTAGCCACACCTTTAGTTACCGAGAAAATGTCAAGGATGTTTTTCCAGCCCTTCCCCCAATCTTTGCCAAATAGTCAGCTGCTGATTTTAGCCCAAGGAGAGGAGAGCCAAGGGAAGAACTGGGCCAAGGTGCCAGATTGAATGGCTGCACTGGGCTGGAAGGAAGAGGGCTAGAATTTATAATTTTCAAATCTTAATATAAAAGCTCAATTAACAAAATAGAAAATGTATTGGTAGAGTGTGCTTCTGTCAAAGGAACAAAGAGAGGCAAACAGCTTTGTAATATAAAAAATAATGAAGTCAGGGGGAATCTGGCAGAAGGAAGACAAAAGGAAATTGAGTTAAAAGAACACATCATTTGTATAAAAGACAAAGCCTTTGACCTCTAAGACAGGATTTGAAAGGATGACTTAAAGATCATAAATCTTTCAGAAGAACATGACAAATTTTTAGAAAATAAAACAAAAAAAAGCTGAATAGAACAATGTAGGACATGTTCCAAGAAAAGTACCCAGTTCTTCTGAATATAGAAGACAAAGCAACAACCCAAAGTATCCATAGATCACCTTGAGGACAAACAAGCAAAAAGCAAAGAAAACAAAAACACTCCAAGAGACAGAGTGGTGACATTTAACAATTCCAATGACAAACAGAAATTCCTACAAATTTCCAAAAGAAATATTTTGAAATATAAAGGAGAGGTAATTCAACTAAGACAAGATTATTCCACAACTATAAATTTCAGAAGGGAATAGAATCAAATTTTTAAAAAATAATATTTTATTGTTTCCAATTCCATGTAAAGATAGTTTTCAACATTCTTTTATAAGATTTTGAATTCCAATTTTTTTATTCACTTTCCCAAAGACAGCAAGCAATCAGATGTAGACTACACATCTATAATCATTTTAAACATATTGGAATAAAATATTCTGAAAAGCAAAGGAGTCCAAGATACCACCTAAAATATCAATCATTTCAAAGCTGTCTTATTATCAACTAAAAAATGGAATCCAACAAGAGAACAATTTGAGGGAGACTAATTTTCCTGACTTCAACTCTGCCCTCAGCCACTTACAAATTGTGTGACCCCAGGCAAGTCACTTAACCCTGTTTGTCTCAGTTTCCTCATCTGTAAACTGAGCTGGAAAAGAAAACAGCAAACGCTCCAGTAGGTTTGCCAAGAAAATTCTAAGTGAGAACATGAAGAGTCAGACATGACTAAAACAACTGAACAACAATTTCCTGAAATGACTGAAGAACAACAATGCAACAAGAGGTAAAAAAAGAAAGGGGGGAAAAGAGGACAACATAGAGAACTAAATGAAAAAAGGAACAAAGAAGTCAATAATTTCAATTCAATTCAATGAACAATGATTAAGCACTTACTATGTGCCAGGCACTGCTAAGCACTGGAGAATACAAAAAGAAGCAAAAGACAGTTACAATTCTCCAAGAGATTACAATCTAATGGGAGAGATAACATGCAAATAACTATATACAAAGCAAGCAATACACAAGATCAATAGGAAATAAGAGAAGGAAGGTGTTGAAATTAAGGGGTGTTAGGAAAGTCTTCCTATAGAAAGTGGGACTTTAGTTGGTACTTAAAGGAAGCCAGGGACATTGGGAGTCATAGTGGAGGAGGGAGAGAATTCCAGGCATGGAAGACAGTCAGAGAAAATGCTAGAGCTGAGATAAGGAGTATCTTCTTTGTGGAACACCCTAGGGTCAGTGTTACTAGACTGAAAAATATTTTGGGGGGAGTAAGGTGTAAGAAGATTGTAAAAGTAGGAAGGGGCAGACTGTAGGACTTTGAATGTCAAATAGAGCTCTTTATATTAGCTCCTAGGGGCAATAGAAAGTTACTGGACTTTGTTGAGTAGAAGTGTGACATGATGAGATCTACACTTAAGGAAAAAATCACTTTAGTGGCTGAATGGAGAATTAGTTAGAATGGAGAGAGACTGAGGCAGGCAGACACTTCAACAGTTGATTACAGCAATCAAGGTGTGAGATTACAGTAATCAAGGTGTGAAGTGATGAGGAGAATGGTGGCAGTGTCAGAAGAGAAAATGAAAGTCATTGGAAGATGTTGCAAAAATGAAATCAGAAGGACTTGGCAAAAGTTTGGCTATGGGCAATGAGATATAGTGAGGAATCCAGGATGACTCTGACATTGGAAACTTTAGATACTAGAAGAGTCCCTCTACAGTAATAGAGAGAGTAGGAGGATAGAGTGTTTAGGGGAAAAGAAAATGAGCTCTCTTTTGTACATATTGAGTTTAAGACGTATACTAGACATTCAGTTCAAGATATCTGAAAGACAGGTAGAGATGCAAGACTGGAAGTCAGCAGTGAGAGTGTGGCAAGAAAGGTAGATTTAAGAATCATCAGCATAAAGGTGGTAATCAAATCCATGGGAGCTGATGCGATTGCCAAGTAAAGTAGTATAGAGGAAGAAAAGAAGAGGACCAAGGACAGAGCACTGGGGGGGTCACCTTTGATTAGAGGATGTGGTCTGGAGGAGGAGCTTGCAAAGAATACAGGAAGGAGCACTCAGATAGGTAGGAGGAAAATGAGGAGAGAGTGGTGTTCTAAAACTAGGGAAAGCCAAAATAGGGATAGGGTTGACAATAATAGTGGGCAGGATGGAAGTGGTATAAGAAACTTGTAAGAATAGGGTTACAACAAAATATTTTAAGCAAATTTAATTGTACATAGAAAGAATTGACTTAGAGGAATGAGAATTTTTTGAAAGTAATACTAGAGACATATGGAGGAAAACATAAACCTAACTTTCATGACTTTAAAGGTAAATGGAGGCAAAATAAAAAGGTAAAATAAGAGAGTAGAAGATTGGATACGAAAATGCCACAATCTGTTGCTAATAAGAAACTCATCTAAACAGTAAAGACATACATAAATTAAAAATGAGAGGTTAGAACAAAATTTACTATGCATCTCATGAATCCACAAATGTAGGAATTGAAATCTTGCTACTAGACAAAATGATAATAATATCAATAGAAATAAACAAGGATATTACAGTAAGCTTAAAATAACCATACTTATATTAACATTAAATTCATATTACCAAATGATATAAAATCTAAATTCATAAAGGAAAAATACTGAATTGCAAATAAGTCTTTTAATTTTTTTTAAATTAATTATTATTTTGAATTATCAACAATCACTTCCATAAGTTTTTGAGTTTTAAATTTTTCTCTCCCTCCCTCTCCACCTCCCTCCCCAAGATGGCACACAATCTGATATAGACTATGCATATTAAACATATTTTCACATTAGTGATGTTGTAAGAATTAGAACCAATAGGAGGAAACACCAGAAAGAGGAAACAAAGCACAACAGAAGAAAAAATAGCAAATAGTATGCTTCTGATTTGCATTCAAACTCCATAGTTCTTTCTTTGGACGTGGATAGCATCATGAGGCCTTTGGAGATGTCTTTGCTGAGAAGGTTCAAATCTATCAATTTTAGTACCTAACTGATTTTGTTATTCCCTTCTTGAGCCAAATCTGATGACAGTAAGGTTCAAACAATGCTCATCTCCCTCCCTTCTTTCCTTCTGCTGTAACAGGTTTTTGTGCCTTTTCCTGTAATGTAATTTACCCTTGTCTGCCTCCTTTCCTTTTCTCTCAGTACATTTTCTTAGATCAGATTAATCCACTTACTTGGATCCATTTAACCCACTTGATTAGATTTTTTTTATCATTACATCAAAGTCAACTTATACCCACCACCTTTATGTATACCCCTTTAACATGGTGTAATAACAATGCAGTTCTCAAGGATTACAAGTTTCATCTTCCCTTGTAGGGATGTAAACAGTTTGCCCTTATTAATAACATGTTGTTTCTTTCTGTCCTGTTTACCCTTTTATGTCTCTCTTGAGTCTTGTATTTGAAGATCAAATTTTCTGTTGAGTGCCCGTCTTTTTATCAGGAAGGTTTGGGAGTCCCTTATTTCATTGAATATTCATCTCCTCCCCTGAAAGATCATGCTCATTTTCTCTGGGTAGTTGATCCTTGGTTGTAATCCAAGCTCCTTTGCCTTACAAAATATCATATTCCATACTCTATGGTCTTTTAATGTAGAAGCTGCAAGGTCCTGTGTAATCCTGAATGTGGTTCCATGATATTTAAATTGTTTCTTTCTGGCTGCTTGCAGTATTTTCTCTTTGACCTGGTAATTTTGGAATTTGGCTACTATATTCCTTGGCATTTTCAATTTGGGATCTCTTTCAGGAGGCGATTGGGGAATTATTTCTAGGGCTATTTTACCCTCTGGTTCTAGGACCTCAGGGCAGTTTTCTTTCATGATTTCCTGAAAGATATGTTCCAGGATTTTTTCATTGTAATTTTCAGGTATACCAAAAATTTTTTTAAATTGTCTCTCCTGGATCCATTTTCCAGGTCAGTTGTTTTACCAATGAGGTATTTTACATTTTCATCTATTTTTTTTTCATTATTTTGTTTTTGTTTGATAGATTCTTGCTCTTTCATGGAGTCATTAGCTTCCATTTGCCCAATTCTAATTTTTAACAAATCATTTTCTTCTATTAGATTTTGTACCTCCTTCCCCATTTGGCCAATTGCATTTTTTAAGGACTTGTTTCCTTCAGTATATTTTTTTCCAGTTGGCCAATTGTATTTTTTTAAGGACTTGTTTTCTACAGTTAATTTTTGTCCTTCCTTTTCCAAGCTATTGACTCTTTTGTGCATACCTCTCATTCTTTTTCCTATTTTTTCTTCTGACTCTCTCATTTGACTTTTAAAATCCCTCTTGAGCTCTTCTAAGAAGGCTTTTTGGGTTTCAGATCAGTTCATATTCCCTTTTGAGGTTTCAGATGTGGGTTTGTTAACAATGTTTCCCTTTTCAGAATTTCTGCCTTGATCTTCACTTTTCCCATAATAAGAATTTATTGTACATTTCTTTTTGTTCATGGTGCTTGCTTATTTCCTGGCCTTTAAAGAGATTGAGCTCTCCTGGTGGGGAGAAGAGAGCACTGATCCAAGCTTCTTTTGTTGCGAAACTAGGGCCTGGTCACTGGCTTTGTGTGTTGAGGCCTCCAATACTCTCAGATGGAGGCTGTAGGGTGCTGGCAGCTTACCTGGTGTTGGGCTGGAATCAGCAACACTGGAAATATAGGAGTAGGATTGGGTAGTATGGCTCCTGGAGATTTTCTGCTCTTGAACCTTTCCTTCTTTTTGATTTCTTCAGCTCCTTTCAGATGTATATTGCAGGGTGTTTATCTGCCTGGGGCTCCTTGGACTAATTGCACTACTTCCCTTAGTTTTGCTGAGGCACTAGAAGAGTGGTTGCTGTAGAATGCTGGGGAACCTTGTGGTTTTCCAAGCTGGTTTCCACCAGTTCCCCTGCCCTCACTGAGGCACTCAGAGGTCCAGATGTTGGTGTTTGCCTGCTCCACCACCTGGGTTTCAGGATCTCCTCCTGGTATGCTGAAGTGGGGCTTTCTGCTAGCTTGCTGGGATGCCTCTAGTTCTATACTGCTCTCCTTCCTCCAGGGCAAGAGGGGCCTTTCCCGTTAATCCCTCAGGTTACCTGGGCTACTGGACTGCTGTACCCCATCTTTCTTCTGGTTCAGCTGTTCCAGGATTTTTCTCTGGGGTGATATTTTCTGGGCTTTCAGTGGTTAATAAGGGAGGGTAAGAGTGACTTACTCCTTACTCCACCATCTTGGCTCCTGAAAGCAGAAGCCTGCAAATAGTCTTATAACAAAATGCTAGTTGGAGACAGAATTGTACAAATTTGACAGGAAGTTAAATAGCAAGGAAAAATACAGAACTCAACAAACAGCTGGAATATTTTTAAGTACAAATTTTGCAGCAACTTTTGAATGGTGCCACTAAAGAATACACATACTCCTCAACATCACATGGAACTTTTATAAACAAAACAAAACAAAACATGGATTAAGGCAAAGATAAATTGAAAACAACTGTTAAAAAACATAGCTACTAAAGATGCCCTTTACACATCATAATACAATAAAGATATTAAACAAATCTAGGACCAAAAACAAAAGACACAAACTTCAAGAGAGACTTAATAATGAAATCCTAAATGAAGTGTGGATTAAAAAGAAAAAGAAAAAATAATAACAACAATAATATAAAGATAACATAGTAATATTTCTCAAATGTTGCTAAATATATCCTCAAAGTAGGGGGAGACCCTGAATTACATTAACAAAAAAGAAAAATAGATTTAATAAATTGAATGTGATTTCTTAAGAAATAGCAATCTAGCAAGTTAACAAACACAAAATGAGCACAAAAGAGCAAATCTTAAAAATGAGAGGAGATACTTTGAAAACCAAAGGACTGGAAAATCAATAACACAAACTTAGTGATAGGAGATGAAATATCTTGTGTGAAGAATAGAAAAATATTAAGAGAGCTGAATCACAGCTCTATCTGGAGAGGGCATAATGTGCAATGAGCCTGGAAAGACAATTTGAAGCCTAATTGAAAAAGGGTCTCAGAGCTAAAAGAAAGAATTTATATTTTATCCTATAGTCAATAGCAAATCCATAGAGATGATTGTGAATAATTATCACCTGGTCAACTGTTGCTTAATGAAATTTCCTTTGGCAGCAGTGTGTCAGATGGACTAGAATAGGGAGACTTTTGAGACATGGAGTCCAATTAGGAGGCTTTTACAATAATCTTAGCCAGCAGTTCTGAGAGGCCAAAACTATTTTCAAAATATTATTCAGACATTTACATTTTCAATATAACCATCAATAGATGCAACTCACATAGAACAAATCTCTTTGGGGTCCTTAGAAATTTTTAAGATTGCAAAGGGGTCTTGAGACACAAAGTTTGAGAACGACTGATGTGAGGAAGAGGTGATGAAGGCCTGAGTTGAGGGTGTTGCCATAGAAAGTCAGAACTTTGAGATTTAGTAACTGATTGAATATATGAGGCAAGATACTGTGAGGAACCCAGGAGAACACAGAGAATTTAAAAACTGAGACTGGAAGGGTGGTGGCACACTTAGAAACTGGGATGTTTGAGTAAGATAACTTTTAAAATAAACAGAGAAGGTTAGTGATAAAATATACAGAAAAAAAATTTTTGAGTAAATAAAGGGATTTATATTGTCAACAGATGTAAGATACTGCCACTGCTAGAAATGATCACTTTGATAACTTCTAGGAATAGGAAAAAAAAAACTTTTAAAAGCATATTCACTTACTAATAAATGTGCATGAAGAAATGATGACATTGCTGTAACACTTGTATCTCTGCCTCACATCCTGAACAAAATGCTTTGGAGATATTTATATGTTAAACAATTGAAAAGGATACTTAAGAAACAGCAGTGTAGGGGCAGCTAGGTGGCACAGTGGAGAGAGCACCAGCCCTGGAGTCAGGAGGACCTGAGTTCAAATTGGGCCTCAGACCAAACACTTGACACTTACTAGCTGTGTGACCATGGGCAAGTCACTTAACCCCAATTGCTTAAAAATAATAATAATAAAAAAAAGCAGTGTGCCAAGCATTGTCCAGGGAGTTAGGGACACACTTTTGTGGACTAACAGTTGAGGGGAGAAAATTGTGTCCTTTACCCCTTTTCCATATTAAAAAGAATGAAATTAATAAGTAAATCACCAGTCAGTCAAATTATGAAAGAAGAGTTTGGGGAGAATCTTTTATTAAAGAGCCAGGGAGAAAAAAAAAAAGAGTTGGGTTAGCCATTCAGAAAATCCTCACCACCTCATCTTTGGGGCAAACAATTTCTGGCTACTGCTTTCACTTCATTATCTCATCAGTTTATCTTGGACCCCTGAAAATGGTGTCAAATGAGGGCTTTAGATCCCAACTACCATATGGGGCTAGACAAGATGGATTCCATCTCCCTTTCCCCTTCCCACTGTTCTCCTCCTATGTCAGGTACCACGTTATGTAGATTTGGGAATTCTAGGTAAAGTCTGCATACTGATCAAGAGATCTACCTTCTTGTGTCTCATACTCTAGTGTCATATTGCCATAATAATGTAAATTGGTGGGGATGTGTGAAGCTTCATATGATGATGAAGGAAAGTGACTTAGTGGTGCCTGCTAAGTGAGAAATGCCTAAGGAAAACCCAGAAATTTTGAAAGAACAGCAATAAATTCTCAAATTGTTCAAAATAAAAAATGCATCAAGAAAGATTTGGAAGTAATCTATGTAGTTCAATCAATCAACCACTGATTGGTGCTTGAGAATCAAACCATCCCTGCTCTCAAGGAATTTATATTCTATTAGGAGAGACAACATGTACATGAAAGTGTAATGGGGGCTCGGGAGGGCATGCACAGAGCTGTTCCGCCTGCTTCCAGGTTAGCATGTATACTGAGACAGTATTGGGTCACTGTGGGGATGGAAAGGTGAGCCCATGGCTTCTTCCTGATGGCTAGGTGGGACTCAGGAAGTGAGCACCACCCCCTTCTTGGCTGCAGAGCCTGCAGCAACAAGAGGAGCTGATATTCCCAAAGTGCCCAAGCATTAAGCTTGTTCAGCCAGAAGGAGACAATGATTCTGTCCATATCCTGTTGAACCTCTGGTACCAGAAGGATATATAGTGTAGTGGGGCTTGACACATGGCCAGACAAGTGGGTGCAACCCACTTGAGAGATGCTGTTAACCTGCTCCTAAGCAAAAAAAAGGAGTGAAAAATATGTGTATATTTTGCATTGGTTTATCACATGATTAGGAATAGCTTGTTTCCCACTAACTATGTAGAAAGAGCTGTCTGAATTTTTACACTAACTAAACACAGTCAGTTTTTCCATAATTTGAGGCTAGAGGGTATGATCTCATTCACTTCCAGCAGGCAACACCCTATGGTAAGGGGGAAGGGCCAGCAGATTACCCCTTACCCCTTTGCCTGGTGTTCTTGAGAAATTGGCTTGGGGTGTGGGTCTGTTTCACTTGTCCTTTTCAGCTCCAGGTGCAGAGAGGGTAGCCCTGACTTGGGAGCTCAAGATTCAGGCTGCTTGTGGTATTCAAACCAACAAAGAAACTCCAAGAGTAGAACATTCCAGGATGCTAGCCCAGTGAGGCTGTAGATTAGAGTTTGGTGGGACTTAAGCTACGTCAGAACTGAGTTAAGCTGAGAGCCAAGTCCCCACCTCATTCCTACAGAGGCTCAGGGGGTCTAGGCATGATCAAGCCCATAAGACATTGGGGAAAATGGTTGGTCATTCTTGCTGTACTTTGAAGGAAATATTACTTTATAAAAGCTAAACTGGTGTTAGTTGGTTAAATGTGGTAGAAATTCTGGTTATTGAGCCCCTAAATTTAGGGGGGATAAAATAAATGTGGGTTTTAACCAGTGCCAGGGAGGAGAGATTCCACACTCAGGGAACTGGAGAAAGAGCTGTGGAAATATAACAGATCTGGAGCTCAGACAGTAGGGGAAGAGCAAATACATTTCAATAGAATAAAAAATAATTAAAGATGCAATCTAGTTAAGGAGGAAGGGCAGTCATGGTGAAGTAGACAAGGAAAAAAGACTCATTTGGAAGGTAGACAGCTGTATCTTGAAATAAGAGAGAGATTCCATGAGTTGGAGGAAAAGAGGAAGTGCATTTCAGGTATGAAGGAATGACCAGGACAAAAGCATGGGGATGGGATATGGATTTCTGTGTCTTAGGAACAGAGAAAAGCCAGTTTAATGGACCACAACATGTGTTAAAACAACCAATGGATAATGCAACTGAAAAGCAAGACTGAAGACAAGTTAAGAAGAGCTTGGAAACTTGAGAAGCAATAGAGAGCCAGCTGACTTCATAACTATGAGAACTCTGAAGGCAAACATTCGTAAACTCAGTGGAGAGGGGTTTTTGTTTTACTGTGAAATAAAACAAATTGAATTTGTCATGCAGAATATTTTCAAAGCACTGTATATGTGTGTGTGTAAGTAAGGTACAAAGCCAGAGAGACATGGAGAAAGGGAGAGACAGAGACAGAGAGAGCATCAGATTTACAATTTACAGCTAAAGAGGAGGAAAATTTCCCAGACAAGAAGGTAACAGTAAATTGAGTGCTGACATTGGCATCAGAGAAACTGAATTCAAATCCTGGTTCAGCCACTTATTAATCCATGTGACTATGCATACGTCATCTACTCACTCTGTGCCTCAGTATTCTCATAAATAAAAGGAAGGAGATAGACTATATAGTTTTTAAAGTCTCTTTGGGGTTAAAATATGTAAACAAACAAAACCAAAATAGGAAAAGAGCATGAAAAAGGCACATAAACTCAGTACAAGCCAAAGCTGCTGACCCTGAAAATAAAATGTGCAGAACTAACTTATGCATCATTGTATCTACCAGAAGAAAGTGACAATAACATAATGGAGGAAAAAAATCAAGAACATGACCAGAATTGATTATAGAAAGCAAACAATTGATCAAAATAATTCACAGGTCAGTTCTCTATAAAATATTCTCCTTTGCTTTAAATCCAAAAGAATATAAAATTGAACAATTTCAATGACAATAAATTTTGCAAAGACAGGAAAAAATCTAATATAAAGCAAACACTTACAGATGAATCAATGTCTTTTATGTGAGGGATTAGCAAATGAGAGATTGCATTAGCAAATGAGACGGTTGTGGGAAAATGTGGTCAAGATTGTGGTGGAAACTTTCTGGAAGCTGGTGAGAGAAATGATTATTTCTCTATTGCATTTAATAAGTAATTATTGAATTAGGACCAAACTATTTTCTACTTTTTAATCCAGAAATGTACTGGTGTAAGAAATCCTGCTCAAAGACTTACCCAGCCAGGAAAACTAAAATCTAATTCAAAGACAGTACAGACATTCTAAGTGTGCATTCCTGCTCACTGTCTTTACTCAGACAGGTCTAGGGAAATGTGGATTCTATCTTTTGTCAAATGGAAGGTATGGAATTGATAAATCTCTTTGACAAAGGTTTGAGTGCTCAGTGTCATGTACCCTAAGACCTTCATTGGAATAAGTCCACTGCTCATTATAACATTAATTCTCTCCTTTCTTGTTAATCAATCAGAGTCAATTGCCACCCTCAGGAACACCCATCCTTCCAAGGGCATATAAGCACTGAGTGGGTTCTGTGAGTGCTCTTTGGCATTCAAGAGTGTCACTGACCCTTTTATTAAGAAAATGCTAGCATTATTAATGAAATGATTAATTACCAAGAAACTATATCTCCCAAACTTTTTAAACATCACACTGGGAAGGATGAGAAGTTTACTTCAGATACAAAGGAGAGTGTGCCTCTAAAGAGTATTCCCATGGGAGGAGAAGTGTGTGTGTGTGTGTGTGTGTGTGTGTGTGTGTGTGTGTGTGTGTGTGTATGCCCTCACGTCTATGGTGAGATATAGGTACCATGTGTAGAGTAAGTTTACACCCAGAGTGGTGAAATGAAATATATAGCCAGAAGTGGTATGTCAGGGCCTTTAAAAAAGACACACATTATGAAGAGGGTAAGGCTAATCCTCAATTTTAGGACACAGGCTGAAAAATAGCAGAAAAAAAGAGATGATGTGGCAAGTTCTAGAGGGGCAATAACATAGAAATTAGATAGAAGGGAAAGTTCAAACTTGGCTGTATATGAGGTTTAAGCCCAGGAGGGACACACATGTTATAAAGAAGAAAGCAATAAGGTTAGAGTCCATGGACCAGAAAACAGAATTCCCAATAAACTGGAAGGGAAGAGAAATCATGAAGAGGAGAAAACAAAGAAAACTTTTTTAAATAAGGAAATTCTTGAAGACAGTTAAGTAAATTAGAAGATTAAGTAGAAGGCATAAAAATTCTGGTTAACCAGATGAGGAAGAGAAAAAGTGAAAAAGAGGAAAACAAATAGGAAAGAAAGAAGAAAGAAGAAAGAAAGAAAGAAAGAAAGAAAGAAAGAAAGAAAGAAAGAAAGAAAGAAAGGAGGGAGGAAGGGAGGAAGGGAAGGAGGGAAGGAAGGAAGATAATTTAAGTAAGGTTCAGTACCTTAGGTTAAGGTAGGCAAACAGAAGTAGGGGAAAAGAAAAGAGTCTGTGAAAATAAATTAGTCTGAAAGTGGTGCAGTCAAAACTAATTTCAGAGATAAAGTGCTGACATAAGAGAAAAGGCGTGAAATGAATGCAAAAAAGGAAGAAAATAGAAGCTAATTTAACTTCAAATATGGATTTAAATAACCTAATAAAGTAAAAGAGAATTACAGAATACAAAAAATTAAACCTCAAACCTAACTGCATACAAGATAAAAAATACATAAAATGAAGACACAAAGAATAAACACGAAAGTATAGAACAAAGTTATACTGTGCAGCAGATTATTCCAAAAATCAGAAGTTGTAGGCATGTTATATAACAAAGCAAAATAAAACCACTTACTTTCTACAAATGCGTATAGGCAAACAAGATTATATTGAAAATAAATAGACAATGATCCAATATTAATATTAAACATGCATAGATCAAATGGCATAACATCTATACACATTAGAGAGAAGTTAGCTAAATTACGAAAAAGGCAAAGGTAGTAACAAGATGACACAGGTAGTAATAACCTTACTTTAATGTTCCTTGATCATAGGTGAACAAATCTAACTGAAACAGAAAATAAAGAATTTAACAAATTGCCAAAAGCAAAGTTGAAAGATATTTGATGTCTTCTAAATAGGAGCATCAAAGAATATACATATTTCTCTGAATCACATGGTAATTTTACAAAAAATTAGACCATATGCTCAATCACAAAGAAATGATAAATAAAAAACAAATATTAAACATATTTTGCATACCATAGGTATGTTAATGGGACCTGTGTCCTCTTTGGTATTAAGAACTCCCAAATGGATAAGCTCTCTCTAACACAGGTGGAAACTTCTTTACAACATATATAATTTAGTAAGTTGCCCAGCATATTGAAAGACTAAGCAACTTGCTTAGGGTAACAGAGTCAGTTGTGTTTAAGATAGGATTTTAATCCAGGTATCCCTGTTTTTAAGGCTGATTATCTCTAGACATTATGCCAAACTGCCTCAACAAAACATGATAAAAATAAAAATTGACATAAGGCATAGCAAATACTAAAAGATACAGATTTAAAGGAGAGTTTTTAATGACATGCTGAAAAGTAGATGTCATTAAAAAAAGAGTAAGTTAATAACTATGTGAAATAGAATGTTAACTATGAGACTATACAAACATCTGTCTATCATTTGTCCATCTGTCTGTCTAGGGGAATCTAAGTGATACAGTAGTTGGCAAGCTGGGTTTGGAGTCAGGAAGACTCATGTTCTTGAGTTCAAATCTGGCCTCAGACACTTATTTGCTGTGTGACCGTGGGCAAATCACTTAACCCTCTTAGCCTCAATTTTCTCATCTGTCAAATGAGCTAGAGAAGGAAATGGCAAAGCACTCCCATATCATTGCCAAGAAAGCCCCAAATGGGGACACAGAGTCAGACATCACTGAAATTACTGAACAACAACATGTGTATCCATATATGTTTATATATCTACCTACTTAAGGAGACGCAAAAAAGAAAACTATCTCTGAAAACAAGCATTAACTAAGAAGAAAAAGTCAAGGCTAGTAAAGCTGGTAGGCAATTAAATAACTTGAAAATCAACAAATAATAAAAATAAGCAACAATTAGAATATTCTAAAATTAGAAGAGTGTTGGAAGGAATGGAAAACAAAGTAAATTATAGAAATCTTGGCCAAAACTAAAATTATAGATTTTTGAAAATATTAATAAAACAACTAATTCTTTATGGAGGGGAGAGAGAGACAAAGACACAGAGAGAGAGAGATCCAGTCACCAAAATAACAAATGGAAAAGGTGAAATTACAACAGATAGAATTGAGAAGAACTATTATTACACATAATCATATACACATAAAATGTGTTTTAGCAAAACTGAGAATTTAAAGGAAATGAAGGATTAACAATTAAAACTAAAAGAAACCCACATTAAAACAACATAAAAGTGAAATTTTCAACAACTTAACCCCAGAAAATGAAAAAAAAAATAAAGAAAGTACCAAAGGAAAATGACCTTCACCCATACTCCAGTAGAGGTGAATTTTATCAAAATTAAAAGAACAATGTTTCCCAGTGCTGCATAGATTATCCTCAAAAACTAAGAAAGAAAACATGCTACTAAACACCCTTTATAAGATAAATATAATCCTTAGGCCTAATCCAGGAAAGCAGAAAGCAGAGAAAGAGACATCTAGGATTATCACTAATTGATACAAAAATAATTTTTAAAAGCCCAGAAAAATATTACAAACATGTACATATATGTAAACACATAAAAATAAACATATGATACAATATAATTGCACATATATTTCTATTATGACAATGCACATCTTTGCATATGTGAGTATTAGGATCAAGTTGATCATAAAAAGTACATGGAAATTTCAACTTCCTCAGAAAAGGAATTGTTACCTAGGAAAAACAATTACAACAATAAATCATACTAAAATTAAAGCAAAATCCCAAATCACTTGATTACAGCAATGGATGCAAAAAAAAATCTTTGAGTACAATGGTTATATAAACCAAAAACTTTAATAAGCATTCAATTTAGGCAACCTCAGAGAATTAGGAATTAAGAAAGTAATTGAGAAGATGTATAGTTCCAGTAAAATAGCATTTCATAAAATGAATCCTCACCCTAGATAGCATTTCTATATAGCAATAACAAAATCCAGGAGGAAATGATAGCAGCGGAAATCTGCAAATAGCTACAAAATGCATATAACATCTGGGAATCAATCTCCCAAGGCAACTACAGACTTACATAAGTTAAAATGAAAGAACACTATTTTAAGACATAAAGAGTGAAGTAATTGGAGAGCTATTCATTTCCTGTATTGCAGCCTTGACTACATAAGAAAAACTATTATACCATTTAAATTAATTTATATATTTAGGAGGTAACAATTCAAACTCAAGGAGGTATTTTGCAGAGCTAGGCAAAATATAAAATTCATCTGGAGGAATGAATCTAGAATCTCAAAAGAAACAATGAAAAATAAAAGAGTAGGAATGACACTTCCAGACCTCACATTTATTATAAGGATGTAATCAGAGAAACTAGTTGGTACTAGTTAAAAGTAGAAAAGATGAGAGAGGAAAGAATCAGAAACAATTGAACTCCACAACCCAGTGTTTTATACACTCAATAAAATAAATTACATTGGGAGGGGGAAAAAAACTGCTGGGAAAATTCAAAAGCAGTTTGTCAGAAATCACATTTCAACTAAATTCTTACATCCTTTGGAATAAGCTCAAAATGGTCAAAAAGCTCAAAACACAAGCTTCAGATGAGATCACACCATTTAAAAAAATTGAGGGGATCAGGTTCCATTAACAGCAATCACTATGGAGAAAGTTCTTAACAAAACAAGGGATAATGGTGATCATGAGAGATAAAGTAGATCATTCCAATTACATGAAATTGAAAAGCTTTTTTCCTTCCAATAAATCTGGTGACTAGGAAAAGACATGAAAGAAAAGAAAGATGTGGATTACATGTAGTGTCTTTCATAATCATCTGAGATTGAAGGGATAGAGAAATAACAATAAAAAAGAATAAGACCAGGAACCATTTCCTAATGGATAAGTGGACCAAAGATATGAATAAACAGTTCCCTAAAGGATTACAAAGTAATTATGGAGGGGAGAGAGAGACAGAGATCCAGTCACCAAAATAACAAATGAAAAAGGTGAAATCACAACAGAGAGAACTGAAAAGAATCAGAGAAAAGAATGCTCCTGATCTTCAGTAATAAGAGAACTGATAATTGAAATGATTTTGAGATTTCACCTCACACTTAATAAATTGGTAAAAATGTCAAGAGATAGAAATAGTCAGACAGTGGTTGGGTCAGAAGAAACCTGTCTTAATAGCCTATAGGTGGAGCTATGAATTAGCCCAAAGATTATGGAAAGTAACTTTCCAACTTGAAGAAAAAAATGACTAAAATGCCCATGTCCAGAGATCCCAATGTTTAAACTATACCCTTATACTTCAAAGGAGGTTATAGATAGATAGATGATAGATAGATAGATAGATAGATAGATAGATAGATAGATAGATAGATAGATTGTTGTTCAGTCATGTCTGCCTCTTTGTGACCCCTTTGGGGTTTTCTTGGCAAAGATGCTGGAGTGGCTTGCCATTTCCTTTTCCAGCTCATTTGATGGATGAGGTAACTGAGGCAATCAGGTTTAAGTGATTTGCCCAGGATGACATAGCTAATAAATCTCTGAAGGTAGATTTGAACTCAGGTCTTCCTGACTCAAAGTCCATGGCTTTATCTACTGTGCCACCTAGCTGCCCCATAGATAGATAGATAGATAGATAGATAGATAGATAGATAGATAGATAAACAAACAAATAAATAAATAAAATGAAGAAATGGAATAAGCTCAACATTCCACAAAATATTCAGAGTAGGAATCAATCCCCTTCCCTCTTACCCCAGGAAACAATAAGAAATCATGCACACATCCTTTGATTGGGAATGGTGGTGTAGGACTGCAATGGATGTGCCAAAAGAAATAATGACTATGAAAACTTCAGAGAAACATGGGAAGATTTTGAGTCAGAGATCCACAGTGAAGTCATCTAAATTAGGAAAACAATATTCCCAATGTCACCAATCATGAAAAGAAAGAACAATACCAAATAATAATTAAACATTGTAATATTTTCTGTTCAAATATAGTCTCAGAGAAGAGTTGAGGAGATGCACCTGACAGTCATAGTATGGGAATCTTATACATAAGGACAGATTTTTATATGTGTTGATGACCTTCTTTGCAGTGTTTTTTTTTAATCCTTATCTTATCAGTTGCTGACTAGTTAAAAGAGAAAGTTTTACGTACATTTAGAAATATATACTGTAAATGGTGTAAAAATAAAAGCTATCAATATCTTTGTACTGAAATAATGCCATTTGGCTTCTAGTAAAGTCATAGAGAGTTCATCTCTATGTGTGCATACTTTAAAACAATCAGAAAAAAACTCCATTTCCTCTAGTTTGTTTGCTTTGGATATATAGCTCAGAAGATGGAATAGAGTTGTTTTTTAGATAAAACAGGGAGCATAAAGGAGGAGTTAAAAAAAAGGATGTCTTTCCTTTTTGTTGCAGAAGATGCAATACAATCCTTATCCTTTCTACCACAGAGATGAAAAATGAAATCCCTTAGGCATTCCTCTCCACAGCAATAGCCTGAAACCAACTTTTGCTACAGTCTTAGGGAGACTTCTAGATCTCTTGGGCTCAAGATGCTTTTATTTTTTGCCAAGTGTGAAACTATAAAACATTACAAACATTTTTTCTTAGAAAGGTGATAAAGGAGCTGAGTAGTCACATGTTACTATGAGTATGATCTGATGAAACCCATAAAGAAATATAGAATAATGCCTTTAATTAAGTTAGAGACAGTTATCTATATTTGAAAAAAGGTATCTGGACATAATATAAAATAGTTTTACAAAATGTATATTGTCATAATTGCCCATTGAAGCTCACAATTAGCTAAAAGAAACCCTATTTTTTTCTCCCTCTATCTTCTTTTCAATACTTGAATAGAACAAACTATGGATAATCAGAAACTCAGTCAGAAAATACTCAGATTGAAATCAACAATAACCAGCACTACTCTCATAGTTATAGCTTAAATTGAAATATATTTTCTTGCTAAGTATATTCTTAGTGGTTAGAAGGCACAGAATTCTTCTTAGCTGATTAACTGAATTGAAGAAAAACAACTTCCTATGCCTAGAAATTTTTAACAACAATTTGCATTTATGCCACACTAAGATTTGCAAAATACTTTGGAATTATTATCTCATTTAGTCCTTCACAATGGCTCTACAAGGTAAGTTTGAATATTATTTTCATATCTAGGTGATGAAACTGAGGCAAACAGAAGTTAATTAACTTGCCTAGGGCTCCATAGATCTCCATTCAATGTCTAAATTCAGTTTATCCATTGTTGTCATTCTTTTCTATTCCATTGTATATCATGAACATAAAGTCTGCTCTGACTCCTGAGAGAAGATGGCACCATGGAGAAACTCTCAGGGAATCTGGGAATGGCTCTCTTTCTTCATAAACTCAAATATCATCAGATCTAGAACACAAATTCATCATCTCAAAGTGACTCAAAGCAAAAGAAGAAAGCAAGAATCCAAAGTAAGTACATTTATTTTTTTCTTTTTTATTATATATGTAATCTTCAACAAACACAAACTTTCTTCTTTTGCTAACTGCATGCTAGTAGGTTATGAATTATGTGAACAACAAGGTAGTAGAATATTCATTTTTTCCAGATGGCTTTAAATGTCTAAGCTATACAAAAAAAAAGGAAGAAAAAATAAAGAAATTATACACCAGATGTAGGAAATTTAGAGCTGAAGGCAGAAAGACAAAGAAGTAAGAACCCTGAAGTGATCAATTTCTTATGAATTAAAAATATAGAGAACACTAATCCTTAAAATGTTCATGCAGTGCCCCTCCCCTAACAATCTCTATGATCTTGGCATAGACACATGGCATATACAAAAAATAGCAGAAACTAATTCTGATTAGCAATCTGAGGAATAAGTGGGAGGGATGAGTTGAAAATATGTTGCCTTCTGATCTGAGCAAGCACTATACTAGAGAACTTGCCCCAGCAAAAGCTAAAGAGAGTCTGCCCAGAACAAATAGTTATATTTCATGGTTCAAGGATGGAGTGGAAACTGCCTGGTGCCTAGTATGTGGTTAATAAATGTGTGTTACATAACATACATACTCAATGGGCATAGAAATCTATCTTATCCTACAGGAAAGTATCAGGGGAAAAGTATAAGAGAGCTGATGGGGCTAATAGAAGGGAGGGTAGGTTGGGGAGGCTATAGTCAGAAGCAATACACTTTTGAGGATGGACAGAATGAAAGGAGAGAGAGAGAGAGAGAGAGAGAGAGAGAGAGAGAGAGAGAGAGAGTAGAATAATGGGGGAAACAGGATGGAGGGAAATACACCAAAATCATAAGAGTGAAATATTTTTTACAATAAATTTCTCTGTTTTTTTAAATATATAGAGAATTGAGTCAAATTCATAAAAATAAAAGCTGTTCTCCAACTGATAAATGGTCAAGGGATGTGAACAGGCAGTTTTTGGATGAAGTAATCAAAGCTATCTAAAATCATATGAAAAAATGCTCTAGCTCACTGTTGATTAAGGAAATGTAAATTAAATCAACTGTGAGGTACAACCTCACACCTATCAGATTCACTAATATGGGAAAAAGACAATGACAAACATTGGAAAGAATCAGGGAAAATTGAGATACTAATGCATTGTAGCATGACTGCACATGAATAATTTATATCTAATTGCTTGCTTTCTCAATGAGGGGGGAGGTGAGTGAGGGAAAAAAGAAAATTTTGAAACCAATTTTTTAAAATTTATTAATTTATTTTGATTTATCAATATCACTTCCACATGCTTTTGACTTTAAAAATTTTCTCCGTCTTCCTCCCCACCACTGTCCCCAATATGGCACACAATCTGATATAGGCTATACATTTACATTCCTATTAAACATACTGGAAAACAAAATTTTAAAAAAATGTTAATTTTTTTTGGGGGGGAATAAATTAAATACATACTGAAGAAAAATGTGGGTTGTCTTGAAATTGTACCTTGACCTGTTCTCAGTAAATTAACTGGGGTGCAAATACCACCTTTGCCTCTATCCCCCATTCCAGAACTATTTCATGGCTCCTAGATGACATAAAGCATTATCCTTTCAAAGATCTCCCCAAGAGCTTCCACTGAAGAATCACAACAAAATCTATTTGACAGTTCTGTATGACCTCTCCAATGCCATGCTAAAAACAAACATCCAAATAAAAACTCAAACACTTCCATTAGCATGGTTGTCAAAAGAATCCTCACAGCTCAGGAATATGCCTTGGCTGGCATTCTCTCACTGCCATTGTCTCTTTGGCCAACCCTAGATTCACTGGTAAGGTTCATAATTTCTAAGACTGAGGAGCACATCTTCAGAAGCATTGTTGGCTACTGCCAGGTGCAGAGACAAAATGGTGGAGCAGAGGAAACACTATAGCTAAGTCCTGCCAACATTTCAATCCAAATGACTTTAAAACAATGCCTCAAAGCAAATTCTTGAGTGACAGAGCCAGGAAAAGGTCTAAGTGAAACATTTTTCCAGCCAAAGACAACTTAGGTGGTTGGAAAAAGAGGTTTGTGACACCAGATTGGGGGCTGGCCAGGAGTTTACATGGTGTGAACACCAGCTATGGACCTTAAAGGTGCCAATAGCAACAGCAACAGCTTCAGAAACACTCAAGAGATGGTAAAAGGATCTGGCAACTGGTTAGTTAGAGATTACAAGGAACAAATTTGCTAGCAATAGGCACAGGAGAGGGTGCTGTTTCACTACTCCATTTCCTATACCTACTTCTGAGTCACAGTACCAGGGTAGAGAGACGTGCTTGCAGTCCCAAGGCAACAGGAGTCCTGAGGCACAGTATTGCTTTTGGTTGCAAGGGAGTAGTGACTATTCCTCTTCCCAGATCACACCACCTTGGAAACACCAAAGACTTCAAAACTGCTAGATCTTGTTCTAAAAACAGAAGTGTGAAAAAGCCTGAAGCTTGGGACAGTGTATGCCCAACCACCCCCAGGTAAACAGAGCCCAACTTAAAAATAAAGTTGAAATTCAAGAAATAGGTGGTAAAAATGAGCAAACAACAGCCACAACAAAACCTTGACCATAAAAAGCTATCATGGTTACATGAAAGATCAAGACACAAATTCAGAAGACAACAATGTCAAAACAGCTGCTAACTAAAAAACCTCAAAGGAACAAAAAAGAGATGAATTGGACACAAGTCCAACAAGAATTTCTAGAGAGATTTTTTTTAAGGATTTTAAAAATCAAATGAGAGTGGTAGACGAAAAATTGGGAAAAGAAATGAGAGTGATGAAAGAAAACTATGAAGGGTAATTAACAACATGGTTAAAGAGGCACAAAAAACACTGAAGAAAATAACACTTTAAAAAACAGAATTGGGTGAGTGGTAAAAGAGGTACAAAACCTTACTAAAGAAAATAATTCCTTAAAAATTAGAACTGGGCTATTGAAAGGTAATGACTCCATGAAACAACAAGAAAAAAATAAAACAAATTCAATAGAATAAAAAAATGAAAGAAAATGTGAAAAAATTAGATCAGAAATACAACTGACCTGGAAGATAGATTGAAAGGAGATAATTAAAGAATCATTGGACTGCTTGAAAGCCATCATAAAAAAAAAGAGCCTAGACATCACATTTCAAGAAATTATAAAGGAATATTGCTCTAATAGCCTAGACCCAAAGGGTGATATAAAAATTTAGAAAACTACTGATCACCTCCTGAAAAAGATCCCAAAATAAAACCTTCCAGGAATATTATAGCCAAATTTCAGAACTCTTAGGACAAAGGAAAAAAAATACTTCAGGCAGTCAAAAAGAAATTAGTTAAATACCACAGATCCAAATTCAGAACCACACAAGACTGAGCAGCTTCCATATTAAATAGGGAAAGGACTTTGAATATGAAAGTCCAGAAGGAAAAGGAACTATAATTACAACCAGTAATAATAACCTACCTGGCAAAACTGAGCACAATCTTTTTTTTTTTTAAGTGGGGGGGAAGTGGATATTTAATGGAATAGAGGACTTGCAGGAATTCCTGATAAAAAGACCAGAGATGAATAGAAAATTTGACTGTCAAATACAAGACTGAAAGAGAACCATAAAAAGGTAAATATGAAAGAGAAATCATATAGGACTCAATAAAGTTAAACTGTTTACATTTCTACATGAGAAAATAATATATCTAACTTCTAAGAACTTTATCATTATCAGGGCAGTTGGAAAGAGTCTACATAGGCAGAAGTCATGGGTACAAGTTGGTTATTTTGAGATGACCTTAAAAAAAGGATGGGTGAGAAAAAAATGCACTAGGAGAAGGGGGAAGGGAGAGGGAGAGTGGTGAAAATTATCTTACCTAAAAGAGATATGCAAGTAAGAGGGGAAAATGTTGGGGGTAAGGGAAAGGCAGGCAATGCTTGAAACTCTCACCCGAATTAGTTCAAGGAGGAAATACACACACACTCTCTCTCTCTCTCTCTCTCTCTCTCTCTCTCTCTCTCTCTTTCTCCTCTCTCTCTCTCTCTCTCTCTCTCTCTCTCTCTCTCTCTCAAATCACTTACCCAACAGGGAAGTAGAAGAAGAAAAGGTTAAGAGAAAGGGGCAAGTGATAAAAATGAGGAAGATTAAAAGAGGCAGTTATCAGGCAAAACATACTTTTGAAGAGGGACAGGGTAAAAAGAGGGAGGAAGGTAAACAGAAGAAAACAAGATGGAGGGAAATACACAGTTAGTAATCATAACTTCATATGTGAATGGGATGGATTCCCGCACAGAACAGAAGTGGAGAGCAAAATGGATCCTAAAGAAAATCCAATAATATGCAGCTTATAAGAAACACACTTGAAACAGAAAGATACACAGAGTAAAAATAAGGAACTAAAGCAGAATCTATTATGCTTCAACTGATGCAAAAAAAGGGAAGAGTAGTATAGTAATCATGATCTAATACAAAGAAAAAGAAAATAGATCTAACTAAAAGAGATAAAGAGGGAAAATGCATCTTGCTAACAGATATCATAGACAATGAAGTAATAGCAATACTAAACATATATGTATCAAGCAGCATTGCATCCAAATTCTTAAAGGAAAAATTAAATGAGTTATAGGAGGAAATAGTAAGACTATACTAGTGGGGGATGTTATCTTTTCCCTCTCAAAGTTAAATAAATCTAACCATAAAATAAATAAGAAAGAAGTTAAGGAGATAAACAGAATTTTAGAAAATTTAGATATGATACACCTCTGGAGAAGACTGAATGGGAAGAGAAAGGAACATGATTTTTTTTCTCAGCTATATATGGCACATTCACAAAAATTGACCATGTATTAGGGCATACAAGTTTGAAAACAAATGCAGAAAAGCAGAAATATTAAATTTACCTTTTTTAGACCATAATGGAACAAAAACTTACATTCAGCAAAGGAGAGTGGAAGTACAGGTTAAAAATTAATGGGAAACTACATAATCTAATCCTAAAGAATGAGTGAGTCAAAGAACAAATTATTGAAATGATAAAAAATTTCATTAAAGAGAATGTCAATAATGAGATAACATAACAGAATTTGTGAGAAGCAGTGAAAGCGGTATTTGTTGGAAATTTTGTATCTCTAAATGCATACAACAAAAAAAAGGGAAAAAAGGAAACCAATGAATTGGGTATGCAACTAAGAAAAATAGAAAAAGAACAAATGAAAAATCTCAAATTAAAAACAGAAATGGAAATCTTGGAAATTAAATAAGAAATCAAAAATGGAAAATAAAAACCCACTGAACTAATGAATAAAAGTAAGAACTAGATTTATGAAAATAAAATCAACAAACTATTTGATAATTTGATTTTTAAAAAGAAAGAATGAAATAAAATTACCAGTATCAAAAATGAAGAGGGTGAATGCACTATCAATGAAGATGAAATTAAAGCAATTATTAGGAGTTATTTTGCCCAATTATATGACAGAAAAATTGATAATCTATGTGAAATGGATGAAATATATATATATATATACATATATATATACATATATATATAAATTGCTCAAATTAACAGAAGAAATAGAATATTTAAATAACGCTTTTTTCTTTTTTCCTTAAGATTCATTAATTTATTTATTTTTAGTTTTAAACATTCACTTCCACAAGATTTTGAGTTCCAAATTTTTTCCCTACCTCATCCCTCTTCCAACCCCAAGACAGTGTGCATTCTGAATACCCTTTCCCCTAATCTGCCTTCCCTTCTATCTCCCCATTTCTCTTATCCCCCTTCCTCTTCTATTTACCTGTAGGGCAGGATAGATTTCTATACCCCATTGCTTGTATATCTTATTACCCAGTTGCATACGAAAAAAAAATATTTGTTTTTAAAAGTTCGAGTTCCAAATTTTCTCCCTTCCTCCCTCCCCACCCACCCTCATGGAGAAGGCAAGCAACTCAATGCAGGTTATATTTGTGTAGTCATGCAAAACACTTCCATAGTAGTCATGCTGTGGAAAACTAACTATATTTCCTCCATCTTATCCCGTCCCTTGTTTATTTTATTCTCTCTTTTGACCCTGTCCCTCCTCAGAAGTGTTTGCTTCTGATTACCCCCTCCCCCAATTTGCCCTCCCCTCTACCATTCCCTCCTCCTCCTGCTCTTTTATCCTTATTTTTCCCCCTTTTCACACCTATTTTCCTGTAAGGTAAGATAGCTTTCCATTCTTAATTGAATGGGTATGTTATACCCTCCTCAAGCCAAATCTGATGAGAATAAGATTCACTCATTCTCTCTCACCTTCCCCCACTTCCCCTCTTGTCTGTTTTATGTGAGATAATTTACCCCATTCAGCCCCTCCCTTTCTCCTTCTCCTAGTATAATCCTCTCTCACCCCTTAATTTTATTCTCCAGATATCACCCATTCATCTTCAACTCATCCTGTGCCCTCATCTATCTATCTATCTATCTATCTATCTATCTATCTATCTATCTATCTAATTTTTTTTCCCCTTCCAAGTACCCTAATACTGACAAAGGTCTCATGAGTTACAAATATCAGCTTTCCATGTAGGAATGTAAATAGTTCAACCCTAATAAGTCCCTTATGATTTCTCTTTCCTGTTTACCTATTCATGCTGCTCTTGAGTCTTGTATTTGAAAGTCAAATTTTCTATTCAGCACTGGTCTTTTTTTTTTTGTATGTTTTGATCAAAAGGGGATTAAGGACCGCATAATACTTTCACTTTAGGTTTGGATCTTAAGACACAAAGGTAGACTTCCGCTTCCGGGAGCCAAGATGGCAGAGTGAAAAGGTAGTCACTCTCACTCTCCCCTATCAACCTCTGCAAACCCAGAAAATATCAGCCCAGGAAAAAAAAAATCAAAACCCTGGAACACCTGAACTAGAAGAAAGACAAGGAGCAGCAGTGCAGTAGCCCAGCAAACGGATCTCTCAGTGCCTCAGAAAAAACAAGGGGCCCCAGATGGATAGGTACCCTGCGGCATTCATCTGAAAGGAGGTGAAGAAAATAACCTAAAGGCTTCCTAAAGCCCCAACCTTTCTGATTCCAACCAACACCAGGTGAGCTGTAGGAGCCCTGAAGCCCCCAATTGTGAAGAAATCCTGAAGCCCAGGTGGTAGAGCAGGCAAACACCAACACCTGGACCTCTGAGTGCCTCACTGAGGGCGGGGGAACCAGTGGAAACCAGCTCAGAAACCACAGGAGCCTCGCACTCACACAAAGGAATCTCCCAGTGCATTAGCAGAAACGAGGGAGACAACACTGCAGGGGCCCCAGGCAGATAAACACCTGCAGCACCATCTAAAAGGAGCTGAAGAAAGCTAAAGGAAAGGAAAAGCAGGCAACCTAGAATTGCCTGAAAGTTCCAGCCTTGCTGATTCCAGCCCAACACAAGGTAAGCTGCCAGAAACCTACAGCCTCCAATTCCAGCATAAGAGGCCCCAGCAACGCAAAGCCAGTGACCAAGACCTAGGCTCCCAATACAAGAAGCTTGGGTCAGTACCCTCTGTTCCCCAGCAGTAAAGCTCAATCTCTTTACAGGCCAGGGAATAAGGAAACACCATGAGTAAAAAGAAACGTACCATAGATTCATATTATGAGAAGAGTGAAGATCAAGACAGAAATTCTGAAGAGGACAACATTGTCAACAAACCCACATCTGCAACAACAAAAGGGAATATGAACTGGTCTGAAGCCCAAAAAGCCTTCTTAGAAGAGCTCAAGAAGGATTTTAATAGTCAAATGAGAGAGGTAAAAGAGTCCTTCAAAAATACAATTGGCCAATTGGAAAAAAAATACACTGAAGAAAACAAGTCCCTAAAAAACACAATTGGCCAATTGAAGAAGGAAGGACAAAAACTAACAGAAGAGTACACTGAAGAAACAAGTCCCTAAAAAACACAATTGGCCAGTTGAAGAAGGAAGTACAAAAACTAACAGAAGAAAACAATCTGTTAAAAACTAGAATTGGACAAATGGAAACTAATGTCTCTATGAGAGAGCAAGAATCAGTCAAACAGAAACAAAAAAATGAAAAAATAGATGAAAATGTAAAATACCTCATCAGTAAAACAACCGACCTGGAAAATCGACTCAGGAGAGACAATTTAAAAATTATTGGACTACCTGAAAATCATGATGAAAAAAAGAGCCTGGACAGTATCTTTCAGGAAATCATAAAGGAAAACTGCCCAGAAGTCCTAGAACCAGAAGGGAAAATAACCATAGAAAGAATCCACCATCACCACCTGAAAGAGATCCCAAATTGACAACCAAGAAATAATAGCAAAATTCCAAAATTACCAGATGAAAGAGAAGGTGCTGCAAGCAGCCAGAAAGAAACAATTTAAATATCATGGAACCACAGTCAGGATTACACAGGACCTTGCAGCTTCTACATTAAAAGACCGCAGGGCATGGAACATGATATTCCAAGGCAAAGGAGCTTGGAATGCAGCCAAGGATCAATTACCCAGCAAAAATGAGCATCATTTTTCAAGGGAGGAGGTGGATATTCAACAAATAGGAGACTTCCAAACTTTCCTGATAAAAAGACCAGAGCTCAACAAAAAATTTGATCTTCAAGTACAGGACTCAAGAAGGACTTAAAAAGGTAAATGGGACAGAAGGATACAATATGTTGTTAATAAGGGGGGGGGCTGTTTAAACCCCTACAAGGGAATATGAGACTTGCAACCCTTGAGAACTGTATTGTTATTACACCTTGTTAAAGGAGTATACATAAAGAGGGTGGATATTAGTTGACTTTGATGTAATGATAAAAAAAAATCTAATCAAGTGGGTTAAATGGATCCAAATAAGTGGATCAATCTGATCTTAGAAAAGTACTGAGAAAGGAGGAGGCAGACAAGGGTAAATTACATTACAGGAAAAGACACAAAATCCTATTACAGCAGAGGGAAAGGGGGGGGAGCATTGTTTGAACCTTACTCTCATCAGATTTGGCTCAAGAAGGGCATAATATAATCAGTTAGGTATAGAAATCTAACTTGCCCTATAGGCAGTAGGAGGGAAAAGGGGAAAGAAAAGGGAGGGGGGAAAGAAAAGGGAGGGGAAAGAAGGGAGGGAAGAGCAGTAAGACTAAAGGGGAAGAAAAGGGAAAGGGATAATAAAAGGGGGAAGGGACTGAAGGAGGTGGTGGTCAAAAGCAAAACACTAGTGAAGGGAAAGGAAAAAGGAGAAAGAAAAGCATAAATGGGGGAAAGGATGGAGAAAAAGACACAGACAGTAATCATAACTGTGAATGTGAATGGGATGAACTCTCCCATAAAAGGAAATGGATTGCAGAATGGATTAAAAACCATAATCCTACAATATGTTGTTTACAGGAAACACATTTGAAAAAGAGTGACACATACAGGGTAAAGGTAAAAGGCTGGAGCAGAATATATTATGCGTCAGCTGAAGTAAAAAAAGCAGGGGTAGCAATCCTGATCTCAGACAAAGCAAAAGCAAAAATAGATCTAATCAAAAGAGATAAGGAAGGAAACTACATCCTGCTAAAAGGCACCATAGACAATGAAGTAATATCATTACTAAATATATATGCACCAAATGGTATAGCATCCAAATTCTTACAGGAGAAGTTCAGGGAGTTACAGGAAGAAATAGACAGCAAAACTATACTAGTGGGGGACCTGAACCTCCCCCTCTCGCACTAGATAAGTCTAACCACAAAATAAACAAGAAAGAAGTTAAGGAGGTGAATAGAACATTAGAAAAGTTAGGTATGATAGACCTCTGGAGAAAACTGAATGGGGATAGAAAGGAATATACTTTTTTCTCAGCAGTACATGGCACATACACAAAAATTGACCATGTACTAGGGCATAAAAACCTCAAATCCAATGCAGAAAGGCAGAAATATTAAATGCATCCTTTTCAGATCATGATGCAATAAAAATTATATGTAATAAAGGGCCATGGAAAGATAGACTAAAAAATAATTGGAAACTAAATAATCTAATCCTAAAAAATGATTGGGTCAAACAACAAATCATAGAAACAATCAATAATTTCATTCAAGAGAATGACAATAATGAGACAACATACCAAAACCTATGGGATGCAGCGAAAGCAGTTCTTAGGGGAAGTTTTATATCTCTAAATGCTTACATAAATAAAATAGAAAAAGAGGAGATTAATGAATTGGGCATACAACTAAAAAAACTAGAAAAAGAACAAATTAAAAATCCTCAACTAAACACCAAATTAGAAATATTGAAAACCAAAGGAAAAATTAATAAAATTGAAATTAAAAAACTATTGAACTAATAAATAAAACTAAGAGCTGGTTTTATGAAAAAACAATAAAATACATAAGCCTTTGGTTAATTTAATTAAAAAAAAAAAGAAGAAAACCAAATTACTAGTATCAAGAATGAAAAGGGCGAAGCTACCACCAAGAAGAGGAAATTAAAACAATAATTAGGAATTATTTTGCCCAACTATATGCCAACAAATTTGACAATCTTAGTGAAATGGATACATATTTACAAAAATATAAATTGCCCAGATTAACCGAAGAGGAAGTAAAATACTTAAATAACCCCATCTCAGAAAAAGAAATTGAACAAGCCATTGATGAACTCCCTAGGAAAAAATCTCCAGGGCCAGATGGATTTACATGCAATTCTATCAAACATTTAAAGAACAATTAATTCCAATACTATATAGACTATTTGGGAAAATAGGTGAAGAAGGAGTCTTACCAAATTATTTTTATGATACAAATATGGTGTTGAAACCTAAACCAGGAAGAGTCAAAATAGAGAAAGAAAATTATAGACCAATTTCTCTAATGAATATAGATGCAAAAATTTTAAACAAAATACTAGCAAGTAGATTGCAGCAACTTATCACAAGAATAATACACTATGACCAGGTAGGATTTATACCAGGAATGCAGGGTTGGTTCAATATTAGGAAAACTATCAGCATCATTGAGCATATCAACAACAAAACCAACAGAAACCACATGATCATCTCAATAGATGCAGAAAAAGCTTTTGATAAAATACAACACCCATTCCTATTAAAAACACTAGAAAGCATAGGTATAAATGGAGTCTTCCTTAAAATAATAAATAGCATATCTAAAACCTTCAGCAAGCATTATATGTAATGGGGACAGGCTAGAAGCATTTCCAATAAGATCGGGGTGAAACAAGGATGTCCAATTATCACCACTGTTATTCAATATTGTACTGGAAACTTAGCTTTAGCAATAAGAGAAGAAAAAGAAATTGAAGGCATTAGAATAGGCAAAGAAGAAACAAAGCTATCACTCTTTGCAGATGACATGATGATATACTTAGAGAATCCTAGAGAATCAAGTAAAAAACTACTTGAAATAATAAACAACTTTAGCAAAGTTGCAGGCTATAAAATAAACCCACATAAATCATCAGCATTTCTATATATTACCAACAAAGCCCAACAGCAAGAGATAGAAAGAGAAATCCCATTTAAACTTACTGTAGACATTATAAAATATTTAGGAGTCTACCTGAAACAACCCAGGAACTCTATGAACACAATTACAAAACACTTTTCACACAAATAAAATCAGATCTAAATAATTGGAAAAACATCAGTTGCTCATGGGTAGGCTGAGCTAATATAATAAAAATGACAATCCGACCTAAGCTAATTTACTTATTCAGTGCCATACCAATCAAACTACCAAAAATTATTTTATAGAGTTAGAAAAAATAATAACAAGATTCATTTGGAAAAACAAAAGGTCCAGAATATCAAAGGAACTAATGAAAAGAAATGCAGGGGAAGGTGGCCTAGCAATTCCAGATCTTAAATTGTATTATAAAAGCAATCATCAAAACTGCTTGGTACTGGCTAAGAAATAGGGAGGTGGATCAGTGGAATAGGTTAAATATGCAAGACACAGTAGTCAATGACTATAGTAATCTATTATTTGATAAACCCAAAGACCCCAGCTTCTGGGATAAGAACCCACTCTTTGAAAAAAGCTGCTGGGAAAACTGGAAAAGAGTATGGCAGAAACTAGGCATAGACCCAAATCTCACACCATATACCAAAATAAAGTCAAAATGGGTTCAGGACTTAGATATAAAGGCTGATACCATAAGTAAACTGGGAGAACAAGGAATAGTTTACCTATCAGATCTATGGAGAACAGAAGAATTCATGACCAAACAGGAGATAGAGAACATTATGAAAAGCAAAATGGATAATTTTGATTACATTAAATTGAAAAGTTTTTGCACAAACAAAGCCAATGCAACTAAGATTAGAAGGAAGGTAGAAAATTGGGAAAGAATTTTTACAACCAGTCTTCTGATAAAGGCCTCATTTCTAAAATATATAGAGAATTAAGACAAATTTATAAGAACACAAGCCATTCCCCAATTGATAAATGGTCAAAGGATATGAACAGACAGTTCTCAGATGAAGAAATTAAAGCCATCTATAGTCATATGAAAAAATGCTCTAAATCATTATTGATTAGAGAAATGCAAATCAAAACAACTCTGAGGTACCACATCACACCTATCAGATTGGCCAACATGACAAAACAGGAAAATGATAAATGTTGGAGAGATGTGGGAAAATTGGAACACTAATACATTGTTGGTGGAGTTGTGAAATGATCCAACCATTTTGGAGAACAATTTGGAACTATGCCCAAAGGGCTACAAAAATGTGCATACCCTTTGATCCAGCAACAGCACTTCTAGGGCTATATCCCAAAGAGATCAAACAAATGGGAAAAGGACCCATATGTACAAAAATATTCATAGCAGCTCTTTTTGTGGTGGCAAAGAATTGGAAACTGAGAGGATGCCCATCCATTGGGGAATGGCTGAGCAAGTTGTGGTATATGAATGTAATGGAATACTATTGTTCTATAAGAAATGATGAACAGGCTTACTTCAGAAAAACCTGGAAAGACTTGTACAGTCTGATGCTGAGTGAAGTGAGCAGAACCAAGAGGACTTTGTACAATAGCAGCCATGTTATGCAATGACTAAGAATGTTAAACTGAACCCTTCTCAGCATTAGAGATCTAAGACATCTCCAGAGGCCTCGGGATGGAAAATGCTGTCCACATCCAAAGAAAGAACTATGGAAGTCGAATCGCTCTCACTTATTTTTACCTTCTGTTGAGTTTTGTTTCATCTTTCTGATGATTCCTCCTATTGGCTTTAATTTTTACTTACAACTTCACTAATGTGAAAATATGTTTAATGGGTATGTAAATGTAAAGCCTATGTCAGATTGTGCGCCGTCTTGAGGTGGGGGAAAAAAGGGAGAAAAAATTTTCAACTCAAAAGCATATGGAAAAAAATGAAAAAAAAGAAAATTAAAAAAAAGACACAAAGGCACAGTTGATCCAAACTTAACAAGTAATTGGGTTTATTTGATAATGCTTTAGGTGATAGAGAAGAAGGAATTAAAATAATGTACATATGCATACAACCTAGTGAATCAACATGGAACAAAGAAAGGATAGAAATAGACAAAGAAAGAAAGAAGGATACATCACCAAACCAGGAGAGCTTTAACCCCTGACTTGAGGACCAGGGAGACTTCAAAAGAAATGGCCTTCAGGGTCCTGATTGGGAAAACCAACAGAGGTGGGCATCCCTATCTCTGAAATGAAGATCTCCAAAGGTCCATTTCCCAAATGGCCCTTTTTATATCTATGTAAACCATGGGAAAACAACCTTAGAACAAACAGAGCGCTTGGCCATTCTCCAGATGCCTATTTTTTTTGTGTATGTTTCCAAGGACAGGCCAGATCCTTGGACACACACATATTTATTGGGGGTGAGGGTTGTTCTACCCGGGAAACATAGTTTGTTTAGTCTTTGATGTTCCATTCCCTTGGTGCTCCCAGTCACACATGCTAACTTTAAATTATATCCCTTATGTCAGTTCAGGAGGCGGTCATGCAAGGGGCTGGGGCAGATCTCCTCAGTTTCCCTTACACTTGCAGCTAGTAAGTGTCAAGTGTCTGAGACCAGATTTGAACTCAGGTCCTCCTGACTTCAAGGCTGGAGATCTATCCACTGCACCACCTAGCTGCCCCAGGTCTGGTCTTTGCATGAAGAATGTTTGAAAGTCCTCTATTTCACTGAATATCCATTTTTCCCCCTGAAGGATTATACTCAGTTTTTCTGGGTAAGTAATTCTTGGCTGTAATTCTATTTCCTTTGCCCTCCAGAATATCATATTCCAAGCCCTACAGTCCCTTAATTTAGAAGCTGCTAACTCTTGTGTTATCCCGATTGTGTTTCCACAATACTTGAATTGTTTCTTTCTGGAAGCTTGTAATATTTTCTCCTTGACCTGGAAACTCTGGAATTTGGCTACAATATTCCTAGGAGTTTTCCTTTTGAGATCTCTTTCAGGAGTTGATCAGTGAATTCTTTCCTTTTCTATTTTACCCTCTGGTTCTAGAATATTAGGGCAGTTTTCCTTGATAATTTCTTGAAAGATGATGTCTAGGCTCTTTTTTTGATCATGGCTTTCAGATAGTCCAATAATTTTTAAATTATCCCTCCTGGATCTATTTTCCAGGTCAGTTACTTTTCCAATGAGATATTTCATGCTGTTTCTATTTTTTTTCATTCTTTTGGTTTTGTTTACAATGTTATAATTTCTCATAAAGTCACTAGCTTCCAATTGCTCCATTCTAACTTTTAAGGAAGTATTTTCTTCAGTGGGCTTTTGGACTTACTTTTCCATTTGGCCAATTCTGCTTTTTAGGGCATTCTTCTCCTCGTTGACTTTTTGGACCTCTGTTGCATTTGGGTTAGGCTATTTTTTAAGGTGTTATTCCCTTCAGTATTTTTTGGGGGTCTCCTTTAACAAACTATTGAATATTTTTTCATGATTGCCTTGCAGCCCTCTCATTTTTCTTCCCAGTTTTTTTCTCTACTTCTCTTACTTGCTTCTCAAAATCCTTTTTGAGCTCTTCCATAGCCTGGGGCTGATTCATATTTTTCTTGGAGGCTTTGGATGTAGGAGTTTTGACTTTGTTGTCTTCTTCTGATTGTATGTTTTGATCTTTGTTACTAAAGAAAGATTCTATGGTCTCACTTTTTTTGCAGTTTACTCATGATCCCACCCAATTATTTCAGTTTTAAACTCTTTGTTAAGGTGGGGGTCTGTTTCCAGTGTGGATAATGTACTGTCCCAAGCTTCGAGGGTTTTGTGCAGCTGTTTTCAGAGATGCTTCTAGGGACCTGTAATTTTTCAGTTCTTCCAAGGTGGTATGGTCAAGGGTGAAGTTTTCACTCCTTTCCTGGCCAGTGCTCTGGTCTATGAGTGACCACAAGTACTCTTTTCTGCCTTGGAACTGTGAGGAAAATCCTCTCTGTACCGCCACTACAAGCTGCCGGCAACTCCTCCTTGCCCCAGGACTGCCACCCAGAACTGTGACCCAGATCCAAGCACAGGCAAAGCAAGAGAATTGTGCCTCATCACCAGCAAAGAGATCTCTGCAATCCCTCTCTGATCAGACACTGGATTCCCCCTTAGTCTGTGGGTGAGAAGCTCTGGAAGTAGTCGCCGCCCCAGGGCTGTGCCAGGACTGGGACTGCAACCTAGCTTCTCTCTCACTGTGGACATAGACTTTTCCTACTGAACTTCTAAGTTGTCTTTGGTGTTTGTGGGTTGAGAATTCTGGAAACATCCACAGCTGTCCGTGATTCAGTCCCTTGAGGCCTGCTCCAGGTTAGCTGAGGCCTGGTCTTTGCCTACGCACGGACGCTTAACTATGTTACTCTCTCAGTCTGGTGGACAGACCTTTCTAATCAACCATCCAGGTTGTCTTGGGCTGGAAATTTATTTCACTCTGTCTTTTTGTGGGTTCTGCTGCTCTAGAATTTGTTTAGAGCCATTTTTTTACAGGTATTTGAAGGGGTTTGGGGAAGAGCTGAAGAAAGTCACTGCTTTTATTTTGCGATCTTGGCTCTGCCCACATAACACTATCTTAGAAAAACAAATGAAGCTTCAGATGAGTTTGCTAACAAAAAATCCCCAACACTCAATGGATTTGCAAATGAATTTGGCCAACATTTAAGGAGCAGTCCATTCTAATACTATATAAGCTATATGAAAAAATAGGTGAAGGAGCCCTACCAAATTGCATCTATGACACAAATATGGTTTTGATACCTAAACTAAGGAAAGCAAAAACAAGAAAATAAAATTGTAGGCTAATTTCCTTAATGAATATTAATGCAAATATTTTAAAGAAAATTCTAGAATGGAGATTACAACAATATATCAAGATCGTACAATATGAACAGGCTGGATTTATACCAGGAATACAGGGTAGGTTCAATATTAAGGAAGCTATCAGCATAGTAGATTACATCAATAACAAAAACAACAAAAATCACATGACTGTGTCATTAGAAGCAGAAAAAAGCTTTTTACAAAATAGAACACCCATTCCTATTAAAAACACTAGAAAAAATGGAATCAATGGCACCTGTCTTAAAATGATAAGCAGTATATATCTAAAAATCAGAGCCAAGATTATAATGGGTATAAACTGGAAGCCTTTCCAATAAGATTACTGGTGAAGCAAGGATGTTCATTATAATCACTGTTTCTCAATATTGTATTAGAAATGTTACCTGTGGCAATAAGACAAGGAAAAGAAATCAGAAGAATAAAATAGTCAATGAGGAAAGAGAAATATCACCCTTGCAGATAATGATTTTTGTCAAAGAGAACTCTAGAGAATCAACTAAAAAACTAGTTGAAACAATTAACAACTTTAGCAAAGTTCTAGGATATAAAATGAACCAACTTAAATCATTGACATTTCTATATATTATCAATAAAACCCAGTAGGAAGAGATAGAAAGAGAAATTCCATTTTAAATAACTGTAGACAGAATAAAATACTTGGAAGTGTACCTGCCAAGAGAAATCTAGGCACTATATGAATACAATTATAAAATGCTTTTCACATAAAAACAGATCTAAGAAAGTGTAGATATATTAATTGCTCCTGAATAGGCTGATGTATATATAATATCAAATATAATAAATACATTTATTTATAAATAAATATAATAAAAAATAACAATTCCACCTAAATTAATTTAATTATTCAATGCCATATCCATTAAACTACTAAGGAACTATATAACGAACATTATTTGGAAGGAAAAAAAAGTGAAGAATATCAAGGAAATAAATTAAAAATAAATGTGAAAAAAGGCAGTCTGGGAGTACCAGATTTCAAATGTTGTTTCAAAGTAGCAATTATCAAAACAATCTGATACTTGCTAAGAAATACAATGACAGATCTGTGGATTAGATTAGGAACACAATACACAGTAGTAAATGACCAAACTAGTCCAGTGTATGATAAACCCAAAGACCCAAGTTTGGGGTCAAGAATTCACCCTTTGACCAAAATAGCTGGGAAAGCTGGAAAGCAGTTTGGAAGAAACTAGGCACAGAACATCTCATACCAGGCACCAAAAATAAGGTCAAAAATGCATGAATGATTTAGACATAAAGCATGATATAAGCAAATTAGGGGAGTATGGGAAAATTTACCTGTCAGGCCTAGGAATGAGGGAAGTTTATGACAAAACACAAAATAGAAGATCACAGAAATTAAACAAGGTTTTGCACAAAAACCAAAGAAACCAAAATTAGAAGATAAAACTAGAAACTGGGGTAAGAATTTTATACCAAGTGTCTCTGATAAAAGGCTTCATTTCTCAGAAATACATACACACATATATAAAATTGAGCTATTATCCAATTCAAGAATGATGAAAGGATATGAACACACAATTTTCAGAAGAACAACTCAAAGTATCAATAGTCTCATAAAACTGCTCTAAATCACTATTGATTAGAGAAATAAAAATAACTCTGAGGTACTACTTTAGACCTATCTTATTGGCTAACATAACAGATAAGGAAAATAATAAATGCTGGAGGGAATGTGGAAAATTCAGGGTACTATGTTAGCAATATTAGTAGAGTTATGAACTATTCCAACCATTCTGGATAACAATTTGGACCTATACCCAGAGGGTTATGAAACTTCATGCCCTTCCACCCAGCAATAACACAACTATGTCTGTATTCCAAAGAGATTTTTTTTTTAAAAATGAAAAGGATTTATATATATAAAAGTATTTATAGCAGCTCTTTCTGTGGTGGCAAAGAATTAGAAATTAAAGGGATGCCCATCAGTTGGGGAATGGCTGAACAAGCTGTGGTATATGTTTGTGATGTGCCATAAGAAATGATGAGGAGGGTGGTTTCAGAAAACCTGACAAGACTTATTTGAAGATAAAAAGTGAAGTGAGAAGAACCAGAATAATGTTGTATACAATAACAGCAATATTGTGATGATGATCAATTATGAAAGATTTAGCTATTCTGATCACGAAAATGACCCAAGGCAATTCCAAAGGACCCATGATGAAAAATGCTAACCAGCTCTAGAGAGAGAACTGATGAACAGAGTCTGAAGTGTACTTTTTTGACTTTGTTTTTCTTGCTTGTTAATTTTTTTGTCAACATGGCCAATATGGAAGTGTTTTGCATGACTTCACATGTATAATTAATATTATATCGTCATGGTTCTCAATAGATGAGGAAGGGTAGGAGGAAGGAAGAGAAATTGGAACTCACAGTTTTTAAAAAAATGTTAAAAAATAAAAAGAAGCCTTGTCACACACAAAAAGCCCTTTAAAATCACACAGTTCTTGCCCCATTTGCATAGAAATCTGATTCCCTTTAAAGCTCTGCAAGCCCCTATTTCACTAGGCAGCCTAGGAGGCAATTAGGTAACTATTAGCAATGCAAAGACATCCAGTCTGTGCAAGGAAGAGAGGATGCCTAGTTCTTAGGTATCTGTCCTTTTTAGGGCATGTGTATGTGTGTGTGTGTATACACTTGTTCCTTGTAAATCTGTAACATTCATGTTTAATTTTTTGTGGTTTCCGTTTAAGCTGTCATCATCATTGCATATTTTTTTCACCCTTAGGCCTGCTTACTACATTCTGAATTAATTCATGTAAATCTTCCCAAACTTCTCTTCATTTATCCTATTTGTCATGTCTAACTCTACAGGAAGGGAAGAAGGGATGTTTCTTCCTCCCACCCCTACTCATGGGTCATGTCATCTAGCAACAAAATACCCCGTGGGAGACACCCATTCAGTAGATATAGAGTTCATTGATGTTAATAATATTTCAAGTCAGGAGCAAGAAATGAAGGGTGGGATCCAGACAGAATTATCACTCTATGGTGGAAAAGGGAAGGATTCTCTCTCCCTTTCTTGCCCCACTGGTCCTATCACTTTGAAGTAGAGCCACTCAGCTGGTAAGGGTTGCTGTGTCCCATCATCAGGAAGCAGAGAAACACAGCACCCTACAGATAAGACATAGATAAATAAAGGCCATCCCTCAAAAGAGGGAGGAAGCAATTTTGAGGAATGAAAGCAGAGCCTGAGAACTCAGTATAAAAACTCTACAGAGAGAGAAAGGACTTCCAGGACCTTCAGGAGTTGTGAGCTGCCTTTGTCCTATGTGAATCCTCAGGATGATTATACTCTAAATATGAGATCACTCCTCTAATAGGTATTGTGAGTATTTGAAGGAAAGTGGACCCAGGCTTTGGAGGAAATTTTTCATAGATCCTTGTTTTTTCATATGTCATTTCATCAGTTGAGAATAGTTTTACTGCCTCTGCATTGGTAAGAGAGAGAGACAGAGAGAGAGACAGAGAGAGAGACAGAGAGAGAGAGAAGAGAGAGAGAGAGAGAGAGAGAGAGAGAGAGAGAGAAGAGGAGAGAGAGAGAGAGAGAGACTTTCCTTATGTGTTGACTTTTTGATGTGGTCTACCTTTAACCTGTGTAAGTGGCCTGAATCTTAGTCCCTTGAGCCAATAAAATCTCAAGTATTACTTAAAGGAAAAACTACCCTAGTCGACATAAAAGATACTGTTCCAAGCACAGACATCCTAGTAAATACCTTTGCTGAGAACTAATTGTTCTGATCAGTTAATTTTTTTTGGGGGGGGCAAGGCAATTGGGGTTAAGTGACTTGCCCAGAATCACACAAGTTAGTGTTATATGTCTGAGGCTGGATTTGAACTCAAGTCCTCCTGACTCCAAGGCCAGTGCTCTATCCACTTCGCCACCTAGCTTAATCAGTTAATTGTTAAGGTGAAACACACTGGTGTGGACTCATGAGCTACACTTTAAAAAAGTAACAACACAAAGGTACTTTAGAAGGAAAGAGTAGTCCAAAGAGGGTGCTATGCTCTGGGTAGTGGTGTACACAGGTAGGGAATACCAGTGGCTAAAGCAACTCCTAACTCGATACAACAGGGCCTTCTTCTCTTCAAGAGTTTTCATTCAGTTTCCTTGGGTTGAGCTTCTTCATGGGTCGATTGCTAATGCAGATTCCCAATGTCTGCTCCTCTTTCTAGTTAACTCTCACAGTCTTAGGTCTAGCTCTCTTTTGAGTTCATAGCTGGCTTTCTTCTTGTCTCCCCAGGTTCTCATTTCCTAAAGCTCTCCTTCCCTTCAATAACTGCCTTCCCATGCTTTATCTGTGCCTGAACTCTATCTAAAGCTCCCCGCCCAATAAAAAGTATTGTCTAACTTCAATATAAAGTGGAGTGTCTCCCTCTTCATGGGTTGCTGCTGGAGATCATGGCAGAAGTAGAGAAGAAAGGATAAACTCTCTCTTGATTTCTAGCAAGAGGAATACTCCACAAAGCAACTACGGATTTGCAATGCCCACTCCATCCCACCCCCCTGCCCCCAGTATAACTTTCTAGGCCTGTGACTGATTTGCTCAGGCAGTGAAGCTGCTCCCTTAAATTCATTCAAGGGACCTGTTGGTACCTCCTGAAGGGATCACTAAGCATCAACACCTTATTGTGCACCGGTGTTTTATATCTCGCTACATCAGCAGACCTAGGAGCCGGGTATCAAATCCCATTTACTAACAGTTCAGAACTCCAGCAACAGATCTCCAAGGCTCTTTCCAATTCTAAGCTCCATTATTCCAGGCTATTCCATTCCACTATCTTTATAATGCTATAGACTGAAGGAGGTCCCATGGATCAGAGAAAGAGGGGGGTGTGAAAAAAAGGAGTCCCTGATTTTGAGGGATTTTAGCCATTAATTTTTGCAAATTCATTCCTCCAGAAGGAAATATTTCAATTCAATTAGGTAAAAGTTAATTGACCATCCACATGGCATGTACAAGGCCTTGTGAGGGAAAAGCAAAGATGAATGGTTTCTGCCCTTGAGGCAGTTCAACCATAGTTGTTTCCTCAACACAGGAAGCTAACTCATTTACCCTTTCAGTCATTTGGGACTCAGCTAAAATGTTCTGTGTCACCAAGAACTTAATACAGAAAGCCCTCCAGCTGTGGCCTCACTGGGACAGAGTGTCACTGGATGCTCAGCACCAGAGCAGGGGTGGGGGCCTCCCTTAATGCATCTTAAGATGTAGTGGGAGGAAGACCTGCTCTCAAAGCTGGGCTCTGGGCCGTAGATATAATGGTCCCAGGGTAAGTCACTCAAGTACTCAGAGCCTCAGTTTTTTCCTCTGTAGTAGTTACTTCATAGGCTTGCTGTGGAGAGGGAATATCTACTTCAAGCACTTGTCTAGCCAGAGAGACCTATTAGCGGATAGGGTGGCCACATCACTCTCTGCTACTGCCGTTTAACTGTGAGCCCAAACCACTCAAATTCTCAGGTGCTTTTCCTCAGGAACTATAGCCAAGTCATGTCTGCCATTGGTGCAGTCCATCTGGATGACAGTCAAAGCTGTCGTCCCATGACTTTGTTAAATTCAATTTGAAAAATCAGCATAAGGTTAATTATTATGTAACAGACAGACAAGAAGCAGCATGGGATAGTAGCAAGGAGAGGCAGGGAGTCAGAGGAGCTGAAGAGTTGACTTCAATTGGTAAGACCTGGGTTCAAGTCCTGCCTCCTCCACACACAGGTTGTGTGATCCTGGTCAAGTCACTTAAATTCTCAGGGCCTTAGGCAACTCTCTAATCTAGAAGTTACAAAGAAAACATTGACCTGCATTGCTCCTTTGATGAACCAGTGGGAGGTTCTCTACATCGATGAAATCAGAGATTAGATTCCCCTCCCCTATTCATTCATTCATTCATTCACTCACCTATGTCTTTCTAACTGTCTCCTCCATGTTACTACAGAACTATACAGGCGGGGAGAAGAATGCAGAGTGGAAAGAGTCAGTGTCAAGGTCAGTAAGACTGGCATTCAAGTGCAACCTCTGGCACACCTGGGCTTTGTGACCCTGGACAAGTCACTTAACTTAGTGCCCCAGACAACTCTATAAACTAAATTGCAGAGAGGTTGTCCGCCTGCACTAGTAGAGACTGTTTCTACCTTTGGTGTTTCCCCAATCAATGAGAACACAGATCCTGACCGGTGCTTAGCACAATGCCTGGCACATGTAGGTGCTTAATAAATGCTTGATAACTGAATGTGAAAAAAAGAAACAAACAAAAAGACAAAGACACTCTGCTTGGTGCTGAGGACACAGAGCTCAAAAGTCAATAGTCCTTACCTCAATGAGTTCAGATCTTTCTATGGCATGTCAACTGTACATGAATAAATAAAGAGTGGTACTTTAGGATAGAGAAGGTACTGCCAATCTGGTGTGAGGACAGAAGGGCTTTGTTACCAAAGGCATTTGCTGTAGAGCTGAGCCTCCAATCAAGGCTCAACACTGGAGCTCCTAAGGGGCAGAGATGATGAGAAACTGGATGCCAGGAAGGGGAGCAAGACTGTGGGGACACACAGCTGAAGGAGTGAGGATGCTGAATTTAAAAGTGCTTGTAGAACAGCTTAGTAGAGCTTGAATTTGCTGAAGAGGAGATGAAAAGAAATATTGTGACAAACTTCTGAAAGGTAGTAGGGAGCCAGCTTGTGCAGAGCTTTAAATGCCTGAGTGAGGAACAGTTATTTTCCTCAGTTTCTTCATCTGTAAAATAAAGGAATTACACATGACCTAAGTCTTCCTCTATCTCTAAATCTGGAATAGCAATCTATAGGCCAGAGAGATGAATCTCACTCAATTCTTGGAAAGATTCTAGTACATATTATTAAAGAGCAGTTACCTAGAGGAGAAAGGAATGGTCCACAGGGCTTCATGAATAACAAAGCCAGGACCAAAGAGTCTGGTTTCCTTTTTTGACACTGTTACTAAGTTGATAGATCAGGGGATGAATTAGACACAAACTCTTCATATTTTGTCAAGGCATCTCATAGAGTAGAAAATGTGAAGACAGAACTAGACAATGGTAGAATTAGGTGGATTCAGAACAGGTGGATTGGCTGGCCCGAAAGAGGAGCTGTTAATGGATTGAAATCAACCTGTAAGGAAGGTTGTGGTGGAGACACTAGAGGTCTGTGATTAGGCCTGTTCTGTTGACTATTTTTACTAATGACTTGAATGAAGCCATTAGCATCATCTTTATCAAATCTGACACAAAGCCTTGAAAGCTATCTAGCATAATGGATGAAAAAGTCAAGATCTAAAAAAACAAAAAACAAAAAAAACACTTTTTGAGGATAAAACACAGAGATAAACCAATCAACGGATCATGAGACCACAGAGAGAGAGAAGTAGATCTCAGAGACTCTCCAGTCTAACCCCTTTATTTTACACATGAGAACATGGAGGCTGAGAGAGGTTAAGGACTCGCTTAGGATCACACACCTTATAATCAATCAACTGACAGGTATTTCTTATGTGTTTTCTGCGTCAGGCATTTTAAATAAAATTGGGTAAATTTTAATGGTGAAAAAGTCTTATATTTGGATTAAAAAAATGACTGTCACAAGTACAAGTGGGAGGAGACATGGTTGGCCAAAAGTATGTCTGAAAAAAATAGAGGGTTTCTAGTGGACTACATGTGGTCCATCAGCACATGTACGTACCTTGGATAGACACTGTAGTTGGACAGTGAACTGGTTCTAAGAATAAGAGACAGGAGTGGGGTAGATTGGACTGAATTTGAGAGATTATGGGGTGTTTTCAATAGCACTGATCTTCTCTCAGAAACAGAAGTTTATCTTTTTACTGCTGATATCTTTGCCCTGATGGTAGATGACTAGGATTTAGGGGACTCTGCAGTCTTCAAGGAATCATAGTCTTGGGTCAAGCAGAATGTATCCCAAAAGTATTTGGTGGATATAAATAGGCTAGAGGGATTTACCAATGAAGAATTGGTCAGGGGAAGTCATTTAAAAGATGTCTCCTCATCAGCCAATTGACCCTTGCAACAACCTCAAAGCTTTTTGGCCATATTGACTTTCCAGAAGACAGGTCAAGCATGGAGCAACCTGGAATGACAGGAGAATGGGCTGCTGTGGTGGACATATAGATTTCTGCAGTTGGATAGATGAAGAGGTGGGCTCTGAGAAACAAATGGCCCACTTCCTCCATTGTTCCCTCTAACTCACTTTGCTTGCTAATGCTTTCAATATTGACATATAGTATATTTTAATGCAGTGAAGACCTGTCCAAGCACAGCCAGCACATCTTTCCACAAAGATCCAACCAGAGGATATTGGACATAAAGGGCAATTAATGGGAATGATGACAGTCAAGGAGAAGGGAATGGCCAGTGGGAGCTGGTGGAATGTAACAGCTAGTCAGTGGGTGGCAACGTACACTGCTTCACAGTATTCTCTCCGGGGGATTCTCATGACAACTTTAAACCATAAGCAGTGAGGAGCTGATTATGTCCTTTAACTACTGCCTAGAGAGGCTCGTGAAGGTGAGGTGATTAGACAGGGCCCAAATATCCTCATAGTCTGAGGAAGTTAGTAGCCATAGTAATAAGGATAATATAGTCTTTGTATAGTACTTTAAACTTCACAAAATTCTTTATACATGTTATCTCATCTGATCTCAGAAAGTGGAAGAGATAGAATTGGAACCAAGCCCTCAGAGACTGTGGGCATACCTCAGATCTAGGAAGAGCTGGGTTCAAGACCTGTCTCTGAAACATTCTGACTGTGTCACCCTGGATAAGTCACTTCATCTCTTTGCTCTAGGCTACTTTTGAAATCTTGAAGTTGTAGAGAAGGTGCCAACCTGCCTGGTTCTAAGGCATTCCCTCACCTTGAGGTTCCTTCTACGAGTGAAATCACAGGTTCAGTCTCCATCCACTATCACTAAGACTGAAGACTTCAGGTTCACTATCTTCCACCCCTCCCAGCTGCCTCCACTCAAGCTCTGACTTTCCCAAGGAGGAGCACATGGAATTCAATCTTTCTGTGTAAACTGAGTCTGAGTGTCTTTGCCAACAAATGCAAAAGATACAGAGACAGTTTAATATATGTGAATGACTGGGGCATTGATTCCTGAATGCACACATGATTCCTGAGGAAGGTGAAAGGATAAGTTACCTCTGAACATGTAATTGAAGAAAACCCCACCAAGCTTTAGTATTGGGGTGGATTTTCACAGATTTGCAAATGATGTCAACATGATGAGGAGGATGGTTGTGCTACAGTGAGCAGAAGCCAGACCAGCCCTAGGATTGGTAGATGCTGGAATCTAGTCATTACTGTATCAAGACTGGAGTAGGCAGTGTGGAGGCAGGAAAACTGGACTCTGAGAGAGGACCTGGATTCATCTCTGGCCTTTTAGTTACAATTTCTAGGATCTTAAGCAAGTCAGTCAGTCAATCCATCAATAAGCAGATCTGAAGTGCCTATTATGTCTCAGGCTCTGTGATGAACACTGAAGGCACAAAGAAAGACAAAAGACAGTACCTGCCCTCAAGAAGTTCCCAATCAAATGGGGAAAACCACAGGCAAGCAATTCTGTACAAATAAGCTATATTCCAGATCAATCATCGGAAATAATCAGCAGAGGGAAGGCACTAAAATTAAGGGGGGTGGAAAACACTTCCTGCAGAAGGTGGGATTTTAGTTGGGACTTGAAAGAAGCTAGAGAGGTTAGTAGGCAGAGTTAAAAAGGGAGAACATTCCAGACATGGAGTATAGCCCAAGAAAAAATGCCCGAAGCCAAGAGATATAAAGAGTGAATATGGGGGCAGATTATGGAGGACGAATGGTCTAGAAAGTTTCTTCTCAGCTCAAACATTTCATAATCTTATGTCCTCTGTAATCCTCAATTTCCCTATTTGTAAAGCAGAGGATGCCAATCTAAATGCCCAGTTGCTCAGGCTGTTCTGAGGCAAGTATGCACTGTCAGACTAGCTTCATCAAGTCTCATGTGAATATCAGGCATTATGATTGTACTCTAATTAATTAGATGACAGTTGCCAGAGAGGGAGCAGCTAGGTGGCACTGTGGTTAAAGCACAAGGCCTGGAGTCAGGAAGACTTACCTTGGTTTGTTCACGTATAGCCTCAGACCCTTACTAGCTATGTGACCTTGGACAAGTCACTTAACCCTATATGCCTCAGTTTTCTCATCTGTAAAATTAGCTGGAGAAGGAATTGGCAAACTACTCTAGTATCTTTGCCAAGAAAACCCCAAATAGGATCACGGGGAATTGGACATGACTGAAAAACAACTGAACTATGCCAACAACAATGTGTTATCTATGCCTAAGAGATTCAGATGATATGATGGAATATACTTGGGTTTCTGGGAAGTGGTCATTAGGATTTACTAAAGCCTGCTGTATTTCATAGATTTAGAGCCAGAAAAGAGCTTGGGAATCATCTTCTCCAACTCCCTCATTTTACAGAGCAGTTAACTGAGGTTCAATTAAATTGAGCGGCTTGTCCACAAGTCATCAGGTCAACACTGTAAGTGGCAGAGCCAGGATTCACACCCGGCTCCTCTGACTCTGAACCAAGGCCCTTCCACCATATCATGCTTCTTCCTTGATGACATTAGATGTTGGATTTCCACACATGGACAAGATTCTTATACACTTACATCAATTGAATATTGACTATACTCTAGACCTTCCCCAATTCCAACAGATTTCTTGGTTAGTAGGGTCGGCTACTTAACATTAAAAATCTGGTAATGTTAGGGAGTCAGAGGGGCTCAGCCAAACTTGGGAAGTGATGTCTCTAGCAGGCTTGAAGGTCAAAGGTGGGCCGAACACTACAAGTCACACACCCCTGCCTTGAATTGTGATTTTCAGTTTAGCTTTCTGTCCATGGGAATGAACTGAGAGCTAATGCAGCCCACACCTCTACAAGGAATGCTCTTCTGTCCCAAGTTTCCCCAGCCTCCTGATTTTCCTGAAGAGGTCCTACACAGGACTGGGCCACAATATGTCCCTTAGATTGCTGTCACTTTTCCATCCATCCCTCTCTTGTAGTTTAAAGGAGTCTCTCAGTCATATGACACGAGCTACTCAGCACTTGGGGTAGTAGTATTACTAGCCATTCATTTTTTTTTCTTTTCTTTCTTTTCTTTTTTAATTGGTAGGACCCACCCTGTCCATAGTCATTAGGAACCCAGGTCATGCACAGCCTTTTGGACTTCCATTTCAGATGCTGCCATGGTCATATCCATTAGTGAAAGGACTGCAGAGTGACATTTCACCTTGTTTATCCTTCCCATAAACTTCACCTGGTGACTGTGAAGTCTCTCATTGAAGTCACTTCATCTATCCCACAATTAAAACCCAAGGTCTGGGCAGCTGCCTGTCACATCCTTGATCTAGAGCTGAGATGGGCTGCAGAGACCATCTTGTCCAAACCCTTCATGTTACAGATGCAGAAACTGAGGTGAAGTGGTATGCTTAAAGCCACACAGGAGTAAGTGATGAGGTAGGATTTGAATCCAGATCCGATTACTCCAGAGCTCCATGCTGTCTCTTGATTTTCTCTCTATTGTTATACATGATATGGTTACTTATCTCTGAAGAATCATAATTGTCAAGGCCAAAGAAGAGATATTGTATGGGGGACTTACACATGGAAAACCCCACTAAAGGCATCCAACAAATGAAAACATGTCATTGTGAAAATGGAAACAAGGTTAGCAGGACTAGCCAGGTAGCCACAAGGAACCAAGTGGACAGGCCAAGAGCTGCCCTGGTGACCAGTAGCAGAGGCCCAGGAGGGCACTGGGCATTCCCTTGAGGATTGGCAAGAGGACATTGGCATGAGACACATAGAATGTGGGGTATGGAAGGTCCGAGATCTATCTCTGTGAAGAGAGTGTTCACATAGAGACACTCAGGATCCATTCACATAGTTAAATACCAACAGAAATAATGGCAGCTTTAAAATTTGCCAAGCGCTTTCAGTGTCATCTCATTTGATCCTTACAACAACCCTGTGGGAGTACTACAATTATCCCCTTTTTGCAGATGAGGAAACTAAGGCTGAGAGTTAAAGTAACTTGCCTAGGCTCGCCCAGCCAGAAGTCTCTTCCTATCTCCAAGCCCATTGCTCCATTCACTGCACTGTCAGAAGTGGTGCCATTTAATGTTGTCTAGCTATATGGAGCATCCCTAGGAGAGGACTCTTTAAAATGGTCTTCAACAGCTTGGAAAACGTCTTGGAATCAGTGAAATTGCAGAAGAATTTAACAGATGTGCTCCTGAATTCTCTATTCTTGCCATTTCAGCTCCACTGGTTGAATTGAATTGAGCCTTGCTCATTTTCCATCTGTAGCTCTTGCCCAAGATCTATGTATCAATTAAATGACTCAGCGATCAGTTCATGAAGCTATGGGTCAGTCTTTCTTCAAGCACTTTTTTCCCTTTCTTTTTGTGGGTGTTTATTTTGTTTTTCTGTGTGTATTGCTTATGTGAACATTTTTTTAGTAGCTATAATTCTTACTCAGGAGGCCCTGTCATGGGCTGAGTTTTGCTGTGTTGTATCCAATGGTTGGCCATCTTAATTTTTGTAATAAAAAATAAATAGGATAGGAGATTCAACTCTCTTAAGCTCTTAGTTAGTGATATGACAGTAAAATTGTGGCATGACTCTGATAATCATTTACAAAAGCATTCTGCTTTATAGTTTGCTGGGTATTTTTCCCTTCATCTAAATTTCCCTGAATATGTCAGACAAAGGCTCTTGTCATGATAATAGTTTCATAATGAGGTCACCATGTAGGTTAGTCACTGTTGCCATCTCTACTTCTTTCTCTTACAAACTTACTGAGTTTTCATGACACTCGAAAATTTTAGGCATTTTCATTAGGCTGGTTTTTTTTTTAACCCTTCCCATCTCCTAAATCTCACTTTCTCTTTTCTTGGCAAATTAAAGGGCTACAGGGAAGTAGTTCTGTGCTGAAGAAACAACAGCACATGAATGAAGACCCATAGGATCACAACTGACTGTTTCCTCACCTATTAACATTGTGATGGCAAGTTTGAAGCTAGGCATTTCCTTATGTGTGGCCAAGGCACAGTGGTCATGGGCCTTGAGGAACCCAAAGGGCCCAGAGGGTGGGGTGTCAGATGGGAGGGACTGCAACATGCAAGTGAAATCTCTGAGCACCATGATGAGAACTGGACTATAAAGGAAGGCTTTGAGCCAAGTACTGAACTCTGAGGGGAGAAGCTGAAAAGTGTTCCTCAACTGGTAGGTGACAGCAGCAAGGGTCTGCATGAGGTCATTTTGATGGTTGGAGGGAAGATCAAAGAAGGGAAGACTGCTGAATGACTAAGAGGGGAGGTGTAGACAGGGTAGAATGGAGCAAGACCAGGTTTTCTCTTCCTCCTAGACCAGTGTGTCAGGGAGCACAGGAGAAGCAGCAACCAGTACTGGAGAAAGTGGCTAGACCCTCAGGGAGGGGCCAGGCATGCATGAACACCAGTAGATGAAAGAGTGTGAAACAAAGATATTTAAAAGGAAGGGAAAAAATATAAGGGAAAAGTAAAAACAAACCTGCTATAAAGAAATCAATGAGGGAAACAATGTTAAGCTTAAAGGATCTCTAAAGAATGAAATAGAACTTAACAGGTATGTACCAAATTGCAAAACATCTGTCTTCTTCAAGGAAAAGTTAATCAAATTATGGGAAGAAATAGACAGCAAAATGGTTAACGTTCATTTTAGGTGACAATTTCAGAGCTCAAAAGAAAAAAAATCTCTAAAAAATCTTACGAAGAAATAAATGGAATTCTAAGAAAGAAAGAATTCTAGGAAAGAAAAATTCTAAGAAAGACAGCTGTCTGGTAAGCAACATGTAGGAATAGAAAGAAGAATGCATATTCATCAGGTATCTATGACATCTTTTAAAAAAAACAAACCATGTTTTAAGTATTTAAAAGAAATCTTCAGAGAAGAGAAATATGGCATACACAGCTTACTGACCACAACACAATAAAAATATAATCAACAAAAAATCTTTTAAGGGGGATTGAAATTTAAAGAGACTAACTTAGACTTTATTTTTAAAATTCTAAAGAATCCATTTTTGAAGAACTAATCAGAGAAAACAATGACTAATTTCATTAAAGAAAAGGACAACATGCAAAATCTTTTGAGGTATATCTAGAGAAATCCTGAGTAAGGTGGTGGTAGTATTTCTATAAATGTTTTCTAAATTATTTTTTAAGGAGAGAGCTTAATTAATTGGGTTTGCAAATTAAAAAAAATTAAAAAGCAATGAGTCAAATATCCTCATTTAAAGACAAAATAAAAATTCAGAATATTTCAGAAAATATTTTTTAAAATTAAGATAAATAAAAAGAATTAAACTGATAAGAGGCAGGGCAATTTTAAATTAAAAAAAAAGTAAAATAGATAAGCTATTAGCCAAACTAATAAAAAGAAAAAATAGAAACTTTTTTCAATTATTTACCATTAAGGCTGATTTTTTAAATAAATACTTACAAAATTAATGAAGTACCCAAATTAACAGAACAAAAATTAAAGAATTTACATGACTCAACTCCAGGAAAAAAATCCATAAAGAAAATCTTAAAAAAAGAAAAAAGCTTCAGATAGAATTAAAAATTATAGCACATATTCATAGAATTTAATTAAAAATTCCATATACTGTTCACAAAAACAAGTAAGGAAAAGAAGAGAAGCTCTATTAATAAGGTGAGCATTTTTTTGGTACACAAATGAGGAAAAGACAGAGAAGGAAAACTATAGACCAATAACATTAATGAACTGCAATGCAAATAAAAATGAATAAAATATGGTAATATTATTATTACAATGTGAATAAAACATTACTCCATCTTGAAGAGCCTATGGGAGTAACCAAAATCTCTAGCCAATCTTTACCTTCTGACTCTTCCTTTAAAAATGGGACTGGCTTATCTCAGGACTAAGCTATCTAAGAAACTCTAAGCTTCTCTGTTGGAAGAGGCCTTTGGCAGTATTGGTAGGCTATCCCAACATAAAAAGTGATTACAAGGTTTCATTAGTTTGGATTAATACCAGAAGCAAAATTCTCATTCAGTAGTAGAAAACTTTAGACATATTAAAGTTAATGACAGAAACAATAGTAGAAAACATGGTAATAACAATAGATGCCAAAAAAAAGCAAAAGAAAAAAAAACTTTTGACAAAACATAACACTTATTTTTTAAACAGCAGTAAGAAAATATCATGTACATTCCTTAATATGGTAAATAATATCTATCTAAAACAAAGAACCGGCAAACCAGTATATTAGGTAATGGATAAATGCTGGAAGTCTTTCCAATAAGGTCAAACATAAATCAAGAATGCTCATAATCATGGCTTTGGTTTGAAAAAGTGCCAGAAATTCTAGCTGTAACATATGATAAGAAGTGAGGAAATAACCATAGACAAAGAGGAAACAAAATTACGTTTTTTGTAGATGACATGATGGTTTACTTAGAGAACCCTTGAGATTTCATTTTCAAAAGTGAAAACAATAACATTAGTAAAGTCTTAAGGCATTCTGTTTATTGCCAATGACACGCTGCAGAAAGAGATTAGAGAAATTCCATTTGAAATAGCCACAAAATGTATAAAATATCTTGGAGCCTTCCTATCAAGACTAATATAGAAATTATGTAAATATGTCTACAAAACACTCTTTCCCCAAATAAAGAGATCATTAAATACTTGTAGAGTTATAAATTCTCTATGGTTGGGACATGCCAATATCTTAAACATCACCAAGGGAGAGGAAAAGCACACACACATATGAAAAAAAATCATATTAGCACTTTTGGATGTAGCAAAGAACTGGAAACTAAGGGGTAAAATCATTCTCTTTCAACTGGAGAATGAATTAAATTGTGGCATAAGAATCTAACAGAATGCGAATGAGTTACAATAATGATGAATGACATGGATCCAGAGAAGCTTTGGATGATTTATCTCAACTGTTACAAAGTGACATGAATAGAAAAAGAAGAACAATTTATAAACTAACTATAATGTTCTTAAGGAAAGTAACTTTGAAGCCAACTGCGACTTGAAAAGCCTGATGCTAAATCATGGTTGATAGCTCTTGGCAAGCAGGTGATTGAATAGACATGCATATTGAGGCAAACGGATGTACGGCCAATCAAAGGACCTGACTACGCCTTTTATTTTTTTAGGGGGGAGGTAGGGGACAATATTTAAGGGTAGAGAGTAAGAGAAGGAGAAGAATGTAGTGATGCCAAAATAAAGAGATCGAGTATTTTCTGTATCACCATGTTAATTTAATATATTAATATATATTAAAATATATATTTATGTAACACATAAGTGTATTCATTAATATTACATAATATATAATGCATTAACATATAACATATGAAGCAAAATGAAATTATATGCAACAAAGATTCCTATTTTTCATATGCTATCTTGGTGTTCTGTTCATGTGTGTGTACAAACATAGAGGGCATATATGTATATATATGTGTGTGTAGATACACATGGATATCTACATATATGTGTGTATATATTATATATATATATATATATATATATATATGTAATTAATCCTGTTTATATTTGTCAAATTCACAATTTAAAAGAAAAGGAAAACACTGTGCAGGCTAACCTTTTTCTTTTTTGAAAGGATTGACAAATTAAAAGATAAGGAGAATTCTTTGATAGAGTTCAGTAAAGTGTTTTTTTTTAATGTGCTCAAAGCTACTTCCATGGAGATGCTGGAGAGATGTGGATGACAAGACAGCACGATCACATCAATCCAGATCTGTTTCCGTTCCTGAATCTGAAGTGTAGCAGTTCAGTATCAGCATGGAAAGCTGTCATCAGTTGAGAGCCCTAGGAGCCTGTGCATGACCCTGTGCTCTTTCAATCAACTAGGCTTTATGAAGTATCTGCTATGTGCCGGGCACTCTAACGCTCCCTGAAGCACCGCGCTAAGTGCTGCTTAGCTTTCTGACCAAAGAACTGAATAAGGGCATAGATGGAATGACCCAAGATGGAGCTCACACAAAGCTCAGAGGCATAGCTACTACACAGGTTGAGAGGCAGAATCCACAGCCTTCATGACAATCTTGATCATTTGGATGAGTCTAATCAGATGGAATTCAGTAGGAATAAGTGTAAAGTTTTACATTTGAGTTAAAAAACAAACAAACTTTACCAGTAGGGGGTTGGGAAGGTACGAATAGATGACACTTATTCTGGAAAGATCTGGGGATTTCCATGGCTCAAGGTCAATATGAGTCAGCAGAGTGATGTGGCAGGACATTATTTGCAGGGATGGTGATGGTCCCTCTGTCCTTTGTCCTGGTCAGACTCAACTGGAAGATTCTGTTTCATTCTGTGAGATACCTTTTAGGAAGGACATGTATGGCCTGGAGAGAGTCGAGGTAAGGACAACCAATATGGTGAAAGGCTTTGAGTCCCTGTAAGATTTGGATTAGATAGGAATGTTTAACCTAGAGAAGAGAAGAACCATGGAGGGAGGTAAGAGCTCTGTTCAAGTACTTAAAGGGCTGTCATGTGAAGGAGGGACATAGTTGATGCTTACAGAATGTTTATTGAGTTGAATTAAATATATGGATATCTCTGGCTGTTGGCATCTGATTTCATGTAAACAGGCTCATCATAGTATGAACAATTGGCTCAAAACTTGACAAAGGAGACGGCTTTTAGTTCCTGAGGAGAAGACAGGGAATTACAGGAAGCCACAGGTCACCAGAAGTCACACCAGGGCAAGAAAGCAAACAAATGGTTTGAGACAGTGACCAGAGCTGATCCTGAACAGAGATCCCTTGCAATCACCATAGGACAATTTATTCCTTTGCCAGGACATTTGCCTAAATGTTCCTTGCTTAGGTGGCAGACTAGATACTTTTCTAGGGTCCCAGGCTTCCTATATTGTGATAGGCATGGCCCAGCCATAAGGCAGATGTGGAAGAAATGATGCTACAAACAGCAGCCACCCCTCTCCAGGCTAGGCCCTGCTGTGGCAGGGAGGGCTGCCCTCTTACATACGTTTCCTGAGCAGACTCAGCTACAGGCTAATTAAATTGGGCATGAATGTGATGATGATTAGAACTCTAAGCAAATAAACTCTGGTGAAGAGAAGCAATGTATACTTTCTCATTTGTGGAATCCCTGGTTGTTAGAATGTCAGACTTAGAGATTATGGGTGTTGCATTTCATACCCACGTATTTAGACATTTAACTAGCCTGGTTTTTATACCCAGTGGTACAGAACCTGAAATCATAAACCAGTATAATTTATATATTTTTTAAAAATGGATTCAATGCTTCCATTTAATCAATCAACATGCATTTATTAAATGCCTACTATGTTCTAAGCATTGAAAAGGTAAAGACATGAATAAAACAATTCTTGCCTTTGAGGAGCATATGTGTTTTATTGGGGGACTCTGTTTATGTATGTAATTACACACACATAAATGTATTATATGCATGTATATGTATATGTATATATACATACCCCATTAGCCTTCTCCTTATTTTGAGTGTGTATAGATATACACACACACACACACACACACACCCCAACAGATATGCTTTTCTTAAAACAATACAACTATCCATTTCACAATGATTACAATTCAGCACTAATTTGCCTTTGTTCTTGAGAATAGCAACAAAGACAATAGAAACCCTTAGCCCTTTGTCAAATACTGGAAGTGGAGAGATGCTAGCTTTCTTTATTAACTAATCTAGAGCTCTTTAATATATTTGGGTACATTCCTGCTTCTCCAAATTCCATTTCATTGGTAGTGAATTAATTATGAGGGAATGACTATTTTTGACACAAAATCCTTTGTCCCAATTCCTTAAATACTGGTCTTTTCTGTCATTCTTCAGCCTGCCACTGGATGTTCGATCCCCTCACTGAGAAAATGACCTCCATTATATGGAATGTCTTCACGTGACAAGAGTCACCCAGATGGAACAGAATGGCTGGGAGTTCTGAGGAGCTCCCCCTTGAAAGAGACCCCAGACCCTCCAAAGAGTTTCTTGGACTCCATTTTGATGCTAAATCTTCACTGGAAATAGTTGTAGCTTACATAGATCTGATGTTCACCTCTCCAATTTTTTTTAGCACAACCTTGCATTCTGTAGAGCAGATATTTTACAAGTTTGTTCTAAGGACCCATAGAAGTTCCTGGCTTACGATTCAAGAGTCTTCAAAGTCAAAATTGTTTTCATAACAATGATAAGATATTTTAATTTCTGATATGGTAAATATAAATAGACATAAGGCACATAAAACTCTTGGGGTTGTCAATAATTTTTAGGAGCGTAAAGAAGTTCTCCATCCAAAATTTTTGAGAACTGCTGCCTTAGAGGTTACAGTATTCTTAAAAAAAAGATTTGTAATGGCTCTTTGAGACAGGAAATAGTTTGGGATTGTTAATTACTGTCTAAGTTCTTCATGGAAAACTGGCTTGTTCTCATTCCCCTCTTCACTCTGGGGTGAGTGCGTCCTCCATGTGCAGAGCCTGTCTCAAAGAAATGAGCTCACTGATGCAATGGAATGTTCCTCCTCTACAAATCATGATGTGGAAAATAGGCATTTTCATTCACTTATTTTACCCTATATGGATTATTAAACTCATTCCTTTTAAGCAATCCTGGTCCTTAATATAAAAATGCAACAAGAACCTTTGTTCTTGGCCTTGATGCAGTCAGAATGGTATCCTGAAAAAGGGGGTATTTGGACACAAGTCAAGATGTATTTATTAAATGTCTATTATGTGCCAAGCACTAGGCTAAGTGTTAGAGATTCAAAGAAAGATTAAAAATACTCAGTCCCTGTCCTCAAGGAGCTTACATTCTAATGGGGAGGAGATGGCAAACAGCTAAGCACAAAGAAGACAGAGACAGGATAATTGGACATAATCTCAGAAAGAAGACACTAGTCTTTGAGGAAATGAGGAAAGACTTCCAGCAGGTGGGATTTTACCTGGAGGACATCTTCAACTCTAGCTTAGCTCTCTTCCACTAGACCTTAAGGAAGTCATTATCAATGACAATGAGGAAACATGCAACTGCCTAATTTTTATCTCCCTTGATGTTAATGATAACAGAGTCAGCAAAGAACTATCTTTGTGTTTGCATTAATTTGGAGTCTTGTGGGACTTCAACATGTACATGCTAGAGGAAGACTGATGGTTATTCCACTGAATCAAATGCTTTGTGAATTCACTGAATCCTGGACTCATTGAGACCTCAGCTGCTGCTGCTGTGTGCCTTCCAGTCAACTGCATGATGCCAGAGATATTGTCTGCTACAGAAAATCATTCATAAAGGCTGATATTGGGAATGTGATTCCACCTACTTGATTTGTGCAATCTTGATAAAATTCTGAGGTTTTCTTTAATGAGTCATTCACTTTCTCCAATCTTCTCCTTCAAATTTTTGTCCATTACTATTACTATCTGCAGTACCGTAACAACTATTCTGTTTACCCAACCTCAGACATATGATGAGACGAAATCACTGAAGAGTTTCACTCCCTAACCAAAAAGCTTAAAAGTCAAATACTTCTTTTGATATATTTAGTTGGACAAAAAAAAGTTAGTGTCAAAAGGTGAAACCAAATACAAACCTTTCCTTCTTCATCACTTATTTACACTTGTATTTTTGTGAATTAATTTTATATCATCTAAGCAAGGGATAATGTTTTTGTTGTCATACTTCAAAACAAGAATGAAATTTTGAGTATAATATGTATGGGGAGAGGAGGTGGGCCCCCAATTTGCCTTAGATAATAGCATTTACATCAGTTCAGATGAATTATTGTCAGGTTTTTACAAATAGGATACTTGCATGATGAAGAGACTATAAGAGTTTTCAATTGTCCTTTATTAGGATGAGAAGTCATATCTGACTTAAAATTCATTGTAGTTGCCCAGAAAATGACAGAGTTAATGAATTTGAAGATAATTAGAATGGAAGTGAAGGAATGGCCTGATTAACAGATTACACAGCCCAAGGAAGTTGATGGAAAGAAACAAGATTGTGAATCCATATAGCTCAGGGCCTGTGTCTCCTGCTTTGTTTTCCTCTTTCATAGTACCTAGTACAAAACCTAATGCACAGAAAGCATTCATTTCCTTCTGGATAACTAACTAAGAAATCATAGGGTTGTAAAAATTTGGTATTAAATATTTTAAGTCTTAAGAACGGACTTAGTATGCAGTATTATTTATTTGATTTTTAAAAATAGCTAATAGCTACCATTCATATAGTGCTTTGAAGACTGCAAAGCTCTTCGTAAACATTAACTTTTTTGCATCCTCACAGCAACCCTTGGAGGTAGATCCCCATTTTCCAAAAGGTTAATTTCTATATTAATAACTATTCAACCTAAATCATGAAGTCATGCATCCTCAGGTGTCTGAGGGGGCCTCAAAAGGTATCTAGCTGAACCTATACCCACAGTTACATTCTTTAAGCCTTGGATTCTTCATCTATAAAATGAACCTAAGACTATCTCTAGTATGTACTGAATATAATTCTTGTAAAAAAACTTGGAAATTGTAAAGTGATATATAAATTGCAGTTATTCTTATAAAAGAAGTTCAATGCTACTCAATTGAAAAGCAAAATAATCTCACTAAGATTTCTAAAGAATCAAATAAAGATACTTTTGAAGTATGATCCCATAGTCATCAAATTGACCAAAAACAATATTAAAAAAAAAAAAAAGAAAACCTCCCAATGCCAGTAGGGCCATAGGGAAGCAAGTACATTCTTTCATTTCTGCCAGAATTGCAAATGTGAAAAAATCCATTAGAGAAGAATCTAAGAGCTCCCCAAAAAGATCCTCACCTTGACCCCATAATTCTACTTTTGCAAATATACTCTGAATGTGTGATAAAGAATAGCAACAGAAAGAGCTGTGCCTGCAGAGTTTCCTGGAAGCATTAATTTTAAGGACAGAGAAGAACACAACTGTACTAAACCTCAATCATTCAGTAAGAGGGGAATGGATGATGTTATTTTTGCTACTTCGACTTTTACATTATCTCACTTGGTGAGCTCATCATGGGTTCACACAGCTGGCAACTGGCAGAGGCAGAGCCACTGGTACCCTATCTGGCACCATCCATTGTTGAACTGCTGCCATACCCTCTTTTGACATTTTCTGACCCTTCATCCACTTTGCATTGAGAATCATCTATATAACACTGTTAACATTTCTCTATATAGTTTAAATATCAAGGTTGAGTTGTCAAAATGAATATACTTTTTTCTCCTAATCTGTTATTTTTTCTTAATATTATTCATATTGAAATAATTGTAATACAATGAAGATTTTTTATCTTGTCCCTTGTAATTCTTTCAATTTATTTAATAGAAACAGTTAGTTCTTGTTCATAATTGATAAAAATCATTTCTCCATTTTCCCATTTTTTTAATAGTTCTTTTATTAGCTCTTCCAGCTAAAATTCATTGAAATGTGTGGTGGGAGAGGTAGATCTAAATCTAATTTGCTAGGAAATTGATAAGCAAATTTCCCCAATTATATTTATTAAATAATCCTTTTCCCTTCCTACGTTTTCATTAAACATTAACATTTGCTATATTTTTGATTGCTGTATATGTATACGTAGATCAATAAATGTATATATATAGTGATATCTGCATCACATCTAGATATGTATTAGCTAGCCCTAAAAAAGCACTTTGAAGTTTATAACACATTTTACATATTATTTAATTCTCATAATAATCATGCAAGGTAAGTGATATCATTATGCCCATTTTACAGATGGGGAAACTGAGACAAAGAGGTTAGGTAGTTTACCTAAGATTACACAACTAGAAACTAAAGCAGGATTCAAACTTAGGTTTTCCAGTCTGTAAGTCCAACAGCATCTGCTGTGCCACCTAGTGAGCGCTCTCTCTCTCTCTCTCTCTCTCTCTCTCTCTCTCTCTCTCAGCTATGTAGATATCTATATAAATGTATTCTATGTATCTACATGTATATAAATATGCATACAAATATGTATATAGATCTTTGCCCACAATAAGACAGTTTTGCTCATAATCACTTTATTGGAAACTACTAGATTTTTCTTCAATAGAATACAAACATATACATATATGTATATATACACACATACTGTGAATATCAACACTGATTTGTACTTTCAATGCTAAACCCAAAACATTTTTTTTGGCAATATCAATTTACACAAGGCTAGAGATAAGGCTACCCAAGTAGGTGAGTCAATAATCTTGTCTCCTTGATGAACTTCATCTCTCTGATTTTTCCTGAACAATTTTACTATATCAGAATTAGAAGGGGAACCTTGAGCCCCAGAGCCATTCAGTAGTGATTAGGTGAGTGGTCCTTACATAAACAATCACTAGGTATACTTTAGCTTTGAAAGAGGTGTATAGATGGTTCACCATGAGATGCTCACCAAAAGGTATATGGGATATGTTCTCTCTCTCTCTCTCTCTCTCTCTCTCTCTCTCTCTCTCTCTCTCACACACACACACACACACACACACAACACACACACACACACACTTAAGAGCTAAAGGGCATGGTCAGTATACCTACAAGTGAAGTTACAACTGTAACCCCTTCCCTACCAAACCCCCACAGAAGGGACAAGAAATTGATTCCAAAGAAAACGCAAATGAGCTTGAAGACATCAGTTTCTCAGCTGACAATGCCTCTGCTCTAGATTCTAAAGATCTCAGTATTTGGGATACAGCAATCTTCTTGTAAATGAGTTGCTTCATTCCTAAGACTCTGAAGGAAGAAGACATTTTTGCATAAGGAAAAGCCTCCGCACCTCACACTGCCCATTTCTGGTCCTGTGGCTAATAGTGGTTGTTCTCTGTAAAAAAATGTTAAAAGACTAGTAGAGCATTTAAGAACACACTCTTCATGAGAAAGACATAGAACTCAAGCTAGATGCTTGAGCTTTGGCCAGGAGCTGGAAGAAGAGATAAAACCCATAGACAGAAGAGCCATGCCCAGAAGCCTCAAGGGAAGATTATGCATAAAACAGAGAAGCAGTAGGTGAAAAAGTTTCCAGTGGAGGCTCATTGTCACTCAGGGCCTAGAAAGGAACAGACCTGGTGGGAGTGACCTGCTGACATCATCAAAAGAAATCAGCCTCTCTGCAATGTCAGGGGCGTCAGTTGTTGCTACTTGTATGTGCCCAGCTTTGTGTATTTCCAACCTGTGTGCCTCTCCACATCTGAGTTCATCTTTTCCAAAGGATACTATCTGCATTTGGGTGAAAGTACATGCCACATTCATGTATTGTTACTATCTTTCTAAAGATGTCATCTCATTAAATGTTTTTACTTGGAGTAATTATGTCCTTTGATGCTTGAAGTAAATGTATCAATACAGTTTGTGAGGTATAGTCCTCCTACACATAACCCCAAAGAGTGACTTGAAAATGAAGTGGCCTGTTCTGAGGTACTTAGCCTGAATTTTTTTATTTTTTGGTGATGGAGGGGAGGAGGCAAGGTGCTAAATTCTAATTACTTTGATTACAAATACTCAACTTCTCTTTCCTATCATGATTCTTAATATTTTTGTCAGTTTGTTTTTCCATATAAACTTATCAAATTCTACAGATACCTCTTGTGTTTTGGCTGGAATTGCCTTAAGTATATATAATTACTTTTGGAAATATCTTTTTGTCTTTTTTTTTTCACTATACTAAAACAAAACAAAACAAACAAACAAACAGAAAAAACAGGCAATATCCCATCTAAATAATCCTTTATTCAATCATTATAGTGTTAGGGCTTTACACACACACACACACACACACACACACACACACACACACATACATATATACATTATATATATTTCTTGATAGGCAAATTATACATACAATGCATATGTAAGTATATGTATATATGTATATGTGTGTGTGCGTGTGTGCGTGTGTGTGTGTGTGCGTGTGTGTGTGTGTGTGTGCGTGTGTGTGTGTATACACACACCTTGTATGTATTTCTTGGTAGGCAAATTTTCTTATCTACCAGCTGAGTAATCTTGTCAAGGAAGGAAATGAGATTAGTCTGTACTTACCTTTTCTTAATGAAACCATGTTGGATTGTAGTGATGGCCACTTAAAAAAATGCTCACGAAACAATCTCTATGGCACCACACCATAGTAATTTCTTGAAAATAAATATCCATATCAATGGTCCATAGTTTGAAGAAAGCCCTTCCTTCCATCTTTGAAAGAAGAAACATTTTCACAGCAAAGATTTTCCTCACTCCCTTCCACACTTAACCCAGTACAAAAAGAAAATCCATCTATCAAGGATAATTCACATTTGCCCAATTTGGTTATATAGGTTTCTAGAGTAAAAATGAAATTTACTCCAAAAATTCAGGCTTTTAAAAAATTTTTCAGCTTATACCTTCTAGCATTAAATAGAGTCAAGATTGAACCATATGTTTCAATTCTGAATAAAGCTCTACACATAACAAGTCAGAAAAGGTAAGTGGAGCTAGGTTTTGAAGGGTTTAAATGTTAAAGAAAGGAGTTCATATTTATTTCTAGAGATTGTAGGGAACCAATACAGTTTGTTAATCAAGGCAGTGACACTGGTGGATCTGGGCTTAGTAGTATCACTCTCACAAAGACAAAAACACTGAAAACAGCCAGAAAAAAAGAGGGAAAATTAAAGATTAAACAGAAATAAAGATTAAGAACAAGTGATTAAGGATGGGGGTGGTGAGGGGAAAGAAAGATCAACAGAGCAGAAACAAATCACATTAAAGCTCACTGGTTTTAAACATATTCCTCTTTCATCACATTCTCTTCCTCCTCCTTTTCCTCATCCTTCTCCTCTTCCCTCTCCTCCTTCTTTTAAAAAAAGGGAAGAAGGAGGAAAAAGATATGAAAATAATAAGATGATAGGATGAAGAGAAATATGTAATTGCCAGTCTTAGCTATGAATATAAATGGAATTAACTTATCCATAAAATGGAAAAGGGAATCAGAATGAAGCAGAAAGCAGAATCCAACCACATGCTACTCACAAGAAACATACCTGAAACAAAGATATGTACAGAATTAAAATAAATAACTCAAGCAAAATATAGCAAACACGATCTCTGAAAAGGAGATCATAAAAACATGGGAACATAAAAGAGACAATAAAGTAGGAAAATTATATTCTCAAATCAATAATAATTAACCAATTGATATCAATAACTTGTATATATATATATATGCATTAAATGACACTGCAGCTAAATACTTTAAAAAAACAAACAAATTACAGGAATAGACAGCAAAAAAAGTAGTGGGAGACATCAATGTGACCCTTTCAGATCTCAACAAATGTTAAAAAAAAAACTAAAAGAGAGAGAGAGAGAAAATGAGCTGAGTAGAATGTTAGAAAAGTTAGATATATTTCCAGTAATCATTGAGTAGGAACAGGAAGGGCTATACATATTTTCCAGGTGTTTATCTAACCTTTGCAAAAAGTGGATTGAGACTGTGTTTATATATGTGTTTTGGGTGGGGTGTGTGTGTGGTGTGTGTGTGTGTGTGTGTGTGTGTGTGTATAGCTAGGTGGCAGAGTGGATAGCATTAAACTTGTAGTCAGGAAAACCTGCATTTAAATTCTACCTCACATTCTTACTAGTGTGACCCTGGATAAATCATAGTCTTAACCTCCCTCAGCTTCAGTTTCCTTATCTGTAAAACTGGGATAATAGCAGCACTGGCTTATTATAGTTGTTGTGGGGAATTAAAAAAAAAATTTACACACATATATGTCTATGTCTATGTCCATGTCTATGTCTATGTCTATGTCTATGTCTATGTCTATGTCTATGTCTATGTCTATGTCTATGTCTATGTCTATATCTATGTCTATGTATTTGTATATGTATTTGTATATTGCAAATGTTGGCTATTGTTAGTATTCCTCACCATAAACAAGAGCATGAAAACCACAAACAAATTGAAAAAATTTTAAAAAATATTAAGCACAATCTTTACCATGTAAATGCAATAAAATTATATTCAATAAGGGACCAATTAGGAAAGGATAACAACCAGGTTGAGATTAAAGCATTTGTTTCTAAAGACCTGAAGGATCAGAAAAAATCATAGAAACAATGGACAATTTTACCAAAAAAAAAATTACAACTGGACATACTAAATTTTTGGGATGTAGCAAATTAGTCTTGCTGGAAAATTTTAAATCTTTAAACACCTTTGTCAACAAAGAGATAAGAAATAGATCAGTGAAGGAGATATGTGACTAATCAAAACATAAAAGGAGCAAAATTTTAAAACCCAACTATACAACAAATTAGAAATTCTCAAAACATAAGAAAATGTGAACAAAACCAAAAGTAATTATAACAATGATATCAGTAATATTGGCACTGATTTAAAAAAACTAACTAGCTTGATTAAGAGAGAGGAAAAAATAACGTTAATATAAAAATGAAGAGGGAGAAGTCATGACAATTATTTTTGCCAGTAGTATTTCAACAAAATTGATTATAACTTACATGGAATGGATGAGCATTTACCAAAACAAAATATCTACATTAAAATAACAAGAAATAGATGAGAAAACTCCAGTCACAAAAAGAAAACTATGGATCAGTATCCCTAATTAATATCTATTTAAATTTGAATCAAATGTTATCAAAGAGGCTATAATAATTTATTACAAAGATGATATCATGACCAGGTTGGATTTATGCCAAGAATATAGAATTGCACCAACATGAAGAAAATTATAAAATTAAAATATCATATTCATAAAATAAATGATTATATTATTATGTACAGAAGAGGCTTTTGATAAAATCCAATATTAGTTTCTTTTAAAAAACACTAGAAATAAAGGAATTAATGAATCTTTTCTTAATATGATAAATAATTAGTATCTAAAACTAAGAGCCAATATTATGTGGAATGGAAAAAGGCCTGATAACCTTCCAATAAAATCAGGAGTAAATCAATGATGTCTATTATCACTATTATTTGAAATGCTCCATGAAATACTTATCTAGTCATAAGACAAGAAAAATAAATTGAGGGAACAGAACTCTTTGTTTTTTGAAGATGCCATGATTTTCTATTAAAAAAAAAACTTTACAGAGCTGATCAAAAATTAATCAAAACAATGAATAACTCCTATAGAAATTCAAGATCTAAAATTAACATATAAAATTATCAGCATTTCTGTATGTTATCACAAAAGTCAATACTAGAAAATAAACGATGACTAAATCCATCTTTAGGAAGAAAATATCAAGAATCCCAAGAAAATAATTAAAACAAAGAAAGTTTCAGTTAGTCAATAAACATTTATTAAGCACTTAGGCATGGTGCTAAGCAATGAGGATACAAAAAATGACCAAGTATTAGGAATGTCTTCAAGTTCTCTATTCTTTTAACGACCCATCCTCATTAATCCTCAAATGCCCCCTCCCCACTCCTCAATCCCAGTATTTTACTCAGTTTTTCAGGTTATGTTTCTGGTGGTTGCATTTTTCTTTTGTCTTTTGGAAGATAATATTACAAGATTTCCTTTCATTTAAAGTAATTGCAACATGGTTTTGGGTAATTAGGACTATGATTCTTTGCAACTCAAACTCTTTCTTTTTGACTGCTTTCTGAATTTTTCCCATTTGACCTAGAATGTCTGGATTTTGCTTTGAAATTTCTGGATGTTTCCAATTCAGAAATTATTTCAGGAGGTGGCTCTGCTGCCTGGATTGAGTAGATTTAGACAGTCAGTCAACAAACATTTATTAAATGCCTGTTAATTTTCAGTTACCATGCGCTAAGAACTGGATATACAAAAAAGCAAAAGTCAGTCCCTGCCCTCAGAGTTCACAGTCTGATGGGGGAGACAACAAGCAAAGAAATGTCCAGGATAAAAAGGAAATATTTGAGGAAAGATACTAGAATTAACAGGGCTGGGGAAATTTCTATGGGCTCATAGATCAAAAATTTAACTCCAGAAGGGACTTCAGTGGAGGCCATCTTACAAAACCTCCTCATTTCACTGATAAGGAAACTGAGGCCTAGAGAAGTTAAGGGATTTGCTGAAAGTCACCAGCTAGTAAGTAGCAGATCCAGGATTCAAATGCAGGTCTTTTAATTTCATAGCTGCTCGTGTATTTTCTCTTGTGTTGCTTTATATTTCAATGAGGGAACAGGGAAGAAGCCTTTTATTGAAAGATAATTTATTTTAAAACATCCAGCTATAGAAAGCTGACACTCTTAAAAGAATTTGACAAGTGGAAAATACACATAAATCTAAACAAAATGGCTTATGATAAAGAGCTGTAACGTAAGGAATGAATTTGAAAATTATGCCCTCCCAAAAAAAAGAGCAGTTAATTCTTCTAACAGCCCCTGCAGATGACTTTTAAAAAGCAGTATATCTCCTCCCCTCCACCACCCCCACTGGATGGCTGCGTTCACGTGGCCTTCATGCAGGTTTTCTAAACAATAGTGATCAATTAGCGTAAAAATAACTTGTGCAACAATACTAGTGTGAGTGGTTCTTTCCTGCTCTCCAATACCTTGGATGGCTCTCTATGCCCTGATCTTTATCTGGTAAGATCTCCTCTTGCAATGAGGTGGAAAATCAATTCATCAAGCTCTCAAATAGGTGTCAGTCATTCCCGGACATCAACTGAATCAATCAATTCAAGATATAAATTAGTCATAGGAAAACCTAGTTAATCAAGGTAAGCAGTGTTTGGAATTACTGGATATCACATGACCAAATGTATTAGGCTTGGTTAAAAGAGTTAGTGGCATCTCTAGGTAGGCCTTAGTATATATGGGAAGAAGATTCCAGTAGGAGAATCCCAGCAACCTATCTGAGAGTCAGACTTTGGAGATGGATCACAGAAATAGAAGGAAATGTGGATTTAGAGGTGATGAACCTATGGACTCCACATGTCCTGGTGGAGAATGGGCTACACATTTTTTGGGGGAGATTTTTTTGAACAATTGTTGTCATTCATCATCTAAGTAAAAAACTACTTCGTTTAAAAACTAATTAACTCTGGGTGTCTAATTGATAATCAATGGGGAACAGATTATGTTTAACAATACTGGAGAAATACCAAGCCCTCAGGGTTGCCTCTCGAATCCAGATGGGGCACAGGAATCATTTTTTCTCGGGGAACCAGGAACACCATTAGAAACTTGAGTTAAACATGCCAGCAGAGATGCTATAACAAACCACCCACAAATGTTTCCACAGACAACTGACTGTGGGTGTCTAACATGCTTCTGTGTCCTTTTGAATTTCCATCTGTTAGATAGAGATCGCATGCAGAGTTTCAAATGAATGAGAAAATATGCTTCCTATGAGGTGCAAGGTGCTCAAAATGCCCAAGTCTTGCCAAGAAGAAATTGTTATTCCACTCCGAACATTTTTTAAATGTATTTTCCACTTCCTCACAGTATAAACATAATTGTGGCACAGACACGAAGTTCTACATGCAGGGTAGGAAAAGAAAATAAAAGGACAGAAAATTCCAATGATGCCGTTTGTAGCCATTTTCTCAACAGTCACCAGACTAAGTACAATTTAATCAATTTGTTAAAAAAGTCTCATGTGCCTACTGTGGGGAAGGCACTGTGTGAGACTGAATCAGAAATAATGAATGAACTGATGGATGCACGGAAGAATTATGAATGCACAGTTTCTATATTGTTTGCTTATGTACGCACTGATGATGCGATTACTGCGTCCAAGGTGCAGTGCTGTGCTCCGGGATCTATTTTATAACTTCTTGAAAGAGAGTATCTCCATTTTTGATTTGTTCATGCTTTGTAGAGTTCAATGACTTTAAAAGTTCTCTTTCCTTGACTTGTTTCCCCAATCATTTGTTTTTTGACAATAGATATTTTACATGTTCTTCTCATTGGAGGAGTAAGAGGACCAAATGAGCTAATACATGTGAAGAGCTTCATAAGCCTTAAAGCACTATGAAATCCTCATTATTATTTGATATTTTGACTTTCTTTTAAAATTCCTTCTTGTCTTGTGAAATCAGAGTTTTGTTGCTTTGATTCTATTTTCAGGGAATCTAACACACAGAAGGTTTTCTACTTTCTCTTCTAAGCTATTTTTCTCCTATTTTTTTCCCTCAAGAGCTCTAATTTTGCTTTTCAGCGTCTTCATTTTTTTCATCTCCTTATGGAGTCCTTGCAAGACCATGCCACTCTTTTCTCAGAAGTCCAAATTTTGCTTACATTGAAGTACTGGGCTTTTCACCCAAGTTTGCATTTCTGTCACCCCATAACGCTTTGCCATTGTAATCAGAGTGGCCTTCCATTTGATCGTAACTCCAGCCTCTATTGCAAGACCAGGCTTCACTCCCTCCCATACTTTTAGACAGGTCAGACAGGCCCTCTCTATGGTCTAGTTGCCACTGCTAATGTATTTCAGGATAGGGTGGCTGGGACTAGGACCTCACTTTGTCCCCATTCCTGGCTTCTTCCATCACTTTGCAAGCAAACATATGAGCCTCCCTCCACCTTCATCTTTCTCTATGTTTAATCACCGACTAGTAGCACCTCCATCTCCGCCAAAGTCATCATAGACCCTAGTTGAGCATTGGGAATCCATTTTGGTGCTGACCTAATGGATAACTTCCCTCCAGTTCTGCCTAATCTTCCAAGAAGGGACCACTGATGCCATCTCTGTTTCCTCTTGTGGCTTTGACAGGCCCTATGGAGGGCTCTGAGCATCTAAGAACTGCCTAACTCCGGCTCCCTACCTGATGATTTTCCCTTCCCTACTCCTTCCCCCACCCCAGAGGCTCCAGGACAGGGATGAGGATTCCACTGGCTTCAGACCCTGTTTGCTGGAAAAGCAAGCTGACTTTCACCCTCCCTGTTCTATTCATGCTCTGGGCTCAGGCTTCAGGGTCCTCTGGTTCATCCCTGCAGCAGAGGGCCCACAGGCTCCTGAGGCTGTCTTTTGATGCTCCTTGGGGCTGGATGGAGCAGCTTAGTGGAGCTTGCTGGATCTTCAGGGTAATGGCATACACTATACAGGGTTGTTCTGAGATAACGCAAAGGAAATAAGACGTGTATGTTGCTGCACAAATCTCAAAGCCCTAAGTAAATGTTAGTCATGATGATGATGACTGTTATGACTACACAGGGATACCAAAGAATAGAAGAGTCAGACAGAAGTGAAAAAGTGCTAAAGTATGTATGTGCATGTGCATGGATTTTCTGTATATGGAATATTAAGCCAAAGGTGACAAAAGAAAAACAAATGTATTAAATACATATGGTGACCTAGATGTATGGGATAGATTTCTCATTGTCAGGCCATATTCCCCTGATTCCTTAGATTCAAAATCACCCACAAGCAAAATGAGTGGAAGAAATTTAATTATTTTATGACCAGTGAAGGGGAAAAAAAGAGCCAGCTGCTTTAGGAAAATTGCTCAGTGTCTGAGATGTGTTAAGCATTAAGTGAAGGAAAAAGGCAATTTCCCAGTGATGCTGAAATCCTTAATAGCTTAGATGAAAATCTCAGGATAAACAAGAGTGACCTCCATCTGTTGTTTCAGGGAGCGGAAAGATGAAGCAAAAAGATCCAAAAAAGTTTAATGGATGGAAGGTCAGGGAGCATTACTCGGAGGCCTGGAATGGATAGCCAGAGAACATCAGTGAAGCCAGTGCAGATGGGGGCAGACTCAGACATTCTACATGAAGGCTTTTCCCATGGCCCCAAGTGGTGGGCTCTCCCGCACCATGTAATTCCTCTTCATTTTGCTTATCTTTCTGCATGGATGTCATGTTCCCTACTAAAATGGAAGCCCCTCAAGGGCAGGAAATGCTTCACTTTTGTCTTTGTGTCTCTCCCCAATGCTTAACACAGGTCTGGGCAGACTGGAATACTTTGTTGATTATTTGGATAGGAATCATAGCATTTCTGAAGGCTAGAAAGACATTTATAGGATTGGGGGATAGGGAGAGTGACTGGATCTGCTATTTCATTAGTCTAGAGTACTCCCAGCTGTGGAAATTCCCTATACCAGCTACCTCTATCAGTTCTTTCTCAGCATCTTTGCCTACAGCAATGAGAGGTGAGGTGATTTGCCCAGGGTCACCCAGCCAGTATGTGTTCAGACAAGATCTGAACCCAAGTCTCCCCAACTCTGAGGTGGATCCCCATTCATTACACCACTGCAGACTTAGTAAGTTAAGAAACAGCTAAAATATTTCACAGACCAAAAAACTAAAATCAAACTTTTTTAAAGAACAAGCAAGACAACAAATTCTTGCACACTGGACCATGTAGTTCATGGTAGAACACAGCCAGCTGCCTTCAGATAAACCCCAGTTAGTGACTTGGATGAATCATTCAGCAACAGAGTCCTAGAACACTTCTTGGATCACGTTCTTTCTGCCACTTCTCATGTTCAGTTTTTCTTTGGGAATATGTATCCACTGATTGATGCCAACTACCCACTTCTCCATTGCCCTTTAGGAATCCAATAGCAATGCTTCAGAGAATATGAAAGTCCAAACCTTTCTACCATATAGGAGAAGTCTAGAGGAGCTTAAAAATAAATAAATATACCTTGGCTTCAGGAAGGAGCTCTCTCAAAGACAATGTGGACCAGTCTCCTTCCCCTGTTCATGTCTAGGCTAAGTTCATTGGCCTTTGGCAAGGTCTGTCAAAAACCTATTCATTGATGGTTCACTCTTCATCCACCTTATTTCTCCTGTGTGGATGGCAGATCTGTCTCTTTTCAAGACCTCTGGATCTCATTTAGGAGACTCTGCCAAGATCTGGTGTTTCATGAAATTAGCACATTGTTATCTGTAAACAATAACATTTGAGGCATCTCACCATCTCTCAGGAATCCCTCATCTATTTTGATCTGGGGCTGGTTATCTTCAAAGACAGTGGCAAATACTATAGAAAAGCATGCCCCTTCCTTCTTTATTTGTCACTTAATCTTAACAATAAAGAGGATTGTGGAAGAAAAAGAAAGCCTGTGTTGTGTGGCTGTTTTTGCAGGGTATGCTATCAGATGAAGAGTCTGGCCCTTCCAGCTGGGAAAGTAAGGGTGACCACAGGCTTAACTCCTGGGCAAAAGTCCTGGTTGCTCTATGTGAATGTCCCTCTTGTAATGTGACACCCTGAATGGATGTGGTGTCACTGGGGAGAGAATGATGTGACTGTCACTCTGATATTCTGAATGTGGGTCCCTGAGATCACATGAATCTTTGTGGCTACTGTGCCACTGTTCATTGTACCTGTGAAGTATTAAAACACATTCCTCACTCCACATGAACTATTGTTTATCCATATCACCTTGGGAATTGTGTGCCCGTGCAGTTTATTTTCTGGATCCAAATGCAGAATCTTCTATTCATTTACAAGACACCAGTGCTCCAGTCTGTAGAGATTTTGGAATCCCAATGTTGTACTTCAGGTTAACTATGCTTCTGAATTTGGGATCACCCACAGTCTTCCCAATGGCTTGTCTATCCTCATCTGAGTCGCAGAACAGAGCTAAATCTTGCACTGGGGAACAAACCATATTGATCGTGAAAGCCCCCGCTACAGGAAGGAAACACGCATTAATTAAGCACCCACCACGTGGCAGACACTCTTCCAAACACTTTATAAGTATTGTCTTATTTGATCCTTTCAATGAACCTGGTACAATTATTGCCTCATTTTGTGAATGAGAAAACTGAGGCAGCGGGAGGTTGAGACTTGTTTAGGATCATGCAGCTAGTATGTGTCTGAGGTTGGATTTGAACTCAGGTCATCCTGACTTCAGGTTCAGTGCTCTACCCACTATGCCTTCAGCTGCTTTGAGGAGCAGTTCAAAGCATTTAATGAAAATTACATGCGATCTTCCCTTACCCCAAGAGAAGGAAGGTGCCCACCTTCCTCATTATGACAACCTTCAACTCTAATTCCCATGCATTGTACTTATCTGGAGCTTTCTAATGGTGCATATCCAAGCAGGATGAGTTATCATGTATCCAGATGTACTAAGGGGAGAGAGGGAGGATAGAAAATGCAGAAAGAGGAGGTAGTGAGGGATCCACAGTATTTGCTGAAGCAACTCATGAAGACACATCTCTAAAATCTGGGACATTCTTAAGAAGATCCATCCAGACACTAATGCATTTTTGGTGGAGTTGTGAGCAGATTCAACCATTTTGGAGGGCAGTTTGGAACTATGCCCAAAGGGCTATAAAAATGTGCATACTCTTTGACTCAGTAATAGCACTTCTAGGGCTGTATCCCAAAGAGATCATACAAATGGAAAAAGGACCCACATATACAAAAACATAGCAGTTCTTTTTGTGGTGGCAAAGAATTGGAAATTGAGGGGATGCCCATCAATTGGGGAATGGCTGAGCAAGTTGTGGTATATGAATGTGATGGAATACTATTGTGTTATGAGAACTGATGATCAGGCAGACTTCAGAAAAACCTGGAAAGACTTGTATGGACTGATGCTGAGTGAAGTGAGCAGAACCAGGAGAATGTTGTACATAGTAACAGTCATGTTGTGTGATGACTAATATTGATAAACTTAACCCTTCCCAGCAATTCAAGGATCTAAGACATCTAAGGATCTAAGTGATACCCACATCCAAAGAAAGAACTATGGAGTCTGAATGCAGATCGCAGCATAGTGTTTGCTTTTTTTCCCCTTCTGTTGTGTTTTGTTTCCTCATTCTGGCAGTTCCTCCTTTTGGTTCTAATTCTTCTTTACAACATGACTAATGTGAAAATATGTTTAATAGGAACTTATATGTAGAGCCTGTGTCAGATTGTGCACCATCTTGGGGAGGGAGGGAGGGAGGGAAGGAAGAAATTTAAAACTCAAAAGCTTATGGAGGTGAATGTTGAAAAGTAAAAATAAATTAATTAATTAAACAAAAAGAAAAAGAAAAAGAAATAAATATATTATCTCATGAAATAAAAGAGGACCCATCCAGGTTGTGGACATTTCCCATTGGGCCCATGTTCACTGAAATCTGAAATCACTGTCCTGGCCAAATCCTCCCCACCTGGGTCCAGGCCCAGCCAGTGAATGTCACAGAAGTATCAGAGCTAGAAGGAATCACTTTGGGAGGCAGCTGCTACTTTGCAGATACCAGCACATCACTTCCAGTTTTCACTGGTATCCTTGGGCCTCTGGTCTCTCTTTTACTCCTCTGCTTGTCATCTCCGACATGTCTGCAGTGAGCCTTGGAATTTTCAGATGCATGGCAATCAGCTTAATTAATTGGCTGTATTTGTCCTTGTCTAAAGCCAGCTCGGTGTTGGCTTCAGAACAGAAGTACGTGTTGGAAGTCTTGGGAGCCCTGTGTTCTTCCTTGTCATGGCCCAAATTGCCCAGAAATAAATCTGCTCTTTGGCTACACAGCCCAGCTGACTCAGGTCTTTGTGTTTTGACTTGCCTTTGTTACTCTAGTTAAGAATCCACAGGAAAACGAGGGGCAACAGAAAAAAGATGGAAACAAATTATATTTTTAAAAAATCTTCAGTTTGAGTGAGAGAGGAGAACGGATAATCACTTCCCTTTGGGCAGAGCTTGTTGATTGGGCCTAGTGAAATCCATCAGCGAGCATGCTAGACGCAAAGTTTCCATTTTCAGTGAGTAAAGGATTTTAACTGACAAGGGGGAAAAAGAAGGTTGCAGAACTTCACCAGGCTTTGAAACATTGTTCTGGGAGTCAAAGAGCTTCCCTCAGTTTATACACCCCACTTTGGTCCCACACTCAACAAATCTGATTCCCCTTCCTCCCCTGACTCTGTATGCCACGAATCTCCTCTTTTCTGCCTACGGGCAATCTGAATTGAAAGCCTTCTGATAACATTTCTACAAGGGCTTTGTCAGTGGTCTGAGCAAACAGCATCCGCAGATGTGTGAATGTCTCAGAGAGGGCCATGTCAGGTATGCTGGATCTGTTATCCTACTTTCTCCCATCTAGAAGAAGATCAGAAAAATCTGGGATTATATTTATGTGGCAATTTATTGGCCCATTGCTATAGACTTGACAATCCCAATGGCATTTTATAAAAACAATCTTGTCCCATTGCCTAAATTACCTGAGTGTGTACCTGCCAAAACAGATACAGGAACTGTATGGACATAAACATAAAACACTTTTTATACAAATAAACTCAGACCTAAATAATTGAAGTAATATATATTGCTCTTGGGTAGGGAAAGTAAATACAATTTTTAAATGACATTTCTACCTAACTAATCTATTTATTCAATGTCACCTCAATTAAATTACTAAAAATTATTTCACTGAGTTAGAAAAAATAATAAAGTTTATTTGAGAGAACAAAAGGTAAGAAACTTCAAAGAAACAAAGGGAAAAAGATGTAAAGAAAGTAGATTCAGCAGTATCAGGTCTCAAACTATGTTATAAGGTGAGAGCATTGTTGAAGTGTAACATGGATAATTTCAATTATCTTCAACTAAGATGTTCTTATATAAATAAAACCTATGTAGCCAAGAATAGAAGGAATGCAGGCAATTGGCAAAAACAAAACAAAACAAAACAAAACAGCAACTTAACAACTTTCATAGACAATCTCCCAAATAGGATATAATTGGGTTGGACTATTGCTGTGGTACAGGAAATGAGGAGCTTGTAGATTCTGAAAACATAACTTATGAAGGAAGATCCACCTTCAGAGAAACAGATGACAGGTGGAAAGCAGTGTAGTATAGGCTTACATATATGTGTATATGAGTAGGTATGTTCATGTTTAGAGACATCTATGTATATGTATATGCAACTATACTTAACTGTAGCCTTCCTGGGGTGGGGAAGTGGGAGGGGAAAAACAAAGGAAAAAGTGCACAGCAGAGAACAAAAGATAACCTAGAAGGAAGCAAAGAAAAGCTGGGCAGCTTGGAAAGCAATGTATACTACACACTACATAGGTTTTCTTGAAATGGAAATTTCTTGTTTAATATTGAATCCTCTCATGTTCTGCTGTATCCATGGCAATGTTTTTTTTTCCTTTTCTCATTTTATATTTAAGTTTAAAATAAACAATAAAATTCACAAATCAAAATCAGAATCTTGTCATGGCGGGATTGAGTGGCCTCTTGGTTTTCCTGAGCAGTGCTTCACACTTGGGCAGCACAGACTTTCCTTCCCTGTGCTATGGCTCAAGTATGATTCTACATTCAATTTGCTGGAAAGCTTTTCAACTTCACTTCCTTGGGCATGGAGGGCCATCAAGAGTACTTGTGCCAGTGACAGCTCCTGAAAAACATGCCCCAAGACTGTGTGCCTTAAATGTGCAGGGACCATGTCTTATTCTTTCTTGACATTTGCTTAAAGTCTCAGCACAGGATGTGACACATAGTAGGTGCTTTATAATACACATTGAATGTATGTAGTATGAAAGAATGAGTGGATGAGTAAGTGAATGGATGTATGAATGAACAAATGAATGAATAAATGGAATACTCATTAACTTCTTAAAGGGATTGTATGTGCTCTTGGCCAGGACACAACTAGAGAACCTTCTGAGTACACTGATGAAGCACACTTATTTCTCCGTCCCAAACCAGTCTTCTACAAAAACTAGAGACAAAACCATCTCTGTGCAACCTGATTAAAAACAAATCTTCATGTTATAGAGCACAGATGTCAACGCATGGTAATAGGAACCCAATTCAATTATGTCAATCACATTCTCCCCAACCCTAACCCACCCATGCCCCACTCCAACTCTATCTATCCTTTCCAATTGAACCCATGGAATGCCTATTTTGGAATGATCTCTTGATTATAAACTTCTTTTTCTCATTTTCTTTTGATCTACTTGCTTGCACTGAGATCTGGGTTTGCCTCTGAAAACATTGCATCCCAAGCTATCTGTTCCAGGACTGACTACACCCTCACTCATTTCCTCTGACTCACTGGTCCCACGTGGGCAGAGAGAACACTCCTTGTGCACCGCATTGCAATCTCCAGAATCCATCAAAGACCAGCAGGGAGGTTCAGTACCAGCAGAGGCACTATCCCCATATGACTTTGTCCTTCTACTGAGTTGTTTGGCTGCCCAGAAGGCTTGAATCAGACAGGAGTCAACCACCCTTTTCCTTCCTTCTGATGAGATGGGAGGACCACCAGACAGGCAAACCTTTTACTTGCCTAAATTGAGTCTTTACCTGAAACCCCTGAATTTTTTCCAGATCTTCTCTTCTCTCCTCCAGACTCCCACAACTCCTTTTCTCTCTGCCCTCTCAACTGAGGACTTAATATCTCACTCCACAGAGAAATAACTAGTGCTTCACAGTGTGTATTGACATAGAACTGTCAGGTTTACAAAGCATTTAACCGTGTTTTGTCGTTTACTCTTTGCAACAACCCTGCAAAGTAGGTGTTATCAGGCTCATTTTGCAGATGAGGAAACATAGGGTGATAGAGGTTCAGTGACTTGCCCAAGGTCATACAGCTACTAAGTGTCTGAGGCAAGGTTGGAACTCAGATCTTCCTAACTCCAAAGAAAACACTCCCTACCCAATGCATGACCTAGATGAAAATGGAGGCCATTCGCTATCAGCTACCTTTTCGCTCTTCCTTTTGCAGCTTTGATCCCATCTCCCACTTTCTCCTCCTTTACTCCCATAGCTGATACTGAGATGGCTCTTCTGTTCAACAGCCCAACAACTTGATACTTGCCCTCAACCCCCTCCTTTCTGCTCCAGCACATTGTTCCCTCCATCTTTGCCTCCTCATGGAGTCACAAACTTGCTTTACTTCCTACTGGTTGATTCTGAACAAGAACAAGGCCTGGAAGGTTCTGTCAGCGTGGAAGGCTGTAGGAGCAGGAGTGTTCCCTCTATTTGTGGTCCAAGGAGCAGCCTAAGGGTGTTCTGAGAAGCTCATCACAGGTTAGTTGCTGAGATGTGGGTTTTATAACCTGACTGCTATTCAGAAGAAAGTATTCCATGTGCAGACATGAGGAGTTCACATGTTGCCCAGAGCCCCTCAAGGGGAGGGCCTCCCTATTCTGGGGCTACCCTAAAGATTCACAAGAGCTATCCCTGGCATGTCACTATAACTGAGTGGACCAGACGATGACCAATGCTACAGAAGTGGTTTAGAAAGCACCCATATTTTCCCATCATTCCTCATGGCCTGACACCTGTGAAGTCTGGCAGTATGTTTCTGGGACATGACGTAGTTATCTTCTCAATTGTCTTCTTGCTTTCAGTCTTGGAAACTATCAGGTATACACTACAGCAATTTAATGAATGTCATGATTTTATTTTCAGGGAAAATCAGGAAATCTAGGCTCATCAGATGAACTTAGTCAGTTAATCTATCTCTTTTTGGGGTAGGGTTATTCTTTTGAAGAAAATACCCATGAATCAAATTTATTTGCTCTTTTAGTATTTAAGACAACAAAAAAGAATCATTTCCTTTCATTTAGAATTTTCTTTAATATAAATATAAATTGAATGACTAGGAAATTATCAGATCATACAACATTCACAGGCTTAAGAGAAAGTATAACTTTCATAGGACCAACACACAATCTAGCCTTTATTTCATTCTCCTGTCAGAATCCTCAATTCTTCCTTTGCTATTATTGTTTACATATCAAGAAAGCTTGTAGAAAATATGCATTATTGCTCTCAGGCAACACTTTGTGAATATAATTGATTAGGTAAAAGGAATCTGGTTTCTAAGGGAAATCACACCTAATCAATGTACTCAAATTCTTTGAGGATATAATAAATACTTGTGTGGACAAATGAGGCCCAGGAGATGCCATGTCTTTAGAACCTTCTGTCAATGATTACACAAGGATACACCAAAGGATACCTACTGAATCAAGGATAATTGGGTTAAGGGCAGTGCTGCCAACACTGTGAAATGGAGCTAGTTTAGATGCATAGAATAAAAGGGAGTAGAGGTCAATGGACATTTCTGTGGATCACCTCTGGGAGAATCCCTCCGGAATCAATCCATGAGTAGATCAGGGTGGTAGGGGGAAGATTCCAAGAAATCTCCACAACTATAGTGCTCACACTGTATCACACATCAAGGTGATAGAAATTATTTGCTGATCAATATAAAAAATGTGATGAATGGGGAGGAAAAAGGCAAAAGTATTTTCAGCAGAAACCTTTAGGGAAAACTATCTGGCCTGTGGCTGTTCTAAGATGGCCTCTGATGTACTGTTTATGCTTCAGGAGACAGATCAATGAAGCAGGACACAGTAGCTAAGGACAGGTTCAATAGTGAGATCTGCTGGGGAAAACTGAATAAAAAAACTGGAGAAGAATGGGAATAGGATATGGCCCTTGTGCAAATCATGATGTGTTTTTACTGAAATAGAGGTCACTGCTTTGCAAAGGAAGGAAGGAAGGAAGGAAGGAAGGCAAGAAGGAAGGAAGGAAGGAGGGAGGGAGGGAAAGTGGCACAGAGGGAAGCAAGGCAGGGAAATTCAAGGACATTCATCTTCATTCTTTTTTTTTTTCCTTTTGGCTAGGCAATGGGGTTAAGTGACTTGCCCAGGGTCACACAGCTAGTATGTGTTATGTGTGTGAGGTCAGATTTGAACTCAGGTCCTCCCAAATCCAGGGCCTACCTCACAAGGCTATTGTATCTACTGCACCATCTAGCTGCCCCGACATTCATCTTCAGTATGCTTTTAGAGTTGCCAAGGGCTATTTTGAGGTTGAGTCTCTGCTGAAGTCCTACCTTAAAGTGTTTTCCCAGCAGTGTGAGAATGATGTTCTCAAATGCTGGAAAACAAGCTCTGACAGGTTCTTCTAATTAGAAAGGCCTTGGGCCCAGCTGGTAATGGACTTTGCCTGGGTCTTGAGGACCTGCCTGGCTTCGCTGGGAGTGGTTCATCAGGTTGGTCACATGGGGATGATATATTCTGGTCACGGTGATGAATAATGGGCTTCTCAGAAAGGGAAGAGGTTGTGAGCATAGGAGGATGAAGGAAGTGCACAGAATAATTGCCAATGGGAGCATAAGGAGAAGCCTGTGGATTACTGTAAACAACTTTTGGTTATAGCTAGATGACATAGTGGGTAGAGTGTTGGTTTTGGAGTTAGGAAGACCTGAGTTTGAATCCTGCTTCAAACACTTACTAACTATGATCCTGGATAAGTCATTTAACTATTCTCAGCCTCAGTTTCCTCTTTTATAAAATGGCAGTAATAATGATACCTACCTCACAAGGCTATTGTGAGGATGAAATGAGATTAAATATGTAAAGACTTTGTAAATCTTAAAGGGATACATATATGTTAGCTGTTATTATTGTTATTATAATTATTATTCACAAGAAGTGGAACAAAGGGACTCACCCCAGAGATCTGTGGATGAAAAAGCAAGTGAGTCAAGCATATGTCAAAAATGGGAGATGACTGATGGATGGCCATCATGCCACAATGGTTTATTTCTGCGATGTGCAGAAATGAAAAGGAAGTGGGCTGGGAGTGGACACTACACTCCAGCCCTCTAAATGGATAGTTAATGGAAGAAGGTGGACAAGATGTGCGTTGAATGAGAAGGAATAGATTGGCTGCAGCCTGTACTGTTGGAGAAAGGACCCATAATGATAAGAACCCAGACTCATTGAAGTACTTGCACACACACATGCACACATATACACACACACACACACACACACACACACACACACAAGCACACATGCATTGACCTCTGATGCCCCATGTTTCTTCCTGATACAGAAAAGACCATGGGCCTTGGAACTCTGTACCAGCTAAGCAAGATGGCTGGCATGACTTCCCAACCTAGAAAGGCTTCAGGTGTGGGCCTCATAATGTTATCCAATGGCCAGTTTTGCTATATTCTGTGCAGCTCATCACAAGGATGTCTGGAGCCCAGCTGATGAATTTTATAGCCAGAACAGCTCATGGAGACTGTTTAATGAGGCGCACAAAGGTTGAAGTTTGTTTCTGTGGAAAGGGTCCTCAAGCCCATTGAATAACAGATCACTGAAGTAGATGAACATAGTTGAGGGAGATTTCTCCGCTTACCTCATTGACATCTTCCTAGATCCCTGCCCAGCTATGTGGTCTTAGGATGGATTTCCCCCAGTTCCCTGGTCCAAGGCCTGGGATAATGTCCTAGACTTCCTCTACTCAAGGGACAGGAATTATTCTCTATTTTGCTATACCTCTATTGGCCAAGACAAAGCAAAAAGCCAAGCAACTAAATGTTGAACATGACTGATAATCCAGAAAGGGGAGGTTAAGAGTAACACACATGAACAATTAGAGAATAAAGCAATAGCAATTGTGCTAACTGTTTAGGAAATAGGCAGCCTGACATAATGGATATCATCCTGGGTTTAGAGTCAGAGAGACCTGGGTTTAATACTCTCTTCCCCCATCCCCAACAAAGACACTTAAGAGTCATGTAACTGTGGGCAAGCCCACTTTGGGCCTCAGGCATGTCCCTAAGAAAAGCCATAAAGGATTTGGTCTGCATTAGTCCGCACACTGGAAGTTCCTCATACTGACAAAAATTGTGGGTTCATTCATATAACTGGGACTGCACCAATGACAGGGGCCATAAGAATGCAGAGACAGAGTCCTGAGAATAGTTTGTGAAGATTCTGGGAACTTCTTTAGAGGTAACCCCAAGTCTCAGAATTGTGGCTTTGGGAATACAGGCTGTGAACCCTTCGAGAGAGAGTGTCTGAATCCATGAGTTCCTTGGAGAAAGGAGAAGAGGAGCCATATCATATTTATGCCAGGTTCTATTAAGAGGGTAAAGCAAAAGAAAAAATTGCTAAGAAAGGAAAAGAATGACTCATTTCTCTTAACTTTTGTCTCTTATCAAACCTTTCCTTATAAAAAAAGGGGAAAAAAATCAATGCAAGCTACTCTGGAGGCATGGTGGTTGTACCCAAGCATGAATGCCATAGCTTTTACTGCACTTCCCTTAGCTATTTGTTTCTATCTTGACCACCTGGCACTCTCAGGCATACTTTCTAGTGAGCCTCGGCTCCTCGGCCAAGCTTCATCCAATCCGTTCATACAACCAAAACAGCCAGACTGAGCGAGAATGGGCATCTTATCATCTTCCCAGCCACTATGTCCATGCCTATACCCTTCCCCAATGCCAACACCATGCTTTTCTGATTTGGCTCAGGGAATAATAACCAAATCAGTTTTCAGGTTGATAGTGGAGAGATGTGTCAAGGGCTACCACTTTATGAGCCCACATAGGAGCCAATACTTGGCCACTCCTATCAGACTTGTTGTATGTTCTGAGAAGAAGGTAAGTAAATTTCTTTAGGGCATGGCCTGGTTTGGTTTGGTAATTCTGTAAGGGCTATAAATAGCCTAGACTAGGGTAGTTAGGTGGCAGCAAACTGCACAAAGCTCAGCCTGGAGTCACAAAGACCTGAGGGCATATATGGCCTCTGACACTTCCTAGATGTGTGATCCTTGATAAGCTCCCTAATTTCTGCTTACATCAGTATACTAATCTGTGAAATGGGAATAATAACAGCATCTCCCTCCAATGGCTGTTGTGAGGATCAAATGTGATAATAATTGTAAAGTACTTAGCACAGTGCCAGGCACATGGTAAGAACTGTAGAAATGTGCACTGTTATCATTATAATTATTGTCATAATTATAAATACAATAAATTGTAATTATTACTTTTGGTTCATGTTTTAGTTCATGTTTAGTTCTACCTGGCACATGGTAGATGCTATATAAATGTTAGCTGTTGCTATTATTATTATTTTTTAAGGCAATTGGGGTTAAGTGACTTGCCCAGGGTCACACAGCTAGTAAGTGTCAAGCGTTTTGTCTGAGGCTAGATTTGAACTCAGGTCCTCCCAACTTTAGGGCCGGTGCTCTATCCACTGCACCACCTAGCTGCCCCTGCTGTTGTTATTATTAGCACAATGCCTGGCACAGAGTAGGTACAATATAAATGTTATTATTATTATTATTTGACTGATAGGGCTATATGCTCTGGATTATTATTCATCATCCATTAATATTGTTTAAACCTAACTTTATGTGACTAGAGATTGTTTGAATGCAGAATGTCACTTTACCTCAATAACTCTGCAGGAATTCTGGAGAGGGCTACAGTGAATTTTGGTCTCCCCTAGGGACTAGTTCTGCCCAAAACATTTTTGGTTTGGGTCCCCACAGCCAGGTCTTGTTCTAGGTTGTGTTTTGTGTTCTGTGTTTAGCTTTGCTCAAATTTTATTGAATATTTGCATTTATTCACATCCGCTGCAATCTATCTTGCTTTGAAGATGCCCTCTCAGCAAAATGATGGTCATATCAACCTTTCAGAGCCTGCAGGGGAGGGGACCACTCTTCCTTTCCAGCTCCCTCTCCTTTACCAAACAATCTGTTAAATTTCTTCCTAATTTTTCTTCCCAGATTTTAGTGTTTGTTCTCACAAACAACAATATTAACATTATGAAAACTCTTCTTGCCCATGGGAAACTGAACAATCTGTAGGCAGAACAATAGAAAACATCTGCTACATTTGCTGTGGTCAATTTTATCCAAATTTTACCTGTCTTAAAGTAAAATTTTCCAAACCCCCCCCAGTCACTGAGACTCACTGACCCAACCAGCATTATATACTGTCATCAGGCCCTAATTTTGTGCATTCCCCTTCTAGCTAGTCTTGTGACACCATCATTTCCCCCTTAGAATCTCAAATTATTCTAAACAGTTCAATTATACACTGCTTGCAGAAAAATTTTGGTGCTGGGATCAGGAGTCTGCTCCAGAAATAAAAATACCTTGATCAACTGAAAATCCAGCACCCTGGGTTAATTATGTGAGAGGCAAACTGCACATGCACAGAGTGGTATCTACAGTTTAAAGAAAAAAGCTCTCTTAGAGTGAACAATGATATTTGCCTTTAGGGTATAACAGGTAATGGCTTTTCTAGGTTGGTCTATTGTCATCTAGTGGTGCAGGTTGTGACTCTCCCTCCCCTAGGACATAACACACACACTCCAATTCCATATCTGTTAATATTTGGAGCAGAAAAACTCTTATAGTGGAATATCCTTCATTGATGCAAAGTGGTCACTCACCTGAAACTTAAGAGTCTTAGAAACGTGCCCAAAAGCATAGATATAGGATTGCTCAAGGTCACATATAGTATGTACCAAGAGGCAGGGCTCAAACCCAAGTCCTCCTGTCTCCAAGCCCTACCTAACATGTTATTATGCCATACTTTCTTCCCCTTTATAAGTTAGTCCAGATCATGGCCTTTTTTTTGAGTTGAATATCTTCAGAGATTTTCCTTGCTGTGAGTTATTGCTGTGACCCAAGTTAAGCAATTCAGGGTTAATTTGTTCTCTTTATTTAAAAGACTCCATCACTTGTATCTTTGAGGAACAAATTGTTTTATCTCAAAATTAAAATGATTTGAAATAAGTGTTATTCTCAATTTCTTTCAAATGTCATTTAAAATGAGTGTTACATAATCTCTTATGTATCTGAGAATCATTCTATGTGCTGGGATTACAAGGACAGAGTATATGTGCATGTTGCCTTACTTGGGCTGAACCAAAGGGAGATATAAAAACTCCAGTAAGAGATCCTGAAGAAGGGGGATTCCTTGGACGAGTGACTCTCTATGAATTTACAGAGCTCATGCTCTGCAATTCACTCTCTAAAAGTGAGAAGGCAGGCAGATCAGATCATCAGTATCAGAAGACTCCCTAATGCTGGTACTTAGCTGCTCAGATTGACTGCTTAGATTGATGGGGAATAGCCCAGGGCTTCTGGGGGATTCATTTTAGGAGCTGAATTGCAAAAGGGAAATGTCACCAGCTTCTTTATATCCATTTTTTTTTTTTTGCTGCAAAGAAGTAAAGCAATATTCTTCATGGTATCTATTATATTCTGTGGAAATAATAATACAATCTCTGTGAGGCATGGAGATGACCGAAGGTCCTTAATAAAAATAAAGTCCATGCAGCTGATTCCAGGCTGGAATAGTTCAAGTAACAGCTCAGCAACTGACTGAACATCTAGTGCCCAAGACCAGACGAACTAAAGGACCCATCACTGGTTGCCAGATCAATCTTGATATGGGCAAACTCATACCCAGGTCAGCAACACAACTCCCTTGCTTGCAATGGTCCCAGCTGGTGTTATGGGAATAAGGCATGGTTAAGGCTTATCCTCCTCCCCAACAGGCCCACCACAGCTACAGCAAGATAACCCTCATATAAATTGAATAGATAGGATAAACTGAAGAAAATGCAAAGGCAAAATATTTCCAGATCCAGACTCTACTTTGGGGATGAAAGGAAGTAAGATCAATGATGACTAAAGGGGATATAAGAAGATGGAGGACAGACAAAGTAAGATGACGAGGTGAAGGCTGAAGAGACAGATTCAAGGGTGATGAGCAGAGGGTACCAGTCAAAGTAAGTGGGAAAAGCCGAGTGAAAAAAATAGAACATATTAAAAAATTAATTGAGGAGGGAAACAAATTAGTTAACATAATCATATTTTAAATTTTAATATAAATATTTATGTAACATTAATATAAATCATTATAATATAAAGTAATCATATTAAAATTGTTATAATATAAAATAATTGTAATATAATTATTAAATTATATAAATACATAAATATGTTATAAGTTAAAATTATAAATAAACATACAAATATATTATATATAAATTGAATAATACATAATATACAATTATTATAATATAAAATAATTATATTTAAAATTATATAAATAATTTCAATATTCAATATTACAATAATTTTAAAATTGATGATTGGCTAAAAATATTTTTATCAGGTTCTGAGGGTAAATGTATAAAATCACTAGTAATCATTGAGCCTTTGAGGGATAGGATCCACAACTGGAGTATGCCTCTGGATGGATTTACTTTATCCAAAAGAAATAGAACAGGTAAAGGGAGTGTGGATTTTATGGTAAGAAGATAAACTCATGTGGGGAAGTCTAGGAACCAGAGAGTGAAATGTAATGGAGAGAAATCAAGACAAAGTCAAAGGAGGGAGAAATGTGAGTGATTTTGTCAATGGAGCATACTCTAGACCAACTTGACCAAGAAAAGAAACAGATCAAAAATTTGGAAAAATATCATAAACATGACAAAGGGACAGTAATAATAATGGGGGGCTTTAAGTATTAAGACATCTGCAGGAGTTCTTTCTGCCAAAAGCATTGACTTCATTACTTTCTTTAATTATAATTTCATGCTTTAAAAGCTGAAATAACCAAGAAGGTGAATTTCTTTTCTGGATCTGAGTGTCACCAAGAGTGAGGAGCCAGTTGCTGGAGTAGAAATAGTAGGAACCCAAATAGGAAAGTAACCTTTGACTCCTGGTGTCTGTGAAAACAAAGGAGAGGAAATCTAGGAAGAAGCTGATGTGCATCCTGGAGTATTGAGAAAACACATGTCCAGGAATGTAAAGGAAAGCTAGGTAGGATCCAATGTAGTAAAATGTTTCCAGGGAAGCCAGCCCCAGAGGAATGGGAGACTCAAGAATGAATTTTTGAAGAAACAATGACAATGAGATATCTCTGCAGATACCAATATGGATATAAAAAGAACTCAACCACCAACTTAACAGTGTAGGCAGGTGGTGAATCATACAGAAGGAACAAAGGCCAGGTGGGAGAACATTAAGAGTGTGGCATCATTTTATAAAGAGTCAGGAATGGCACAGGTGAGAATGAGCTGAGGGTGGTAAGGGAAGCTAGACAACAGACAGATTTTATTTTTCTTTTAGGTTTGTTTGCTTCATTCCCTGCCCCCCTCTATTCGGAGGAAAAGGGGAATTGAAAAAAGGGAGATCAAATGACTTTTGTTTAGGGTAAATGGGACCACGATAACTGATGAAGGAATGAAGACAAGAGTTGTTTAATTCCTATCTGGTTTCTGATTTTTCAGCAAAGGACAATGAAATAATAAATTTCTAGTTGCAATGCAAATGATAAAGCAAAAATGACTAATGTGGAGTTGATAATCAGAAAAAGTAAGGGGATAGTCAAAGAACAGTTTGCTACCTTTGAAAAATGGCCCAGATGAACTGTATCCTTAGGCTATGAAAGGACTGGCTGTGAAAGGACATAATTACAGAGCTACTTTAAGTGATATTACAAAGATCATGGAAAACAAGAGAAGTACCATAAGATGGAAAAAGGACAGATATCCTAATTTAAAAAAAAATAGTCTATAAACTACAGGAGAGTGAGCTTGACTTATATTCCTGGGAAAATTCCAGAACCAATCATTAAACAGCTGGTTGGCAAACATTAAGAAAGAAGAAGTGGTGATAATGAAGATTCTGCACAGCTTCATCAAGAATTGGTCATGCCAGACTAACCCCATTTCCTTTTATTAAGAGGATTACTAACAAAGGAGAAGGAAGGGGCATGCTGTCACTGTAGCTTACCTAGATTTAACAAGGGTTTCATAAAATATTCAACATTCTTCTCATGTAGAAGATGGAGAGATACTTGGCAACGATGAAGTCAATTAGGTTCAGAGTGGGTTGGATGGCTGGTAGCCATTAATACCCCAATGTCAACATGGCAGAGGTCTCCAGTAAAGCATCCCAGGGACCTTTGCTTGAGTGTGTGCTCTTCATTATTGGACAAAAGTATAAATAGTATGTTGATCAAATAGATGATATAAAGTTCAGAAAGACAGCAAAAACATTGGATGACAGAGCCAAGATCCAAATGGACATTAACAGGTTAGAGTATTAGGATGCATCTATTAAGGTAACAAATACCATCTAATAAGAATACCATAAGGATCCATGTAAAAGTTTATAGTTGGGAATGAAAAGTCAAATTAACAAGTTCAAGTTCAGTCAGCCATGTTTAGTCAGCAAGGGTCCTGAAAAAGATCTGGTGCTCTTAGTGAGTGTTGCAAGCTTAATGTGAGTCATAGTGCAGTGGTGTGGCAGCCCCTAAAGGGAATACAATCTTGGGCTTTCTTAAAAGGAAAACAGGAAACAGTCTTCACATGCATGGAGGGGATGTTCCCATCATACTCTGCCAGTGGCAAGTCTCATCTAGACTAGTGCTTCTTAAACTGTAGGTCAAAAAATTTGGCAATAGTAAAAGGTTTCTGAATGTGCAATGACCAAAAATTAACTAAAAATCAAATGCAAAATAAATCCAAAGTTTTTCTGGCAGCACTTGATCACCTAATGTCATGGCAGCCTTGGTTCTGAACATAAAGCACGCATACTTAGCAGTGCCCATAACATTAGGCCATGCAATGCCAATGATTGTTACCAAAATACTTTAAGGGGTCCCCAGTGGAAAAAGTTTAAGAAGCCCAGATGTAGACTACAGGGTTTAAGAAACACAAAAATGGAGGGTATTCAGAGGAGGGCAACCAAAGTGTTTAAAGGCCTTGAATCTATGTCATATAAATATCAACAGAAGGAAGAAGGTATGCTTAATCTGGAAAAAGAAAGAAACAGAGATCAAGGTGGAAGCATAGAATGATGGTTGTATATATGAAAGTAAGTGACAGCACATGCAAGGATGTCATATGGAAAAGGAACAATGATCATTCCACTTGGACTAAGAGCATAGAACCTGAAGCAAAGGGTAGAAGTAGCAAAGATGTATTTTTTAGGCTTTAGTATAGGCAATTACCTATACCAATTACTCCAATTGTATTAATTAGAACTGTGGAAGTTCTAATATAATGGGCTAGTTCTAGTACCTAGTTCTAGTTCTAGTGAAGTTCTAGTACAAGGGGCTGCCTCAATAGGTGGTACATTTTGCCTCCACACCTCCCTCTATCCCTGGAAGGCCCTTTGGAAGTCCTCAAACTAAAGCTGGATTCAACTTAACACTTATATTATACTGAGGATTCTTTCAGTGTATGGCAAGGGCCATTGATAGCTCTTCCAAGTGTCAACTTTGGTGATTTTGTGAAAAAACAAGGGGGTCCCATCCCTCACTGTCCTACCATTGAGCTGCTTCTAGCACAGATCTCCTCTAGCTCTGTGCATTCAAATCCAGTGGCTATTCTTGTCTCTCTTCTCTTTAGTAGCAGCTCTGCCTCCACTGTAAGGACTTCCAGAGATGGGATGCTTTGGGCTGTGTGGATGTTGTACTACCCTTTAAGGAGAAGTCTGTTGAAATGCTCTTGCAAATCTTTTCCATTTTGATCCTTGAATGCCCTTGAGATGACTTTGTTTAGTTAGATGCTTTGTCAGGTTATTTTTAAAAAAAAAATTCATGACATTTAAAAAAAATTCTTTAAATCCTTCATTGCTTCTTAATCCTTTATGAGATGGCACTGTTCATAACCAAGCATCATTCTTCTTAAGATTTTGCAAATGATTTTGCAGCATAGGCTGTTAGGGTTACCTTTGGTAGACTTATCTCTCCATTGTGCAAAAAAAACCCATCATATGATTGCTGACTAAGGTGCTTTCTGAGCCCATTTGTTCAATTTGTTGTAGCAATTAACTTATATTAGTTTAACTTCTGAAATTCTAATCAGTATGATGTCATTTTGGTTGTCCATTTTCCATTATTAATTTTCAATAGCTTGTTTAACTGATACCAGCATAAATAATCATTTTTGGCTCTATCTTTTGTTCTGAACTTGACCCTGATGAGCTGAGAGTATAAAGATTTGCAAAAAACAAAACAAAACAAAACAAAAAGTCATTCTGGGATAACTCCTAAGTCCTTAATAATCATTTTCCTGATGGACAAAATACAGTTGTGTCCTTTGTCATGGTTACCATGTCCAGCACATACTAATTAATGATTCTTTTCAAAAATGTTTTTAATGTAGAAGCATGATTCATCTGAATAATATCCAAGAATTTCTTGGATATTTCTCATGAGCTGTACTTTCCAAGATATCTGTATCTTCTCCCGCTTTTCACTAGAGCCATCAAGTATCAAAACATACATTGATTTATTTAAGATCCTATCATATCCCAGTCTTCATGGAATTTCTGTACCGCTCCGTCTTCAGCCACTTGTGTCGGGACACTAGATTCATTATGCTCTTGGTGTTCTTTTGGCAAATAACTACCATTAGTACTACAGTATGTGATGACTGAATGCCCCATGATATATTTCTCGTAGCTTTGGGGAAACATAAAAAAAAATCACTTCCTAATATCTTTTTTGCTTCTCCAAATAATAACTATGAATCATCTTGTCAACTGATAGCAGCTTCCATTTTTATTTCTGTTTAAGATTATAGCAGGAATGTCATGATTGCTTTGATTCAGCCCTCTTGGCATCATGTTCATTCATTAGCCAGTGGGCAAGGATCTCACACTTAAAGTACCTACTATTGGTCAAAGTTTGTTAATGACTTGAAAACTGTGTGAATCTTAGTATCATCTTCTTCCAAAACTTCAGGAGTTGAAAGAGGCCTCATAAGACAAAGGACCATTAATTTTTTTTCTGTTTCTTTTATTAGTTATTTTACTAAAAAAAAATCACCATATGGCCAAACTTCTAGACAGTAAAACAACAATAAAAAGATGATTGGGAAAACAAAAATCATTTCTTGTTTGCATCATAAAATAGATCCCCCCAAAGTCCTTCAAAAACAAATGTGCAACTTCCAGAAAAGATAGAACATGGTTACAAGCAAACTCAAATCATGCTAGAATCATTTTAGGAAAACATCAAAGTCAGCAAGTTGGACAAATAGAAGAGAAGTACACCAGTAAGGTAACCAACTCCTTTTGCTTCAATATCCACACAAAGACATAAGAAAAAAGGATGAACCTGGAACCAGAGTGAGGGAAGTACAACCAGGATACAGTCACCATCCATAGAAATGGGAGAGGATAGCAACATCTAGGCTTCAAGGAAGAAAAGTCTAAGCCTTGTGTAGCATGATTCTGGGCATGCATAGGACCTGGGCCTACCCATGCCAGTCAAGAGTGTAGGAAATACGGAAGGGGTAGAGAGCTTGGCAAGGAACAATGTCCAAGTCAAAGGTCTAAAGCTGAAGATACAAGCAAACAGAAGATAGCTCCTAGTGTGATGAAGAAACATAACAAGGCAAGATAAAATCTCAGAATGAAAATATAATTGCAATCACAACAGATAGAAACCTGGGGTAAAGAAAAGGAGTGGACTGGTTACATCAGTGGACATAAGAACAAAAATTGAGTTGAAACAAAGAATAAAGAATGGAAGTAGAACATTTGGAAAAAGAATATAAAGCTTAAGACAGAAGACAGAAAAACTTATCTGAGTGGCAGACAGTCATAAAAGTGGAATGAAGTATACATGACTCAATGATTCACTGAGGCAACAAGAAATACTAAAACAAAAGACTGAGTTATTATAAGGCCATGTAAGATCTAGTATCAATACAATTAATCGGAAAAGTAAATTTAGGGAGAGATTATTTATAAATCATAGTATGCCTCACCCCACCCTGTTGTACCGAGAAATTGGAGAACCAGACCCAGACGTAACTTAAAATGTGGATTTATAGTGCGTGGCTGCCAGGGGTATGCACACCCAAATCAAGTAGCCCTGATCAGGGGTCGAGCTAGGGTTTATGTGGAAAAAAGCATGGGAAAGAAATGCCAGGAGCACTGATGAGGTAATCCAAAGATGCAGGTGTCTTTGGGGGCTATGGATGGGAAAGTACAGGGAGTATACCAGACAGGTAGGGGGATGGATCTTTGAAGTCTGGCAGGAGGAAGAGTTCTTGAGCTGGTCAAGGACACCCCTCTCCCTCTGTCTTGATGAGAGAATGCTCTGCAACAAAGGAAAGCTTTCTCACGACTAAGGAATTGGGAGGCTTCCAGAGACATGATCTGAGGGCTGGGGCTTGAGCAGCCAGATAAGGGCTTAAATGCATAAATGCTGCTAGGCACAGTGTCCTTGGGCTGGGGGGTGGTTGTCAAGAACAGTGTTTCTGAGACTTGGAAGACATTTGGGGCACAAGTATAAGCACAAGCACCCGAGCACCCCATCATTACAGGTCAGGGATCACACAAACCAGACCAGGCGTCCTGGTCTCTGGTATAAAATAATTATCTAAAGCCATTGTATTGCAAGCTTTCTTATCCATTTGCGGCTGGAGGTATGGGCTGTGCTAAGCTATGCAAGAGTACATTTCGCTATTGTTTAGATTTAGGAGGAAAGAGGTCTGGGACAAGATTAAGCAGCAACTCGGCCGAAAGGGCCCTACTACCTAAATGGTAAAATAGTATTCTGCATTACACCCAATACCAAAAAAATTACCCCAAAAAAAAAAACCTCTTGAAAATCTTGTTTCAGGAAATCATCAAAGAAAGTGACTTAGAAATATTAGTGCCAGAAAGTAAAGCAAAAACAGACTCTACTGCACCTCTCCTAAAATTGTCTTCAAATTGAACACACTTAGAAATTTCATAACAAAATATCAGAGCTTTGGGGTTAAAGAAAAAGTTCTACAAGTAGGCAGGAGAAAAGAGACCAAATTTCAAGGAATTATAACCAGAATCACACAAGACTAAGCAAAAAGTATGATAAAGGAAAGGGAATATTAGAATATCATATGTTGAAAACGAACAACAAAACAAAAAGAAAGAAAAAAGTTTCCAACTAGAAACAACCAGTGGAGAAATGGGCCTTTGATAGAATAGAGGATTTGCAATAATTCCTGTTGAGAAAACCACAGCTGAATAAAATAACTTGAAACTCAAATACAGGAGACATGAAAAAGAACTAGAAGAATATAAATGTACTTTAACAATTTGAATGAAATAAATAATGACCAATTGCTTCCATTCTCATAGGGAGAGATCAGTCAATTTTTTTTCATCAGATTCCTTCTCTTTGTAAGAGTCAAAGAGGGAGTCAAATGGGCTGTGGGAGTAGTTTTGTGTTATTTTGTTTGTTTTAAGAAAGTGAAGAAAAGAAAAGGAATGCAACAGAAAACAAATGAGATAGGGAAAAGAGGAAATTACAATTTCTCAGAAGAAGATCATATAATCACTGAGGTGTAGATGGGGGCAGGGAACACTTGAATATCAGGTGCTTACCTGAACTGGTCAAAGGAAGGTTGAACACACCCAAACATGTTTATACATGAATGTACTCACTCAAAGATTATAATGCACAGATGTATTAAAATCAGCAGGGAACTAGGCAACTATGGAGGAGGAAGACTTGGGGTTTAAGAGAAAAGGTAAAAATGTGGAACAAATAACAAAAAAGCAAAACTAACTTAAACTATGAAAAGCAGATTATCAAGGATAGCACTCAAACGAGAGAAAAATAAAGCCCATTGATACTGGGTAAAGGAAACCAGAAGGGCAAAAAAGCAGGAGCAAATGCTAATTCTATTACTATAAAAGCACTTGGGGATACTCTTTTCACACCTCCAAACTTGGAGGATAAGTTCTTTAAAGACTGCTTTGCCTAAAAATTAAAATAGAAAGTTTTGTCTCATATCCATTAAAATGGTCACAAAGACAGGAGAGGATTCTACTAAGAAGATGGAGTAGACCTGAAATTTTTAAGTGGTCAAGATTTTCCTCCACAAAAGAGATAAAATAGTGCCTCTGGGCAAACATCAATCTGTGAAAACAAATAAAAGTAGGGGCAGAAGAGGGGTCCTCCTGGGACAATTGAAGAAGAACGGAAGGAAAATCCTGGATGAGATTTCCTCCTGGTAAGGAGTAAACACCTTGAGGCTAGGGACCACTTAAACAACCAGCAGTAAGCCCTGGAGTTAACTAGTTTGGGAGGCTGCCTCAGCCCCAGCCACAGGAACTTTTACCCCAGGGACAGTGAGGGGAGTTGGGCATTTGACCTGGGGAAGATTGAAGGAACTTCTGCTGACAAGGAATGCCAGACCCAGCTGTGCTGGATAGATGTAGACCAGGTTGGGGCAAAAAGGAACTAGCACACACCTGGTGAGTGAAGAAGTAGAGTGGGGCAGGGATGGTGCTGACCATGGGCACTTACAGGAGGCTGGAGGTCTTGGTTTGAGTTCCAGTTCAGAAGGGAGAACTGAAGAGGATTAGAGGCATCTACTGTTCCCCATATCCTTGGACTAGATGTGATTATAAAAACTAAATTATTACAAAAAATGCACAGGCAAAGAAGAAAGAATCCAACCATAGAAACATGCTATGAGAATAGAGAAGATTGGGGTTCATCTTCGGAGAAGGTTACTGAAGCTAAGAAACTCTCTTCTACCCCAAAGAGTAGTGTCAAATTGTCACCTGCCCCAAAAGAACTCACTGAAGAACTTTAAAAAGACTTTAAAAAATCAAATAAGAGATATTGAGGAAAAACTAAAAAGAAAAATAAGAATAATACAAGAAAAACAAGAAGATTATGAAAGAACATCAATGATTTGGAAAAGGAGATCCAGAATCTTAAGGAAGAAAATGAGAATAGGGCAAAGGGAAGCCAGCAAAGTTATAAAGTTATAAGAGATGAAGAAATTATACACACACACACACACACACACACACACACACACACACACACACATATAAAATGAAAAAATAGAATACAATGTGAAACATCTCATAAGAAAAACAATGGATCTAGAGAACAGATCAAAAAGAGAAAACAAGAATAATTGGACTGCCTGAAAGTTCTGATAAAAAAAAGAATCTTGATATAATAATACAAGAAATAATTAAAGAAAATTGTCCTGAAGCATTAGAACAAGAGGGGAAAGTAGAAATAGAAAAAATCCACTGATCACCACCTGAAAGAGATCCTAAGAGGAAAACTCACAGGAATACTATAATTAAAATTCTGAAACCCTCAGATCAAGGACAAAATATTACAAGCAACAAGAAAAAAAAAACAATTTACATATGGCGGTACCTCAGTTAGAATCACACATGACCTAACAGTGGACACTAAAAGATCTCAGGTCTTAGAATACTATATACTGAAAAGCAAAAGAACTGGGCTTCCAGACGAAAATATCATAACCAGCAAAGGTATACATAATTCTGAATGAAAAAAAAATGGACATTTGATCAATTGTCAAACTTTCATGGCTTTGTTAAAAAAAGAAAAAAAACTGAACTTAATAGAAGATTTAATATACAAGAGCCAAAAGAAATATAAGGTACATGCCAATGACCCAATTACAAGGGACTCAGTAAGGATAGAATGTTTACCTTTTATGTATGAAAAATGTAAAACCAATGTCTAAGATTGTTACTAGTAATTAGGTAACTTATAAGGAAGATGGGGTAGACCTGAGCATGATATGACCTTGAAAAGTAAAACCATTCAAGTACAACTAAAAGAGTAATTATCTCATACGAATGAGGTGCAAGAGGAATAACTGATAGAGAGGAATTAGATGGGGGAGGGGGGTGTTAGTTTTGGAAACCTACTTTCATTGGGAATGGGTTTAAAAGGGGAAAATATATATACATTTAGAAGAGTATAAAAGTCTCCTAAATTTAGAAAGAAATCAAATTCTAAGAGAATAGGGAGGGGGGAGAGGATAAAGGAGGGATCTTTAGAGGGGAAGGTGTGGGAATAGGATAAAATGAGGATATAGAAGAGGGTTTAGATTTAGGGGAATGGGAAGACAAAGGAGGGATTGCTGGAGTAGGGTAGGTTAAGAGATAGGCAGGTAAGGTAGCAGGTAGAAATAAAGTAGAAGAGTTAGGAGAGATAGAAAAAAGGATATGCACAAACAAAAACAAAGATTAGGAGTAGAATCTCTTAGGGAAAGTACATGTTTATATCTGTATGTATGCATGCATATGTGTATGTATGTATATATATATATATATAATATATATGTGTGTATATATGTATAAGTATATGTATATATTAATACCTGTATATAAATATATCCAATGCCCAACTATAGCCTTGGGATGCCGGGGAAGAGGGAGGGAAGAGGAAAAAAGAACAAAGTAAAAAGTGTACAGCAGAGAATAAAAGAAAACCTACAAGGAAGCAAAGAAAAGATGGACAGCCTCAACATAATACACAGTATTTAATATATAGGCTGTCTTGAAATGAAAAGTTGTTATATATTTTGAATCCTCTCCTATGTTCTGCTGTGCACATGACTTATTTTTCTTATTTTACATCTGTTTATAATGTTTCTTTTTCTTTTCTTGTTATGTATTTAAGTTTTAGCATTTGTCTAAAATTAAAAAAAATAATAAAAAATGGTTACAAAGAAATGAAAATGGTCAATTTTGAAAGGGCTATGAAAAAATAATGAAAAAATGGTTACAAAGAAATGAAAATGGTCAATTTTGAAAGGGCTATGGGAAGACAGGCAGATTAATATATTGCTAATAGAACTCAGCAAAGTATTTGCAACAGAAGGAGTGCTTAGTAAATGTTCTTTCTCCCAGGCCTCTCTGCCTCTTTCTTTCTTTGTCTCTGTCTGTTTGATCATTATTTTTTTTAAAAAAGGTGAAATTATACTAAAGTAATACATACTTTTTAATCCAATGATACCACTATCAAACATATGTACACACACACACACACACACACACACACACGTCAAGGTTTGTTTTTTTTTTTATCATAACAGAGAACTAGAAGTGAATGGGTGCTTAGTGATTGGGAAGTTGTAGGAAAAAACTGTGGCATGTGAATATAAGGGAATGTTATTACTTTTAAGAAATGACTTAAAATGAAGCATTCAGAAACAAAACCTGAGAGGATATATTAACTGAAATAAGCAAAATCGGGAGAGAAATTTACATGCTAACCACTATGATGTAAAGGAAAAATGAAAATACTGAATTATTTCAGAGCCCAGGTTGGTGTAGTTAGTATCTGATTTTGACTTTAAAAGACTAACAGTGAAGTACATCTCTTATTTCTCCACAAAGAAATGGTGAACTGTACAGGCGCAGAATGAAGCAGATAATTTGGGGAATGGGTAATGTTTTATTTCCTTTGCTTCATTGTCAGTCAACACAAATTTTAATAAACACTGTGTCAGTTACTGTGCTAAGGTCTTGGGTTACAAAAGCAAAAAGCTTGTCCCTTCCCCCAAGGAATTCCCATTCTAATGGAGAAGACAACATGCAAACAAATTACACAGAATATAGATCCAATACAATGGAAGGCAGTGAGCAGACAGAAGGCATTTCCATCTGGGGCACCAGAAAGAGCTTCTTTCAGAAGGTTGTATTGGAACTGAGATATGAGGGAAGCCAGGGAAGCCAGGAAGCAGTGCTGAGGGGAGACAGGACTCTGGGGATGTGATCTAGGCAGTGAAAATACATAGAACAAGCAGATGGAATGCTTGGTGCAAGGAGCAGTAGGGAAGGCAGTAATGTTGGACCACAGAATTCAAGACTGAAAAGGGATGATGGGGCCAGGTTGTGAAGGGCTTTAAGTGACAAACAGAAGATTTTATATTTGATCCTGAGGGTACTAAGGAGCCACTGGAGTTTATTGAGTACTGGAGTGACATAGTCAGATCTGAGCTTTAGGATGATCGCTTGGGCAGCTGAATAGAGGATGGATTGGACTGGGAGAAAGAAAAAAGAAAGGGCAACCAATAGACTCTTGCAATATTCTAGGAATGATCTGCTGAGGGCTTCCTTGGGGTGATGGCACTGAAAGTAGAAAGAAAGGGAAGTCTATAACATCTGCTAGGAAGAGAGCAAGAATAAAATTCTACAACAGATTGGATAGGTGCAGTGGGTGAGATCAGAGGATGATGCCTAGGTTGAAAGCCTGGGCGACTAGCATGATGGTAGCATTGTCTGCAATAATGTGGAAGTTGGGAGACTTCTTTGTGGGGGAAAGACAAGGAACTTGGTTTTAGACATTGAATTTGAGATGTGTATGGCACATGCAGTTGGAGATGTCCAACAGGCAGTTGGTGATGTGGAACTTGACTCCATAAGAAGACAGGACTACATGCATCAATATGGAATCCCCTGTATAGAAATGATTGCTGAGTTTGATGAGATCTGAACTGATTAGATCTCCAGGTGAAAGTGCAGAGGGCAAAGATGGTCCAGGACAGAACCATGGGGCACCTCCATAGAGAAAGAGACTATTACTCCCCATTAAAGTGTATACCAATACCATTCTCCTAAGGATTTGCCTTTTTCTTTTTTAAGGTAACGTAGTCCTTAGGCTCCAATGTAAGAATATGTATATTTATAATAGTGGCATTTGGGGCACAGCAGGAGGCAGGAATTTTAGGGTGCATTACTGTACAGGTACGCCATCCCTAAGGATTTACTTTGATGATTATTCACTGATGGAATAGACAAGCTGTGGAGAACCAATGCACTGACTACAAGCTGTGCCCAGGTTTATCCATCTGGAAAGGCTTTGCAGAGGGATGCAGAGACATCACCACAGCAACTACCCTGGCCTAGGGCAGAGGGCCTCATCTAAAGGGGGCTGACCTCCAGGAAATGGATTTTTTCTGCCCCATACACTCATGTGTGTTACATGCTAAAGAGTGGGACATTTGCAATTTATGCTAGATCAGGACATGATCATATTGCTAAATTAATAGGTCATGGAAATAGATAAGAAAAGATTGATTCAATTTTAGCATTTAGAGTCAAGAGGACTCTTGGGATAATCTAGTCTGGACCCACTTTAGAAATAAGAACACTGAGGCCCAGAGACGAAGTCACTCAATCAACGAATGGAAAGAGAAGCATGGCTGGAAAGCACATCCTCATCTAGGAGGTCTCTACGTTGATCACTGATGGAGTAACTGCTATGGTCCCTCTTCAGAAGGACCTGTCAGAGAATGCATTTGGGGGTGCTGTGGTGTGCAGCATTCAGTTCTCAAAAATCCAGAAGCACTATGACACTCTGATGAAGATTACCTAGGAAAGCATAACTTTGATGGTAGGATTTCAAGCACCCTGAAAGGGAGTAGAGGAGACATTTTCTGCCTACTCAGCCATCACTGGTAATACTGCAGCTACAAATTTCAGCCAAGTGCTTTCTAGCTATTTGGAATGAAGGTTAGGCTGAGGAATGTCTGCCTACTTCACCCTTCCACTACTGATATCTAGCCAGAACAATAGGTAGCAGGATTGTAGACCCAACAGAATCCATGAGACTGGAGGGAGGAAATGGCTTTCCATTTGTTAAAAGGAAAGGATGGTCTTGGCTAAAAGCTAAGCTCAGCCATGGAAAGGAGGAACAACTCTACTGACATTTAAACTGGTCCTGGGGGAGGTTGACATGAGCATGTCTGCATCTCACAAGGAAAGAATATGACTAGGAGTAATATGGGAGCTCAGAGGAGAAGACAGGTCATGGAGGAGCTAGGCGTTGGGCGGCTGAGGAGGTTGGGGGGCTCTTCCAGCTTCTTTATCTCCTTCCTGTTGGGTAGAGGACAGAAAGGCTCTTTTCCTTTCTTCTTTGTGGAAAAAGAGAGTGGTGTCTTGCCCAACTTCTCTTCTCTCAGAGAAGAGAGAAATAGAAACATCTTCCTCTTCAGTTCTTCTGTGGGAATCAGTATATAGAAAACTGCTCTTCTCATGGGCAGCTTACTGATGATCAAGCAGTCTTTGGAAAGAAGATTTCCATTCAGAAAGACTCTCAATCCCAATCTCTCTCTCTCTCTCTCTCTCTCTCTCTCTCTCTCTCTCTCTCTCTCTCTGTCTCCCTCCCTCCCTCTCCCTTTCTCTCTCTCTCTCTCTCTCTCTCTCTCTCTCTCTCTCTCTCTCTCTCTCTCTCTCTCTCTTTCTTTCACTTGTTCTCACTCTCTTTCCCCTCCCACCAAGGAATAGCAGTCCCCACCTAAATCTTCAGAATTGCCCTTGGATTCTCACCTGAAGCATCCTGGCTCCTGCAGTCCACCAGATGTGCTTCCTGGGGCCTCAAGCTGGATGCAAACCCCAGGTCCCATGAGGCCAAAGGCTAGGACACTTGCTCTTTCTGACCAGCCAGTGATGTGGCTGTTCCATGTCTGCCCAAAGCCACAATCACCTTCTGATCTGAGGAGCAGGTGACTTGGAGCTTCTGGGGTGTCTTCAGTAAATATGCACACATGGGTCACAGACCTGTGGTTACCCTGCTAAGCATTTATTCCATACTTACTACCAGCACCATCCGCAGCAGGAAGTCCTAAAGGAACAGCACTAGAAGTTTAGAGTTGTGAATAGCAAAACTGTATTGTTAATGAAATATTTGGGAAGGGGAAGAGGGGAGCCAGAGGTCAAAACATCCTTCCAATTACACCCAGAATTTCTGTTCCTAAATCCTTTATTCCAACAAATTAGCGGCTAAATATCATCACGTAGACAAGGGAGGCAGAACAAGAACAAACGGATGGCCATTACAAAGACAAAGCTTCAGCTCTTCATAAAGGGTCACTTCCTAATATACAGAGAGGTCCCAAAATGGCTACCTTGTGAGGCAGTGTGTTTTCATCTCTTGGGAGCTACAAATGGAACCAGGAAGGCCACACACTAAGGAATGTGTGGAGGACTGAAAGGCCTAAAGTCCAACCCAATACTTCTAGGGCCCTATGATTGTAATTTAATGTTTAATTAAATAATAATTAACATTTATTAATTAACAAATTAATATTACTATTGCCATTGATTAATGTTAAAGTAATACTAATGAGGTTGGTCATTAACTTATGCTAACTTTTGGTCATTGGAGGGAAACTATTCACTTTTATGGCCTCCCAAAGCAATGCTTTATACCTTAAAACAGCTCAGAAAATTCAAAGACTTTTATTTCATTGAGCTGGAACTGGAAATTCTGAAACTACCATACCAAGTTTCCAAGGTGAATCTTGACTGGCAAAAAACTATATAAGACACCTAGTCCAAATCTTTTCTTCCCCAGATGAAGACACTGAATGCCAAGGAGATTATATCAATTGTTGAAGGAGACACAAAGAGTAGCTCCCTCAGGGAGTCGAGACCAAGGTCTTTTAACTCCAGACATCCTTCCTCCATCTGACTCTGCTAAATGTTCAATGTCTCTGTCTCAGGCCCTTCCTCTGGTGCATGGCCAATGCTTCTTAATCCACTATTGCCTTTGTGGACCAGCAAGCATCACATGATGCTGTCTAGGTGGAAATGGCCCACACCATTTCCAAAGGTAAACATTTACACCTCACATGATTAAATCTGTTTGCAAAACAAAAGTCAAGAGACCTCAATTAATGCAGCTTTCCTACCTTCTGGTTCCCCTACCAGATGGAACACTCCAAGAATCACCAGCAGTGCCTTGGCTCTCAGGCACAAAGGCCAGCATCCTGAGAAGCCTAGCTGTGGCATTCCCAGTGCTGTTTTCCCTCTAAATATACTGCTTCTAGGCAATTCTTTTCTTTACAAAAAATTCTGTTTGTCCCAATGAGCTCCTTTCACGCTCACAGAGCTTCATCAAAAATCAGCCCTTTACTGAAGAATGAACTGCTAACCTCTCAATCTCAAGAAACAACTGCAAGCACTGAATATATAGGTATATAGATGTAGATATGTATATAGATATATTTTCAACATAGTATCTGAAGCCAAGCATGAGAAATTATCAAAAATCCTGAAAGGGAACTTGTGGTGAGATTGTAGCAACACCATAGACAGTGTCCAAAGAGATATAAGCTTCAGGAATTTTCTCTAGAAACACCTTTCTTCTAGTTTTCCTAGACTCATAGGCAGAATGCAACTAGTAACATAATGGCAGAGATAGACCGACAGAAGGAACTCAGGCTGGTTTTTGCCAGTGCACAAAGCCTCTGGTACCATACTGAAGTTCTAAGACTTTTATTGCTCATGACTCACAGTGGTGGTAAGCGGAGATAAGACAGGCCACCAATCTGGGAAAACGTAAGCTAAAACTCCTCTACATGTCCTTACCCATGGAACCAAGGTTTTTCCCAAAGATAAACAGTTCTGCTTTATCAGAGCTAATGACAAAATACATTCAGCATTGCTTCCCTCAAAGAATTGTCTTTTCTCTACTGCATGTTAATCGTCTCTTTATTTAAAGGGAAACCATTACGGATTAAACAGTTAAAAAACAAGAAAGATGGTGGAATGTCACTTTGTCCAGATCACTTCAGTGCTCCAAACTCTCCCTCCCACTCCCTACCCCACCCCCAAAAGGAATGTAGAGTAATTGCAGCTCAATCTATAGGAGAAGGAAAATGGAAACCAAGTGAGATCAAATTCTTCAAAGTTAATACCAGAGAACTCTCAGCCTTAGGACAGTCATTCAGTGGCACTCCCTCCCCACAGGCTCCACACACAAAGCCCAGCAGCACATGCTTACTCTCAGGTTTGTTCATTTTAGGATCCCCCTGTTGCTGCTGCTGCAGCTATGATGGAACACTTCTACCTTCTTCCAACTATGTGAGGTACATACTGATTCTGCCTGGACATTTTAAGTTAAAGAAAATAAGGACCAAAATGGATGCTCACTTGACCAGAAGGAATGGCCTCTGAAATCCAGGTAGGGCTGGTGCATTCTCCTCAGGAAAAAAAAAAAGGACCAGAAAATGAATGACAGAGGAGTGTAAAATAAGACAGAAACACCAAAGATTTCAGAAAAGATGTGTCAATAAAAGTCCAGAATCCAAGCTGGTAAGTCGATACAGAAGATCATAAAACAAAAAGCAGAATGAATAAAACAAGCCACAAAGTTTTCTTAACAAATATCATCAAATAAAGGAAAGTGCTGATGACAGATGACATGAAGTCTCCTATGGACTCCCATGATGGCAAGGAATTGTTAATAACAGGAAACTCTACAATGGTTCAAAAGAGAAAGGAGGGCAATGAAAGAAGAAATTAGGAATGAATAGAGTATTATGAAATGTTGAACTAAAACAAAATAAACTCATTTAGCAGATGAGGAAAATAAACCTATCACAAAGACTCGTTCTGAAGGAGCTAGAGATGACCAGTTGGAAATACAAAGTGGAATGAAGGTGAGTCAAGTAGAAGAGGAAGAAGGAGCATCAAGATGAAAAGAATTCCATGCACACTCAAGGGATTGGCCATCGGCATAGAAAATACAGAGACAATTTGAGGATCAGAGGTCTTTGAGGACGAAATGACAAATGAATAACATCACGCAAGAAACAACAGAAGAAAGCTGTCCAGAACTACTAAATATAGCCAACAACGAAAGAAATAGTTGAAAGAATGCATGTATCACCTCCATAACACAATCTTAATCTCTCTCTCTCCATTTCTGTCTCTCTCTGTCTCTGTCTCTCTGTCTGTCTCTCTCTGTCTCTCTCTCTCCTCTCTCTCTCACACACACACACACCCGTACATGTGCACATGACACACTCACTCATTCACTAGTGCATCATATTTACTTCAGATTGCAGGACTTACAGTGGTTAAACAATTTCAATGTCAAACTGCAGAGTGGACAATCAATCAGTCAATATAAATGTAGTAATGCTTCTGTTCTCATTCATGCCAGCAAGAATTTAAACTTCTAAGAGAAAGGCACAATAGGGAAAAATAAAAGGGGGAGCAGAGAATATTGAGAAGATATTACATAGAACTTGCTTAGAAGAGAAAACTCACATTTAGTACCATAGAAACTTTTATTCCATGAAGAACATAGAGGTTAAAGAAGGAATAAAAATTATAAATGCAAAAATTTGATAATAGAAAGAGAAAAATGAGAATAACAAAGAAAATAAATCATTTTCAAAACAAAAAGCACAATGAAAAGAACTAACAAAAAAGTTGAAGGGAAGAAAGGAGAGTGGATTTGAATGAACTACTTACTTGAGAGGAAAAAGAGAAGGGACAATAACATACTATTTTTTAAAGAAAGAAAGAAAAAGGAATCAACAATTTAAATTTAATTCTAAAATTGTTCAAAAGGGCAAAAACAAGAGATAGAAGGATAGGTATAGATTGAAGATGAGTGTAAAAGAGCTTATGGGAAGAGAATATTTCTTAGATACATTAAGTAAAAGCACCTGAAGGGATGATGCACTGTCTTAAAAGAAGGCACCAATGAAAAATATTAATTTAAAATGAGTACTAGAAACCCAAATAGAGAAAAGTGTAAACCTAATTGTCATAAATTTAAGTGTAAATGGAATAAACAACCCAACAAAAAGAAAGGGTGACAATGTAGATGAAAAAACAAAAGCTCATAATATGTTGCTTCCTAGAAACATACCTAAAATTCAAAGACATGCGGAGAATAAATATGAGAGGTTGGAACAAAGCATATTATACATCAGTGAATACCTCAAACCAGAAGTTGCAGTCATGTTATCTGACAGAACAAACAAAAAATGCACAATATAGAGATACAGAAATTATTTTTGCTGAAAGGAATCATGGACATAAAACCAATATCTATATTAAACATACAATAATTAAATAATGTTTTGAGGTTGTTTGGGGATATCAAATTATATTCTTTTACATTTTAGTTCTTTTATGATACACATAGTTAGAATGGCTTTCACCTCTGAAAGAAGCATGTTATTTCAGTGTTAACCACAGAGTAGGCACTGAAGAAATACTGATTGAGTGTTTGATTTAGCTAGAAATTCTAGTCACCTCGAAATCTCCTTTGATAAGTCAAAGAATAGCAGAGGCTCAGAGCTGGAAGGGACTTCAGAGGCACATTGTAGGTAAACAAAGCTATGTTCTACAGCATTTCCCAAACGTTGTCCATCCAGCTCTCAAGACCTCTGTAGTAGGGCAGTCTGGGATCTCAGGTGAATGGATGAACAAATGAATTACAACAAAAAAGAAACATTTATTGAAATCCTCACTATATGGCAGAAACTGTACAATGGTCTAGAAGTATAAAATCAGGCCAGCCAGTCAGTTATGGACCTCAAGGAGCTTACATTCTAATGGTGAAGGCAATACATGGGGGTGGTTACAGGTGAAATATGGGGGGTAGGAACAGGGTTCAAACACTGCAGCAAAACTTAGAGATGGCGGAAAATTGTGGAGTGGGCCAGGGACTGGACTAGATGAAGTGAAAGCTGCCCAGTCAGAATCCAGGGATCCAGAGGTAACTGTCTGAGTTCCACTGGGAGAAGGAAGATGCCACAAAAAAGGTGACATAGTTTGGAGAAAACCAGAAAGATTCATGTTTGCCTAAAATGAGTCACTCACTGCACCTGACCCTTAACCAAAGAAAGTGCACTGAGCCTGAGCTGGGGAAAGACATTCAGAACAGGGAAAGGAAAACCATGCAGGCCACGGTACTCAGCAGAGCACAGGCCGAGCTTCAGGGAGGAGCCCTGTGTACTGACTTTCTTACTCCTGAGGTCAGAAGCTATTTCACTGACCTGAGCCTGAATTCTCAGAACCAATGAAATCTCGAGGATGTTTGTGAAGCCTTTGATGGAAAAAACAAACGACAGCAACAAAAACTAGTCTAACCTCCTTGGGATATAGCCTTACCATTTGGCTGCATCTCATATAGCAAATTTCCTACCTCCACATCCAACCACGGGAAGCTCAGTACTTCAAAAGTTAGCCCATTCTGTATTCCCTCCCCCTTCTCCAAGCTTATTGCATTAGAACATTTTTTTTTCCTTATGTGGAAGCTTAAATCTACCCCTCTGCAAATTCCACCCATTTCTTTGAGGTTTCCCCTGTGGGATAGAGCAGATCAGGAATGTCCAATCCCACTTCCATTCTTGAAGACAGTTGCTATGCCCAATTCATCAATAGGCATAGCATCAATTTCCTTCAGGTGTGCCCATGGCATGTTATGAAGAGCCTTCTCCTTATTGATGAATGAAAGACCACCCTGATTGGCCTGGGTATTTCCAGGTTATCTCTAGAGGAGAGCTTAATTTGAGGGAGCCCTGGAACCCAAATTTCTTGGGTAAGAATCTAAAATTGGTTCATTCCACCTGGTCCTGCTGTGTATTTTGACAAATAGACTGAAAGGAGCTTTAAGCCATAGTGCTCCACAGAACTCAGTGTCTCCTGAAGATTTGAAGGCATGATCCAGACATGTCCCCCTCTTCTGGAGTGCCCTTCTGCTCAGCACTGGGCTAAAGCTTGTCAGCATTCAGTCATTTCAGGGGTAGTGTCCCAATTTAGATGCCTTTGAAATTCAAGATAAAGATGGGGAGGATGGCTAACTTTTTTAAATATATTTTAACAATTTCTTAAGCATATACTCTGGACCAAACACTTGCTAAATACTTTACAAATATTATCCTCACGTCAACCTTGGGAAGGAGATGTTATCGTTAACTCCATTCCATAGATGATGAAACTTGGACAAACTGAGATTAAATGACTTGCCCAAGGTCACACAACTAGTAAATATCTGAGACCAGATTTGAACTTAGGTCCTCCAGACTCCAAGCCCAACACTCTGGCCACTGTAACACATAGCTGCCATTAATAGAAAGCACCATACAGCAAATGACATCTTCTATGCAGAGCTCTACACTTAATGCTGCAGATCAAGAGAATAAATCAGATGCCCTATAGTAGTTTATAGGAGGAATCAACCCGGTGCCTTCCCTCTGTTGATCATTTCCAGTTTATCCAATATAGACTCTTTTTACATAGTTATTGGCAGGCTGTCTAGTCCATTTATCCGAGAGCAGGGGTCATCTTTTACCATATTTTACATTCCCAGAGCTTAAAGCCAGCGTGTTGTAGGTACTTAATAAATGCTTATTACCTGACTGAGCATATCAATGGTTCTTATACAAAATAGAATAAGAGTCTGAAAAGCAGGAGGGGATGTTCTGTGAGTCTTAAAGGAGGAGGAGGAGTTCTGAGAGTCCATCACAGGAGGGAATGTGTTTCCCAGAGAGCATCAGGGGAGGTTTCCCACTGAAAGTGATATCAAAATAGGCCTTTATGGGATGCAAAGACTACAACAGGCATGAATGAGGAGTGGCAAAAACAAAGGTAGAGGGAAAAGTAAGGTCTGTGCCAGACCTTAAAGAAAAGTGACCTTAGCATCACATGGCTGCTGGTTTTCTCTCAGGACCCCGAGGAACAGGGCAGTCATATATCATGTAGATAAAAATCAAATGTGGAAAGGTGAGTTGGACTGAGCTTGATGCAATCTCTGAAGCTTCAGACAAGACTGGGATGAATCCCATGGCCTCATGGCCTCTGTATCACCACTGGCTGCAGAGAACGAGGAAGGCACACAACAGCTGGCTTCTGGGACTGATGAAGAGCAAGTCAAAAGGATGTGCAGTGATAAAAATCCCAACACTTAGTTGACACTGTTCCTTAGCCTCAAAGACCTTCTGCTTCATTTTCTCTGACCTACAAGAGAAAAAAGGGACTTTGTTGCTGTCCCTAGGGAAAGCGAGTTCATCCATTCTTGTCAGAGGCCTCCTGAGGGAGAGCAGTTTATTAGAGTCAGCCCAGAAGACCACCATGTCTCCAAGCCATCAAAATGAGCTCCTTTCCATAGCGTGTCAAATGCCTTGCAGTGACAGGGCCCACTGGCTCTCCTGGGCATTCTAATTGCCCACTGGACTCCCCTACCAGTACAGCATGGTGGAGCCATCCTTAATGATCATTTCTATGAAGAGAATTTGTCACAGAGGACCAATGGAACTTTGTTCAGGGAAAAAGCTAGAGGCCAACTTACTCACACAATACTGGCTATTCTATGTGGATATACTAAACCCCAATGAAGGCTCAGATCTGCCACTAAAGAGGAAGTAGAAAAGTTCATTTCTAAGCAGAAGTAGTACCTCTATCCCTTTCTCCCCACTCTGGTCTTTGTGTATGCCCTCTCTGAGTCATCTGGAGAGAGCTGCATATCCAATGTTTACTACTTCTCCAAGGCCAAGTCACTGGCAGCCACAGTTAATTTGGCATCCAGGTCTCTCTTCCTTAGCTATAAAAAGAGAACACAGGGTCTGTTAGCATTTTATGAAAGCTTCAGCAGATCATCCAATAGGTTAAAAGATACTCCCTGAACAAGGCGTTTTGCCTGGGCTTCAAAATCCCTCTGAGGCAACCAGAATCTTATCGGCTAGTTGCAGTCTTGTGGAAAGATGGGGGAGAGGGCAATAGGAATGCTCAAGATAGGATTCAGAGCAGAAGAGGCTTAGCAATGCTGAGAATTTAGGGTAGGAGGCTGCTCTTCTATGAAGCAATTTTACCAAGCACGAAACTGAGGCCACAAGGTTGCATGATTCTCCCAGTCACAAAAGGAAAAGGCAACAGAGCTTCTGTTTAAACTCTGCTTTGAATCCGAGGCCATCTTTTCCCCAGAACTCTTGTGTGGCACTGTCTCAAAAATACTGCCAGTGAACATGAGAAAAATACAAATGAGTTCATTTAGATGTATATGATTGGAGGTTACTGGATCTGACTAGCTGGTGTGACCTAAACATTTCTGAAGTGAATGGAAATGAAACCTTCAGTGGGGCCAAGCAGGACTTTCACTGGAAGCCTACACCAGGGTCACCTAGAGGTGACAAGGTAGCCTCAGAAACTATGCTCAGGAGCCTCTGCTCTTAATTTGATGTTGCAATGATTACTGATGGTTATGATGTAAATCTAAAGGATTCAGGAAGATCTAAGTTGAAAGCAGGGCTCAGACTTTTACTAACTGTGCAACCTGTGCAAATCTGTACCTTCTCTCTGACTCAATTTCTTAGCTGGAGAATGGGGGGGGTTATAATATCATCACTCCCCCAGTGCTGTTTTGAGGATCAAATGAAATAATATTTGTAAAGTGTTTAGCACAGTGCCTGGCACATAATAGTTTTCTTTTTTTTTTTTTATTAAGTATATGTTCCTTCCCCTTTTCCCTAAGGAAATATGTGATTTAAATATAAATATCCATATGTATGTATATATATATATATATATATATATGTGTGTGTGTGTGTGTGTGTGTGTGTGTGTGTGTATGCATATTGACACATATCAACCTTCTTGCTATAGCTAATAACGTATTTGTATGTGTAGATGTCTCTACATACGTATACATATACATATATCTTATGTACATATACATATATATATTTATTATATATATATATCTTATAGTTAAAGCTCAAACCTTCTGCTTTCTGTTTCCAACCAGGTTATGACATTTCCATTCTACCTAAATATTAGGGTTTGATTGTTGACTTCTGTGATGTGAAATGGGGGCCGGCCAACAGAAGGCAGACCCCAACAGCATGTGCAGTCTGCTTCATGTGGTGCTGACCCACTTCGATGCCTGGAGATTGCCTGAGGATGTGGGATGAGGGGCCGAATGCTTCACTTCAGAGCATGCACAGCTACTCCAGGACTGTTGCCCATCTGCTCACTGTTGCTGACAGAAGGCTTTCTACTTGGCTGCAGAGTCAGAATTGGAGGGGCAGGGGTATGCAAATGGCTCCAAAGGAAACAAGTTATCTTTCTTTCCTTCCTGCTGGCCAGGAGGTCTAAGGATGAGAATGAGCTCCTGAAAGTCAGTGGAGGCCTATCCTTCCCTGCACCAGCCACGAGAGTACAGCCTCCACAGAAAACCTAGCCCCTCTACAGCATTTTAAGCTTTGCAAATTACTTTCCAGAGATCTCATTTCATCCTTATAACAACCTTGGGAAGTAGGTGCCATTACTATTTCCCTTTTGAAGCTGAAGACACTGAGATAGGGAAAGGTTAAGTGAGTGGCCCAGGAATTTATAGCTAGACAGTATCTGAGACCAGATTTGAACTCAGGTTTTCCTAACTTCAATTCTAGCAATCTATGCACTGTGCCACCTAGCTACGTAAAGTAAGCCTTTGACTGGGATAGGAATGCATTCTATTTGTGATTTCTTTCTTGGTGAGCTTTCAATAAACAGTGAAGTACTTCAACAATACTGGAGGGCAATTTGGAACAGTACACAAGGGCTATAGAACTGTGCATGCCCTTTGATCCAGCAATCCCACTGGTAGGCCTGTATCCCAAGGAGATTTTTAAAAATGAGGAAAGGGGTGTCTATGCACTAAAAATATTTACAGCAGCTCTTTTTGTGGTAGCAAGGAATTGGAAACTAAGAGGATGTACACAGTAACAGCAATACTGTAAAGTCAGTGAAGTGTAGGGTGTGTTCAGGGAAGACTAGCACCTCTAGTGTGAAGGCTGCTGGGCCCTTTTCAGGTCTGCTTTCCATTCTTGGTGTCCAAATGTTCCAACTAACTCTCACCTGTGGCTCCAAGAAGCTGTAGCAAGCAGTGACCACACCCCAGTAAGCTGTTTTGGCCGATGGGCTAAATCAGGTTCAGGGTAGCCAAGGGGTCTCAATCCCATTGGTGAGTTAGGGGGGTGTCTACCCCAAGCATATGAAGACTTCCTCTGGTGGAATGGGCTGATGAGAACAATTTGGTCCAATAGCCATGAAGGCAACTGAAGCAGGCACCGTGGAGCACTTTGAGTTTGGTTAGACATTGAAGATGCCAAGGTCATCCACTACATCTTAAGCCATCACTAGTCATCTTGATGTTGTCCTGCCACTGGACTGTGATGACTCTGGAGGAGAGAGTGAGGCTGACAACTTCATGCAACTCTGCCTCACTTAAATCCAATTTACACATGAATCAGAACATCACCTATACCATTTTAGCATTTTACCTATCTCAAAATCCTATGGCAACAGGCAAGTGATGAAACCACAGGTACAGATACACTAGGAGCTGTGGTCACAATCCTGCACACATGTGGCCCAGACCAGAGAGTCATCTTCTCACTGGAAGCAGCAGTGGGATTTGGCAGCCCCCTGAGTATCTGAGCAGCCTTTTAAGGATCACAATGCTTACCAGCTGGTGTGAGGAAAGGGACAGAAAAGATGCCCTAAAAATTGTCTGCTTAGCCAACCCTGATTACCACAACAGGCAGGGAATCCCACTTGGTGGTCTAAACACACAAAAAAGTACAAAAACACATGCAAAGATGATTCCACTCACCATTGGCACATGGAATTTGCACATACTTATAGACAACACAAAATCCAATAGACCTGAAAAATGAACAGTTCTTGTTGCAAGAGAACTCAGCAGGTATTGCATCCAAATAGCAACCCTGAATGAAACAAGGCAGCAAATAAAGATCAGCTTACTGAAGTTGGAGCTGAATACACTTTTTCTGGAGTGGCCACAGTGAAGGGGAGCACCGTGAAGCTTGTGTAGGTTTTGCAATCAAAACTAATCTAGTCAACAAGTTTGTATGCCTACCAAAAGGAGTGAATGACAGGCTCCTGACACTTGCAGGAGAATGTCACACCACCATCATCAGTGCCTATACTCCCAGCAGGATGAATCCTGATGAGGTTAAATAAAAATTTTATGAAGACCTAGAGACCCTTATCATCAATGTGCCAAAAGAGGACAAGCTTATAATTCTGGGTGACTTTAATGCTAGGGTAGGCTCAGACTACCAGACCTGACAGGGAGTTCTAGGAAGAAATGGAGTTGAAAACAGCAACAGCAATGGCCACTTACTACTGAAGACTTGTGCATCTCATGACCTTCTCACCACCAACACTGTCTTCCATTTACCTAAAAGCAATGAAACTTCTTGGATGTACCCTCACAGCAAACATTTGCATCTAATAGTGTGATTGTAATATGCGTATGAATATGCATGTGATGTAATATGTGATTGTAAGAAGAAGAGACGGACAAGATTTAAGAGTGATGAAGGCAATGTGTGATGCAGAGTGTTGGACTGATCATAGACTTATCCTGTCCAAGGTAAATATTTGCATTCAACAAAAGCAGTGTCCCCAAGGCAAAATGATTACCAGAAGAATTGATGTCAACAGATTAGAGCTCTTCTCTGAGCAGGAACAGGTTTTTTTTTGTTTGCCTGTTTGTTTTTTGCTTTTTGCTAGGAAATTGGGTTTAAGTGACTTGCCCAGGGTCACACAGCTAGAATATGTTGTGTGTTGTGTGTCTGAGATTGGATTTTAACTCAGGTCCTCCTGACTTCAAGGCTGGAGCTCTATGCATGGTGTCACCTAGTTGCCCCACAGGAACAGTTTGTTGCTAATTTGGAGGGAAAGTTGAGCCAACACACAACTGGCAACAGTGGAGAAGAAAAGGAATGGGCAGCTTTTAGAGATTTGATGTACAGCACTGCATTTGCTCATCTGGGTCAAAACACTCACAAACATCAAGACTGGTTTGGTGAAAATGATGGAAAAATTCAGAAGCTGCGAAATGAAAAACGAGAACTCCACAGGGTTTACCAGCAAGAAAATTCATCCATCTCTAAGAAGGCAGTATTTAATTCCATCAAAAATAAAGTACAAGCAAATCTTAGAGAGATGAAGGATTCCTGGCTCAGCAAGAAGGCAGATGAAATTCAGTTTTATGCTGATAGTAATGATCCAAAGTGCTCTTATGATGCCTTGAAGACTATTCATGGGCAAAGACCTATGGTGCATCTCAACTACTCAGTGCTAATGGAGCCACATTGATTAGTGATAAGGACATAATCCTAGAGAGATGGGCTGAGCACTTCAATAATGTTCTCAACAGACCACCATCAATCAATGCTGAAGCCATTGACAGTTTACCTAAAGTTGTCAATCCCTCCCTAACTGAAGTTTCAACTGAAGAAGAGATTTTGAATGTTACTTCATGTGGCAAAGCACCTAGTGCTGATTCTATTCCAGCTGAGATTTACAAGGTAGGGGTTCCACTGCTCATACAAAAGCTGATTGAAATTTTCCAGGTTACATGGCAAGAGGAAGTTATCCCCCAGGAGATCAAGGATGACTCCATTGTCCATTTCTATAAAAGTAAAGGAAATGGATTGTCCTGTAACAATCACGGGGGGTGGAAGTATTTCTCTTAGTCATTGCTGGCAAGATTCTTGCCAGAGTCCTCTTTAATAGCCTGATCCTTCACCTCAAAGATAGTCATGTCCCTGAAAGCCAGTGTGGCTTCAGAAAGGGCTGAGGAATGGTTTATATGGTATTTGCTGCCTGACAGCTTCCAGGAGAAATGTCAGGAGCAGAACAGAGGTCTATATACAATATCTGTAGATCTGACCAAGGCTTTTGACACTGCAAGTCATGAGGACTTATAGAGAATTATGTCAAAATTTGGTTGCCCAGAGAAGTTCATCAGCATTGTACATCAGTTTCATGATGGCATGCTTGCCTTGGTTCTGGATAACGGACAATGTTCTTGTGCTTTCCCAGTCAGCAATGGAATGAAAAAAGGCTGTGTGCTTGCTTCCATGCTTTTTAGGATGATGTTTTCAGACATGTTGTCAAATTCTTTCAGTGAAGATAAACATGGCATCAAGGTCAGTTACCACATTGATGGCAAATTCTTCAACTTGAAAAGACTACAAGCCAAAACCAAAGAGCGGGGAGTGTTGGTGCACGATCTTCTGTTTGCAGATGATTGTGCACCCAATGCAGCCTCTGAAGCTGAGATGCAACAAAGTATGGATCAATTCTCTGCTGCTAATGCTAATTTTGGCCTAACAATTAACACCAAGAAAACACAGGTGTTCCATCAGCCACCACCACGCCATCCATACGTAGAACCATCAGTTACAGCAAATGGAGAAGTTTTGAATGTTGTGGATAAGTTCACTTACTTGGAAGAGTACTTTTCAGGGATATACACATTGATAATGAGGTTGACACATGCATTGCCAGAGCTAGCTCAGTGTTTGGGAGGCTCCAAAGGAAAGTATGAGAGAAAGGAAGTATTAGACTGACTACCAAACTGAAGGTCTACAGAGCCATTGTGCTGACTTCATTGTTGTAAGCCTGTAAAACCTAGACAGTATACCACTGCCAGGAAACTGAATTGCTTCCATTTGAATTGTCTTAGAAAGATTCTGAAGATCACCTGGCAAATAAGTTACGAGACAGTGAGATCCTTTCTCAAGCTAAACTTCCAAGTATTCAAACTCTGCTCCAGAGTGCAACTCTGATGTGCTGGACATGTTGCTCGAATGCAAAATGTACACTTGCCAGAAAGACTATTTAGGGAGAACTCACACAGAACAAGCATTTCCATGGTGGTCAGAAGAAATGATACAAGGACACTCTCAAGGTCTCTCAAGAACTTTGGAATTGATTGTATGACATGGGAGACTGTGGCACAGGACTGCTCAGCATGACATACCCACATCAGAAAAGGTACTATGCTCTATGAGCAAAGCAGAGTTGAAATAGATCAAGAGAAACACAAAATACACAAACTTAGAGAATCCACCCCAAAGGTTCACATAGACTATTTGTGCCCGACCTGTGGTAGAACATTCCTTGATCTTATTGGCCTGATCAGTCACAGTCAGACACACTGAAACCTGACTCTAGCACAGTGATGTCATTTTGGTCCTCTGAAAACAAAAGACAACAACCAACTGTGAAGAGAGTCAACTGTGACTTAGTTACTCTGATCTCTATGAGGATTCCTCATAACTCCAAAGGATTCACAAAATAAAGCGCTATCCACAGTCAGGAAAGAACTAATAAACTCTGAGCACAGATTGAAGCAGAGTTTAATTTATTTTTATTTATTTTTCTTGCATTTTTTGAACATGGCCAAAGCAGAAACATGCTTTGCATGACTGTATGTGTAAAGGATAACATTTCTTGCTTTTTCAATGGGTGGGGGAAGGGGTGAAGAGAGGCAGAGAATGTGGAAATAAAAATAAAAATAAATAAATTAATTTAACTTTATAAGAGCTAATTGGACTGGGCATGGCAGCACATGCTTATATGTTCTGCTACTGTAGAGCCTGAGGCTGGTAGATCTCCTGAGCTTGCAAGTTCTGAGCTGCAGCAGCTGAAAGTCAAGTGTCTGTATTAATTTTAGCATCAATAGGTGAGCCCTGAGGAGGTAGAGGCCATAGGGCAGCCTAGGGAAGATGAAACCAGGTGGGAAATGGAGCAGATTTAAGGTCCTCTATGCCAATCCAGTGGTGTGGGATCAGGCCTTGAATAGAATAGTATCATGGTCAACATAAGAAGACCTAGTTTCAAAGAACAAAACCAAAACTAATTGATATTAACTACTTGTTGATGACATCAAGGAGATGCTGGTGGGTTATATGATATGAAGAACAGAGTAACCCTGGCAAAAAGAGATTGAGGTAAGAGGAATCTCTGGTGATTGGTAGTGGGGGAATACACTGGAATTGGGGATCAAGCTGATAGCATCAGAAGCACTTCATTGATCTTCAATGGTACCTCTAAAACCCCAGAGAGGGGTTTTAGATATAGTCAGTCACCTTCAAGGAGCTCAAGCGACTAATGTGCAAGTGTATATGTGAGGAGAAGTTGAGAAATTACTTTTCCCCAACAGAAACATTCAAATCCATCCTCTTCTTCCTCCAATAATAAAATAAAAAATATTTTTAAGTAGTATTTCAGACTCAGTAATGAGTCCAGGAGTCTGGGAGCCAAGATGGTGGAGTGAAAAGGTAGTTGCTCTCACTCTCCCCTATCAACCTCTGAAAACCCAGAAAACATCACCCCAGAAAAAAACCCTAGAACAGTTGAGCTAGAAGAAAGAGGAGCAGCAGCAGGGGAGCAGCAGTGCAACAACCCAGCAAACGGGTCTCCCAGTGCCTCAGCAAAAATAAGGGAGGCAGAACTACAAGGGGCCCCAGGCTGGTAAGTACCCTGCTGCATTCTGAAAGGAGGTGAAGAAAACAACCTAAAGGCTTCCTAAAGCCGCCTTGCTGTTCCAGCCCAACACCAACACAGGTGAGCTGTCTGAGCCCTGCAGCCTCCAAATGTGAAGAAATCCTGAAGCACAGGTGGTAGAACAGGCAAACACCAACACCTGGACCTCCTAAGTGCCTCAGTGAGGGGGGGGAAACCGGGGAAACCAGCTCAGAAAACCACCAGGCCTCGGCACTCTACCAAAGGAATCTCCCAGTGCATTAGCAGAAACAGGGAGACAACACTGCAGGGGCCCCAGGCAGATAAACACCCTGCAGCACCCATCTAAAAGGAGCTGAAGAAAGCTAAAGGAAAGGAAAAGCAGGCAACCTAGAATTGCCTGAAAGTTCCAGCCTTGCTGATTCCAGCCCAACAGAGGTAAGCTGCCAGAAACCTACAGCCTCCAATTGCCAACATAAGAGGCCCCAGCACACAAAGCCAGTGACCAAGACCTAGGCTCCCAACACAAGAAGCTTGGGTCAGTGCCTCTGTTCCCCAGCAGGAGAGCTCAATCTCTTTAAAGGCCAGGGAATAAAGAAACACCATGAGTAAAAAGAAACGTACCATAGATTCATATTATGAGAAGAGTGAAGATCAAGACAGAAATTCTGAAGAGGACAACATTGTCAACAAACCCACATCTGCAACAACAAAAGGGAATATGAACTGGTCTGAAGCCCAAAAAGCCTTCTTAGAAGAGCTCAAGAAGGATTTTAATAGTCAAATGAGAGAGGTAGAAGAGTCCTTCAAAAATACAATTGGCCAATTGGAAAAAAAATACACTGAAGAAAACAAGTCCCTAAAAAACACAATTGGCCAATTGAAGAAGGAAGTACAAAAACTAACAGAAGAAAACAATCTGTTAAAAACTAGAATTGGACAAATGGAAACTAATGTCTCTATGAGAGAGCAAGAATCAGTCAAACAGAAACAAAAAAATGAAAAAATAGATGAAAATGTAAAATACCTCATCAGTAAAACAACCACCTGGAAAATCGATCAGGAGAGACAATTTAAAAATTATTGGACTACCTGAAAATCATGATGAAAAAAAGAGCCTGGACAGTATCTTTCAGGAAATCATAAAGGAAAACTGCCTGAAGTCCTAGAACCAGAAGGGAAAATAACCATAGAAAGAATCCACCATCACCACCTGAAAGAGATCCCAAATTGACAACACCAAGGAATATAATAGCAAAATTCCAAAATTACCAGATGAAAGAGAAGGTGCTGCAAGCAGCCAGAAAGAAACAATTTAAATATCATGGAACCACAGTCAGGATTACACAGGACCTTGCAGCTTCTACATTAAAAGACCAGGGCATGGAACATGATATTCCAAGGCAAAGGAGCTTGGAATGCAGCCAAGGATCAATTACCCAGCAAAAATGAGCATCATTTTTCAAGGGAGGAGGTGGATATTCAACAAATAGGAGACTTCCAAACTTTCCTGATAAAAAGACCAGAGCTCAACAAAAAATTTGATCTTCAAGTCAAGGACTCAAGAAGGACTTAAAAAGGTAAATGGGACAGAAAGATACAATATGTTGTTAATAAGGGGGGGGTTTTAAACCCTACAAGGGAATATGACACTTGCAACCCTTGAGAACTGTATTGTTATTACACCTTTAAAGGAGTATACATAAAGAGGGTGGATATTAGTTGACTTTGATGTAATGATAAAAAAAAATCTAATCAAGTGGGTTAAATGGATCCAAATAAGTGGATCAATCTGATCTTAGAAAATGTACTGAGAAAGGAGGAGGCAGACAAGGGTAAATTACATTACAGGAAAAGACACAAAATCCTATTACAGCAGAGGGAAAGAAGGGAGGGGGGAGCATTGTTTGAACCTTACTCTCATCAGATTTGGCTCAAGAAGGGCATAACATAATCAGTTAGGTATAGAAATCTAACTTGCCCTATAGGCAGTAGGAGGGAAAAGGGGAAAGAAAAGGGAGGAAAGAAAGGGGGGGAAGAAGGGAGGAAGAAGCAGTAAGAGTAAAGGGGAAGAAAAGGGAAAGGGATAATAAAAGGGAGGAGGACTGAAGGAGGCGTGGTCAAAAGCAAAACACTAGTGAAGGGGGAAAGGAAAAAGGAGAAAGAAAAGCATAAATAGGGGGGAAAGGATGGAGAAAAAGACACAGATAGTAATCATAACTGTGAATGTGAATGGGATGAACTCTCCCATAAAATGGAAACATTGCAGAATGGATTAAAAACCATAATCCTACAATATGTTGTTTACAGGAAACACATTTGAAAAAGAGTGACACATACAGGGTAAAGGTAAAAGGCTGGAGCAGAATATATTATGCTCAGCTGAAGTAAAAAAAGCAGGGGTAGCAATCCTGATCTCAGACAAAGCAAAAGCAAAAATAGATCTAATCAAAAGAGATAAGGAAGGAAACTACATCCTGCTAAAAGGCACCATAGACAATGAAGTAATATCATTACTAAACATATATGCACCAAATGGTATAGCATCCAAATTCTTAGAGGAGAAGTTCAGGGAGTTACAGGAAGAAATAGACAGCAAAACTATACTAGTGGGGGACCTGAACCTCCCCGTCTCTGCACTAGATAAATCTAACCACAAAATAAACAAGAAAGAAGTTAAGGAGGTGAATAGAACATTAGAAAAGTTAGGTATGATAGACCTCTGGAGAAAACTGAATGGGGATAGAAAGGAATATACTTTTTTCTCAGCAGTACATGGCACATACACAAAAATTGACCATGTACTAGGGCATAAAAACCTCACAATCCAATGCAGAAAGGCAGAAATATTAAATGCATCCTTTTCAGATCATGATGCAATAAAAATTATATGTAATAAAGGGCCATGGAAAGATAGACTAAAAAATAATTGGAAACTAAATAATCTAATCCTAAAAAATGATTGGGTCAAACAACAAATCATAGAAACAATCAATAATTTCATTCAAGAGAATGACAATAATGAGACAACATACCAAAACTTATGGGATGCAGTGAAAGCAGTTCTTAGGGGAAGTTTTATATCTCTAAATGCTTACATAAATAAAAAAAAGAGGAGATTAATGAATTGGGCATACAACTAAAAAAACTAGAAAAAAACAAATTAAAAATCCTCAATTAAACACCAAATTAGAAATATTGAAAACCAAAGGAAAAATAATAAAATTGAAATTAAGAAAACTATTGAACTAATAAATAAAACTAAGAGCTGGTTTTATGAAAAAACAATAAAATAGATAAACCTTTGGTTAATTTAATTAAAAAAAAAGAAAGAAGAAAACCAAATTACTAGTATCAAGAATGAAAAGGGCAAAGCTACCACCAAGGAAGAGGAAATTAAAACAATAATTAGGAATTATTTTGCCCAACTATATGCCAACAAATTTGACAATCTTAGTGAAATGGATACATATTTACAAAAATATAAATTGCCCAGATTAACGAAGAGGAAGTAAAATACTTAAATAACCCCATCTCAGAAAAAGAAATTGAACAAGCCATTGATGAAATACCTAGGAAAAAATCTCCAGGGCCAGATGGATTTACATGGAATTCTATCAAACATTTAAAGAACAATTAATTCCAATACTATATAGACTATTTGGGAAAATAGGTGAAGAAGGAGTCTTACCAAATTCTTTTTATGATACAAATATGGTGTTGATACCTAAACCAGGAAGAGTCAAAATAGAGAAAGAAAATTATAGACCAATTTCTCTAATGAATATAGATGCAAAAATTTTAAACAAAATACTAGCTAATAGATTGCAGCAACTTATCACAAGAATAATATGCTATGACCAGGTAGGATTTATACCAGGAATGCAGGGTTGGTTCAATATTAGGAAAACTATCAGCATCATTGAGCATATCAACACCAAAACCAACAGAAACCACATGATCATCTCAATAGATGCAGAAAAAGCTTTTGATAAAATACAACACCCATTCCTATTAAAAACACTAGAAAGCATAGGTATAAATGGAGTCTTCCTTAAAATAATAAGTGGCATATATCTAAAACCTTCAGCAAGCATTATATGTAGTGGGGATAGGCTAAAAGCATTTCCAATAAGATTGGGGATGAAACAAGGATGTCCATTATCACCACTGTTATTCAATATTGTACTGGAAACCTTAGCTTTAGCAATAAGAGAAGAAAAAGAAATTGAAGGCATTAGAATAGGCAAAGAAGAAACAAAGCTATCACTCTTTGCAGATGACATGATGATATACTTAGAGAATCCTAGAGAATCAAGTAAAAAACTACTTGAAATAATAAACAACTTTAGCAAAGTTGCAGGCTATAAAATAAACCCACATAAATCATGCATTTCTTATATTACCAACAAAGCCCAACAGCAAGAGATAGAAACAGAAATCCCATTTAAACTTACTGTAGACATCACAAAATATTTAAGAGTCTACCTCCCCAAACAAACCCAGGAACTCTATGAACCCAATTACAAAACACTTTTCACACAAATAAAATCAGATCTAAATAATTGGAAAAACATCAGTTGCTCATGGGTAGGCCAGCTAATATAATAAAAATGACAATCCTACCTAAGCTAATTTACTTATTCAGTGCCATACCAATCAAACTACCAAAAATTATTTTATAGAGTTAGAAAAAATAATAAAGATTCATTTGGAAAAACAAAAGGTCCAGAATATCAAAGGAACTAATGAAAAGAAATGCAGGGGAAGGTGGCCTAGCAATTCCAGATCTTAAATTGTATTATAAAGCAGCAATCATCAAAACTGCTTGGTACTGGCTAAGAAATAGGGAGGTGGATCAGTGGAATAGGTTAAATATGCAAGACACAGTAGTCAATGACTATAGTAATCTATTATTTGATAAACCCAAAGACCCCAGCTTCTGGGATAAGAACCCACTCTTTGAAAAAAACTGCTGGGAAAACTGGAAAAGAGTATGGCAGAAACTAGGCATAGACCCAAATCTCACACCATATACCAAAATAAAGTCAAAATGGGTTCATGACTTAGATATAAAGGCTGATACCATAAGTAAACTGGGAGAACAAGGAATAGTTTACCTATCAGATCTATGGAGAACAGAAGAATTCATGACCAAACAGGAGATAGAGAACATTATGAAAAGCAAAATGGATAATTTTGATTACATTAAATTGAAAAGTTTTTGCACAAACAAAGCCAATGCAACTAAGATTAGAAGGAAGGTAGAAAATTGGGAAAGAATTTTTACAACCAGTCTCTCTGATAAAGGCCTCATTTCTAAAATATATAGAGAATTAAGACAAATTTATAAGAACAAAGCCATTCCCCAATTGATAAATGGTCAAAGGATATGAACAGACAGTTCTCAGATGAAGAAATTAAAGCCATCTATAGTCATATGAAAAAATGCTCTAAATTTTATTGATTAGAGAAATGCAAATCAAAACAACTCTGAGGTACCACATCACACCTATCAGATTGGCCAACATGACAAAACAGGAAAATGATCAGTGTTGGAGAAGATGTGGGAAAATTGGAACACTAATACATTGTTGGTGGAGTTGTGAAATGATCCAACCATTTTGGAGAACAATTTGGAACTATGCCCAAAGGGCTACAAAAATGTGCATACCCTTTGATCCAGCAATAGCACTTCTAGGGCTATATCCCAAAGAGATCAAACAAATGGGAAAAGGACCCACATGTACAAAAATATTCATAGCAGCTCTTTTTGTGGTGGCAAAGAATTGGAAATTGAGAGGATGTCCATCAATTGGGGAATGGCTGTGCAAGTTGTGGCATATGAATGTAATGGAATACTATTGTGCTATAAGAAATGATGAACAGGCTGACTTCAGAAAAACCTGGAAGGACTTATATGGTCTGATGCTGAGTGAAGTGAGCAGAACCAAGAGGACTTTGTACACAATAACAGCCACATTATGCATGACTAAATTGTTAAACTGAACCTCTCTCAGTATTACAAGGATCTAAGACATCTCCAGAGGCCTTAGGATGGAAAATGCTGTCCGCATCCAAAGAAAGAATTATGGAAGTCTAATCGCTATCACTTATTTTTACCTTCTGTTGAGTTTTGTTTCACCTTTCTGATGGTTCTTCCTATTGGTTTTAATTTTTACTTACAACTTCACTAATGTGAAAATATGTTTAATAGGAATGTAAACATAAAACCTATATCAGATTGTGTGCCATCTTGGGGAGGGTGGGGGGGGAAGGGGAGAAAAATTTTCAACTCTAAAGCTTATGGAAGTGATTGTTAATAAATCAATAAATCAGCAAAATTGGGGGAAAAATAAAATAAAATAAAAAAAGAAAAGACTTACAAAAAAAAAGAATGCGTAGAGGGATGAAAAGTTAGGGAACAGGGCTGAGCTCTTGGACAATGTAAATGGCACAGGAAGAGTCCCCTCTGTATTCTTGTGCACTGTCTCTAATTGAATACAGCAGTTAGGTGACTTCAGAAAGGAAGTTTGGTGGTACATGTTGATAACTTTTTGGAGCTCCTCTCTGGGGGCTATAATGAAGGAGAAATGAAGGGACATCAAGTCTTCATAGATATGACCCTTTTCTGTGCCTGAGGGTAGGTAAGGACCTCGACCCAGGAAGAGTTCTTTTTTATGAATCTCTGTACCCTAACAGTCCCTTGGGATGCATACTTCCAAGACTGTAGGTAGTATCAGAGTTTGTTGGAGTTTTCATAGCTGATGATACGGGAAGCACCTGCAAATGGAGATGGAAAGAGAGTGTCCCCTGCCTCTGCCCCCAACAGTGGTGGAAGCTGCCATAAGAAGACAGAGAGATACTAGCTTTGTACTCTAGGATGGCCCCAGCAAATGAAGCCCAACAGAGGATGACCCCTTTGGAGGATTCCAGGAAGAGCCCAACAAAGGGGAAAAGGACTTACTGAGCTGGGAATTGGAAAGGACCCTTCATGCTGCATGGAGTCCTCCTCAGCTATTGTCAGTCCCATCTCCTTAGGGGTTTGTGTGTGTAAGTGGAAAGTATATTCCTGAGCCAGGGAACTGTTTTGGAATTATTATTTGCCTGGCAGCTCCTCAGTAAATATTCTTTTCTAAATGCTAATCAAATTCTACTAATTAATCGATAAAGGAGAATGGGGAATTATACCCCAAATATGGGGCTGTGAGTGACAGAAGCCACAGCATCTCAAGTTTACCCCTTGAACTCAAGAGAAGAGCTCACATTTTCCCCACAGAGACCTGAACTTGCCTGTGCATTGGGAGTTGGGTGAGTGGCCACAGTGTATTTTCATGAACCATGTTGGTACTTTTCCATGTTCCTCTCTCTTCAAAGATAAAATTAATTTCATTACCCTAGCTCTGATTTGAGGTTGCTTTTGGCCGCACTATTTGATTTCTTGATTAGCTGGCACGTGGACAACAATGCTCTGTCTGCAAAAGAAAGTAGCAATGGTAGAAAATTCTGCTGATTTAGGAAGACTGTGCTTGTGGGCTAATTTTGCAGGACACCCACTGTTCAAGAGAGAAGCACAACAATTAAGACTCCTCTCAAAATGGGACTTCACATAGTATCTTAAAAGGCTTAAACCAAGGAATGAGAAAGGGAAAGGGACAAAGCCTGAATGAGCTCGATTTTTTAGTAGCATCTACAAAAAGGGAAATGTTACTTCAATAAATGGGAACAGTTTCAGGGCATGCAGGAAAAAAAAACTAATAAAAATACATTAGCAATGTATATGACCTAAATATCAAAGATTACATCCCCAAATAATAGAGACCCTTACCTGACAATGGCTACAGTAAGAATTCTTAGTCAAATGCCTCTAAAACAGAACTCTTTATTTTTGCCCTTCTCCCAGCCCTCCTATTTCCCTAAATTGTCTCTTTTTGCTTTGGTGGCAACTGGGTGGCATAGTGCATACAGTGACAGACCTGGAGTGAGAAAGATCTGAGTTCAAATTTGACCTAACACTTAATGGTTATGTGACCCTGGGAAAGTCACTCATCCCTGTTTGCCTCAGTTTTTTCATCTGTAAAATTGACTGGAGAAGGAAATGGTAAACCACATCAACATCCTTGCCAAGAAAAGGCCAAATATTGTCATGAAGAGTTAGACATGACTGAAATGGACCATTTCTGTTCAGGGCACACAAAGCTCACACCTTATATGCAATCCACAACATTTCCCTCTCCCCCGCGTCTCGTATCCATTCAATAAGTCACGTCCCTTCTCTTGATCCATCATCAACCACATCTGTCCCCTTCTCCCCAATCACTGAGCTACACCCTCTTCTCACTCTCATCCTCTCTCACTTGGCCTAGTCCAACACCCTCTTAGTTGGTCTCTGTTCCTCCACTCTCTTTCCATCTTCGTTCACAAATCTACCCAAGTGATGTTCTGAAATTGGGCATCTGATAGTTGTCATTCCCCAAACAAGGAAGTTCCAATGACTCTTTTTTTCTCCTCGCATGAAATTTCAGCTTTGCTTTGCTGTATTTGGAGCCCGTCAAAATCGTGCTCTGACTGATCTGTTTTAAACTGACTTTTCATTTTGAAAGCCTTTCCTATCCTGACCTTTTCCAACCTTCTCAGTGTTCTTTCACCTTGCTCTGCTCAACAAACATTCTGGGGGCTAGGACGCTGGCCTCCTGTCTGCTCTTCCCACAGGACCCTGAAGTTCTGAGGCTTTTCTCAGGCTGTTGTTCAGCCTGGAATGCTCCCCTGCTCATGTCCACTTCGTGACCTCTGAGCTTTCTTCAAGTATCAGCTAAGGTACTTCTGCCGCAAGCCTTTTGCCAGCAGGAAATCTGAGCATTTCCTCTGAGCTGTCTCCCTCCTTAGATTGGGAGCTCCTGGTGAAGAAGGCATTGTTGTCTGCTTTTATGGTTGTTTCTATTATTTTGGCTTTCTTTGTTCTCAGCACTTTGCACAGTGCCTGGCCATACTAAACTCTTAATAAATGCTAGTGGGGTGAGTGATCTTTCTTTGGGGTGGGGGCAGTGGGGAGGGGAGCAATTGGGGTTAAATGATTTGCCCAGGGTCACACAGCTGGTAAGTGCCTGAGGCTGAATTTGACTCAGGTCCTTCTGACTCCAGGACCAGTCTTCTGTCCACTGCACCAACTAGCTGGGCCCTGACCGAACTTTCTAAACTTGTGACACTTTACTATGCTTCCTGCCCTCTTCTTTTCAAGCAAATGAGCCTACTTACTATGTTTTACACAAATGTAACACTCCATCTTCTGACCTGTTTGCCTTTCAACATGACTAGCATGCACTATCCCCTCCATCTTACTAAATCCCTCTCTTCCTATAAGAACCTGTGAAGTAAAATTCTTCCTCCAGAAATTGTTTCAATCACTCAATTTTCTCATGCCCTTCCTCAAGTATTTTCTTTGTACCTACTTTGCATAGATTTGGAATTTCACTGTCTCCCCTGACTCTGAATCACTCCATAGGAGTTCCTTACAGACAAGAAGTGCTTGGTTTGTGACTTTGTATCCCAAGTGACCATCATGGTACCTGGAATTTAGTGGCTGCCTACTGTATGCCGTGGACTGAATTGAACAAAGGAAAGAGACGATCATGAAAGATCAAAGAGACTATATTGTTACATAAAGTTAAAAATTAAATTAAATTTCAAAACTATTAAAATGAAGGCTAAAAAAGTTAATGCCCTGTAATTACAAAGAAGAGAAGTGTAAAGACATCCCAGCTTCTTCCTTTGCGGAAACACCAGGTCCACAGGTGCATAACACTGAGTATGTTGGCAGCTTTTTCAATATGTTAATCAGTTTGGGGGATTTGTTCCCCTTCTTTCTCCTTTTCTTTCTTATTAAAAATATTCTTCATTATATGGGATGGCTTTCTGAGAGGAGAAAGGGAATGAAATACTAAAAGTCATTTGGGTGGTGAAAGAAATCAAATTGTACCAACAAAAAGGTATTCTTAAAAAATCTATTTGGTAACTTTGAACTGGGTAGCTGCAGTTGAATGATGAGTTTGGAAGACAATACAGAAAACTGAGAAGTGAAAGGAGAGGTGGAGGTAGGCATCATTTTGGCAGGACTTGACAAAAGAGTTTAGCAAAGAAGGAGAGAAGAATTACCGAGCAGTACTTAATGGAGTAGTGGGATCACATGAGGTTATTTCCTTTGGTTTGTTTTTAAATTTAATTGATAATGATGATAGAAGAGACATGAACCTTCTTGCAGTCAACAGAGAAGGAGCCAGTAAAAGATTCTATTCAGAAGATATTTAAGATGACAGCAAGGGGGAAGAGGATAATTTACAGGAAAAGTGTGCAGCAGGGGGAAAGCAAATGGGACCAAGTGTACATGTAGAGGGTTTAGTGGTGGCAAAGAGAAGGGCCACTTCTCCACTCAAGACCTGAGAGAAGAAGGAGATAATGGAGGAAGAGGAAAGCTGTCAGAATGATATGAAGGGAGGAGAAAGATAAGTTCTCTGCAAATGGTCTTGATTTTTTTGGTGAAGTATGGGACAAGATTCATGAGCTGGGGGAGATGGGGACAGAAGCCTTGAAGAGAGATGGGATTTGAAACACCTTCTGTGAGGAGCAGCTCAGTAAAGTGAGCAGAGGGGATCCAATGTTTGCCTTGTTTAAGGGAGGTCCCAGGACAGATAAGGACACATCAATTGTCATGTACCCACCTAGTCAGCACAGATTGATGATTTTCCTCTAGCTCTATTCAGCAGCTCCTGAGTAGGAAAAGGAAGTTCCAAACCACATGTCTCACAGACAACTCACCCAACATACAGCATTTCCCAAACTGGATTTCCTTGAAATCCAGGGCTTGTCCAGACATCCTTGGTTATGTCAAAGTCAACACCATTATTCCATTCTCCCAGGGGAGACCACTTGGTGCTACATTGACTCCTCATGCTTCGACTTCAGGTATGGCTGTCAAATCTTGCCATTCCTCCCTCCACCACATGCTTCTCATTTGATGGCTTCTCCCTGCTCATGCTACAGCCACCATGTTAGTTCAGACCTTGAGCCTGAGGTACTGCAATGGCCTCCTGTGGGTCTCCCTGCCTCAAATGTCTACAACTCCATCCCATCCTCTGCATTAGTGCCCAAGTGAATTGCCTTAAATGCATATCTATGTCTCTCAGTAAACTCCAAGGTTCTCTATGGGACAAAATATAAAATCCTCCATTTAGTTTTTAGGCCCCTTTGCAACCTGGACTAAGGCTCAAACATTATTTCCCCTCCAAAACTCTGACGTAGACAGAAAAATGCTGGATGAATCTCTTACTGTCCAAGAGGCAATTGTTAAATTTTCTGTGCAGGGATTTACACCTTGGAAATCAGCAAATGCTGCAAATTAGGACATGAATGATTGCTTTGATGACTTCTAGACTTTAAAAAAGTGATGGAGAAAATATTAATAATGCATATCAAATGTAAATGTGTATGTTGGCAGAGAGATGATTTTTTAACATTTCCAAGCACACACTCGAATGTTGCTATACCGGCCTTCTCTCTGCTTTGGTAGACATCAATATGGTGAGGCCCCTGTAGTGGAGGGTCACCAGCCTGCCTAAAAAGGCGCAAAGCAGCCCAGGTTAGAAGGTCATAGTGAATCAGATGAGTAGCAGTATGATAGGGCGCATGAATAACCACCAGACTTCCAGCCACAATAATATAGAATAATGTGGAGACCAGTCTTGCTTGTTTTTTAGCAAAAAATAATAAAAAAGGTAAAAATCACAACAGATGAGAAATAAAGGAAACTATTAGAGCCTTCTATAAACAAGTACATCTTGAGATTTATAAAGAAACAAATTACATAAATACCCAAATTGGCAGAACATGAAATTAAGATCTCTAAAAATTTAATTAAGCAAGTCATAAATAAACTACCAACATAAGGTCAAGTAGAGACACTAGTCAATGGGTTTTTTTTTTTATCAAATACTTGAATAGAAAATAATATTTATGCCATACAATTTAGTCTCAAAAATAAAAAAAAAGTATTCTAAAATTTTTCCAGAAAGAAATATGCTACTAAATTTTAACCCAGGGAAAGATTAAGCTAAGCTTTAGAACTATGGGTAAAATTGTTCATGAATATGGATGTATCAATTTTAAATAAAATCATGGCAAAAGACTGCAGCAATACAGCCAAAAAATTTTCCTATGACTAGGCTGAATTTTTTTCCAGGAATTCAGGGAGGGTTCAATATTAGGAAAGCAATAGAAATAATTATATTAAAAATAAAACACCCTAAATCATATGATTATATCAATAGATACAGGAAAAACCTTTGGTAATTTATAACAGTCATTTATGTCAAAGCCATACAAAGCACAAGTACAGTAAGGGTCATTCTAAAAGATAATTTAAAAGTACATATCTGAAATAAAAAGTCAGCATTTTTGAAATGATGAAAACCTTTTTGATATATACAGGAACAAAACAGAACATTAATTTTTCCTACTAATGGTTGACATAGTTCTAGAAATATTTGCTTTTTCCAACATGATTAATATGCAAATACATTTTGAATGATTGCACATGTATAATCTTTATCAAATTGCTTACTGTCTCAGAGAGAAAAGATGGTAATGAAGGGAAAAAAGATAATTTGGAACTCAAAATTTTAAAAATATGTTGAAATTGTTTACATGTAATTTGAAAAAAATAAAATGTTAAAAAAAAAGAAATGTTTATGTTATCAATAGGACAAGAGAAAAAATTCAGGACATCAACGCTAGGACAGAAGACATACCAATACCCCTGTTGTGTAATAATATGATGATTTGCTTAGAAAACCACAGAGAAGAAACAAAGAAGATAACTGAGATGATCAAAAGCTTCAAAAATTAGCAGAAAAACATAGAAACATTTCTAAATATCAGTAACAAAATTATTAAAAAAACATAAAGGGAAATTTGATTCTAAATTGCATCAAATGTTTTGGAGTAAATCTACCAAGACAAAGCCTAGCTTAGCAAATATCATTACAAAATGTCCTTTAAAACAATAAAAAAATTACTTGAATGACTAAAGAAATATTAATTGCCCATGGTTCCATGCTAATAAAAACTATGTTACCTAGATTATTAGAGATTTAGTGTTATGCTAATAAAACTACCAAGGACGTATTTTAGAGAGATAGACAAAACATTGTCAAAATTAGCTTGGAGGAACAAAATGCTTAGAATCTCAAGACAAAAAAAAAAAAGAAAAAAGTAAATGAAGGGGAATAACATTTCTCACACCTCAAGTTACACTATAAAGGAGTAAACATCAAAACTACTAGGTATTAGTAAAAATGAAATGGAAAAGCAGATCAGTGAACCATACCAGATAAGGAAGAACTAGAAATAACTGAACTCAATAACCTAATGATCAATTAAAGCTAAACATACATTACTTAGTAATGAACAAGCATAGTAGATAAGCATAGTAAGGGAAAACAGAAATAAATTAGATGGAAATGAAATTTAACCAACATCTTGGAACATGTAATACAATACACTCAAAAGTGATATGATCCTAGAATATTAAAGATGAAACCATGTTTTTAAAAAGATGAAAACAACAACAGGTGTGTTTATGACTCTGACTCAAGGGTTAATGTGTGATCAAGCAGTGGATAGAAGTGATTATAAAAGCTAAAACAGGTAAGTTCAAATACATGAAATGTAAAAGCTTTTACATGAACAAAATCAATGCAACTAAGATTCCTGGCTGACTCCAGTGATGCCATCTCTACTCAGAACATCTCTTCCTCCTCCTCCCCACCAGTGAAATGAATGTAACAATTGAGTCGCTCTTCTCTGAAAAGTAAGCTTTTGACTTATCTTACCAGAATCCAAGTCTCCACTCTACTCTTCTTTTCTCATAATGCACACCATGCTGAAGTATCTCTTCTTCATGCCTACCCCGTACCTTCCAGCACCACTCTATTGTTGCCTTTCTGCATTAGAAGGCAAGTTCTTGATATAAGATAGTATATCTCTTGCTTATATTTTAATTCCTAGCACTTAGTACAGTGTGTGGGATGTATTAATAAGTATTCTATCTGAGAAGGAAAATAATTGATTAGGTTAAAAATCTTTAAACTAGTACTCACTGACCAATGTCTAATATTATATATATATATATTTATATTTATATTTATATTTATATTTATATTTATATTTATATTTATATTTATATCATATCTATATATATATATACACACATATATATACACACATACATACATACATATATATACATACATATACACACATATATATGTGTATATAGATACATACATATATACACACATATGTATACACTATGTATATATAGTATACATATATGAAATTAACACACACATATAAGAACAAGTGTTATTCCTCAATTGCTAAGTGATCAAAGGAATATATTAACAATTACATGAAAGATTGCTCTTAGTTACTAATAAGAGAAAGGCAAATCAAAATAACTGCTTCTACCTATATTAGGAAAATAATTTTTTATTTCTGTAATCTGCCATATCTGTTTTCCTACTTTCTGTATTTGATACTTTATTTTATAAATGGTTACCATAATTTAAGCTAAAGCACAGACATTTCCTTAATTAGAAAGATTTTTTAAAAACAGATATAAATTTATATTGATGAAAGAGAAATCCATTATTACATACATATATGCAAAGCTAGCAGAGATGGTTTTCTGAAATACTCCAAATAACTATCTCTTCTTTTGTCATGCTGTCTTTTAAGAGGTGGGCTCATAACAAAGAACTGGAAAATGAAGAATTGCCCATCAATTGGGGAATGGTTGAATAAGTTGTGGGATAAGATTGGGAGATTGGTTGAATAAGTTGTGGGATATGATTATGATAGAATATTATTTTGCTATAAAAATGATGAGGGGGAAGGGTTCAGAAAATCCTGGGAAGACTCATATGAATGGATACAAAGTGAAGTGAACAGAACTAACAAAACATTGTACACAGTAACAGTAATATTATAATGATGATCACCTGTGAAAGACTTAGCTACTCACTTCAATACAATGACCCATTATGAGTCATGATATACAATTCTATCTGCCTTCAGAGAGAAAACTAAACACTGAGCACAAAAAACAAAAAAGGGGCCCTTATCTTACAGAAATGACTGTATCCCACAGTGGCTCCCATGAAAGTAGTCTTGCAAATGCCATTATCTCATCAAGACAGCTGAAATGTTTATGTGTTTATGTGTATGTGAAGGGTGACTTTTTTCTTTTCCAAACCTCTCTTCTCCTCTTCAATTTCCTTGAACTATGGACCTCAATATTAGCATTGGATCTGCCCTTGAAGACCTGTCTCCTCTGCTGATTCTTGTTAAAGCCACCTAAACTTTCCATCCCTGAAGTAGCTCCTTTATGTAAGTAACTAAATCAATTGCCATTATTTTCCCTTAAGCTTTGGTATCCATTGTTCTCAAAAGTGAAGGAATTCCCTAGCTGTGCAGGGGCTAAACAAACCTTGTGAGAAATAGACCTCCAATTGCCTGCTTGCTAAGCAGAATGCTCCTTGGATGTCCAGATAACAGACAAAGTAACACAAGATCAAAATAGCAAATGTCAGAGTTGCTATTGGAAATAAAGCCTTCTAACATACTGGTAGAACTGTCAATTTCACCAACCATTTTTGAAAACAATTAGGAATGATGCAGAAAAGGGGGGAGCATGTCTAAAATTCCTGGCCCTTGGACACAGAAATGCGAAGCGTTTCCTTTTTGATCTCTACCATCTTACTTTCTGTTTTTGATCTTGTTATTGCTTTTCACTTATGATATCTTATATTAAAACCATTCTTTCCCTACATTGACATTATTGGCACCTTTTTTTTCACCCAAAGAAAAGCAAAAATGGTCAACTGCAAGACTCTTTCTTAGAAGAGACAACAGAAGAAGCAGAGGAGAACAGTTAATCCAGCTGCTTATTTCCCACCATGGTTCACCAACAGCTGTAATGGTTTTCATGGCTCTCACTCAGCCTAATTCCAGGGCTATTGGAAAACTAATTAACTCTATCATTAAAGTAAGACTCTGTATCTCTGGGGAGAACTGATTCATATCATTATTTATAATAAATTCATATTTTTTACCACTTATCCTGAATGTCGATTCACTTCAAATGGTTGTGGACAGTGAGCATGTCTCTGAACAGAAATCTGAAAGGAAAAAAAAAACATACACATCATTGTTGGTATTTTTCCCGAGTTCAAATGATTAAAAACCCCTTCTCTTAAGGCACATTCTGTCTTTAATGTCTCAAGTGAAATAGAATTTTCAAATGATCAAAAGGAAACATCGGGTTCCCATCACGTAACCATAGAATTATGAAATATCAGAGCTGGAACAGATCTTGAACTTTTGATTAATTAATTTAAAAAAGTCACATATACAGGCTTTGTGAAATTCCACATTGTATGAAATGAAAGGTTCACATAAGTCTGCATATATTTGGGATAAATGATAATTTGTAAGTGCTTCCACATAAAAGTGGGCTGGGGGCAAAGTGGCATAGCTGTGCTTGGAATCACAAAGTCCTGAGTTCAAATCCAGCCTAAAACACTTACTTGCTGCACGACACTAGGCAAGTCAGGTAAAGTCTGTCTGCTTCTATTTCCTCATTTGTTAAATAGAGAAAATAATGGCACCCGACTCTCGGGGTTGTTGTGAGGACCAAATAAGATAATATTTATAAAGAGTTTGCCAAACCATAAACCACTACAAAAATGTCAGCTATTTTTATTAATAGAATCATGAAATCCTATTTGCTCTACATTCATGAATTTATGTTTGTATGTAGTCCTAACTCAGGAAATTATTTCCTTTATTTTGATGCCTGTTACCACCACATTTTATTCATACATGATTCTTTGTATGCATGCAAACACACATCACTTAATCCAGGGGATATCTAACTGAGCCTTCCCTCAGGGAACCACAGACCTCCCAGTGTGGAGAAGAATGCAATGATCTCTATGATGCCTGGCCTAGATACCATCTACAGCTCCTGCTAACGAGTTGGGCCCAGCAGCGAGCTGCCTGAATTCCACATGCTCTGTTGCTTTCTGAAGCTTGCTAGATTTCCAAGGATCAAAGACAACCAAGAGAGCCAAGCTCCCTCTCATCACCCAAGAATAGCCAGAATTCATTGAAAGAGAAAGACAAGGGCACTGAAGTGACCTTCCAGAGGAACTGCTCATATCCTGAAGACTGAAGAAATCAAAGGAATGAATGAGCAAGACACATTGTACTACAATGAGGAAATCCTAATCTAATTCCATTCAGCAAGCATTCATTAATCCCCAAATATACTCCAGACACAGAGCTGTACATGGGTAAACAAGGACAAAAACAAAACAAAACAAAGGAAGTCCTGCCCTCAAAGAGCTTACATTCTACTCCAGCACAAATAAGAAACATTTGCAGCAGCAAAGAATCATTCTGAAATCACTACTACCAAAGCCTAAGAAAATATACCATGACTCTCAGGGCAGTTGACAAAGAATTGTAGCTAGAGACAAGGAGTAACATCTGAGATGAGTAAGGGGAATTTTTGAAAAAAAAATCTTTAGACTCACTTTGTCTTTTGTTGTATTCCAAGTGCTTAGTACGGGGCTGGGAGTGGAGTAATAATAAATGCTAGCTGACTTCATGTTAATCCCCACTGCAAAAGGGATCATGTGCCATGTGTATAGTAATTATAGCTAAACACAGAAGGGAAGAAAGGCTTCAGTTGTAAAGAACAATGTGTATGAATTCACATGAAAGAATATTCTTGCACAGGAGTCTTACCCAGTGGCCCATCCCATTAGGCCTTCTTGGATCCCTGAATATAAGCACATGTGAAGTTGAAGGCTTCTTTTTTGTCTCCAGGTCCCATCCTAGGTTAGGGACCCTGATGGCTATAGTGGTTATTAATAAATAAGAATAAAATAAAATCCTGCCTCCAAAGGAAGTTGCAGACTTTGATTCAGGCCAACCATATGAAGAAAGGAAAGGAGTAGAGGAAGAATTATGAAGGCTGAGAATGGAATACTCTTTTCTGTGACTTCAAAGATTATCCAAAGTTCACCTAGAAAATGTAATATGAAGGAAAGTGAAGCAGTTATTCTTTACAAAAGACAAAAAACCTATGGCTCCCCTCAAAATCAGAGCATAGTACTAGACATTTCAGGAAGGTACAAAACGAAATAAAATTCAAAATAGGAGACAATAGAAATGAATGTAGGTCAGAATTGAAAGCTTTTTGGATGGAGCTCTGAAAAGTGCTCCACTAAATACACACATGTAATTAGCACAATAGGAAAAATGGAATCAATAATGCAGAATTTCTCTAAGAAGTAGAAGCTGGGACAGAGAGATTAGCAGATTTGGAACATCTAAAACTGGACATGGAGGACAATTTGGCAGAAGAGAAGCAATAGGCCACAACAGTCCATCATTTTGATACAAGCCATTGACCTTGAGGACAGGATTCAGAGAGATAAGTCAAGGATTAGAGGCCTCTCCGAAGAACATGAAAAGCTAAAACAAAACCAAACAAAACCATGAATAACATGAAGCAGGAAACAATACAAGGAAACAGCTGGGAAAGTCTGAATAAGACAGCAAAGCATCAATCAAGGGGATGCACACTTTATGGCCAGAATAAAAGCTCACAATCCAAATTCCAAAGCCGTGGTGCTGAAATTCAATAATTTTAATGACAAATAACAAGTTGTGCGACAGTCAGAAAATAGATCTTCAAGTATGAAGGAAGGGGAATTTGAATAACATAGGATTAGTCCTCATGCATGGAAAAATTGCAGAAGCTGATAGCATGGTATATTCCACAAAAGCAAAGAAACTCAAGCTGCAACCCAGAATGGAAACCATGACAAAATGAACTCAGTCATTATTGATGAAAAAAGGATGCTTTAAAAAAGAGAGGCATTTCTACTAAAACAAGAACTAAAGCAGCCAGAGCATAATATTCAGCTTGCAAAAAACTCAAAGAAAAGGGCAAAAGGTAAATTATTAATAATAGAAATATAGCACCTAAAAGTTTGCAAAGTGCTTACCATTTATTATCTCATTTGATCCATTAGGTAAGTGTTATTACTATGATATATTTTGTAGAACAAGAAACTGAGGCTGAGAGATTTATCCAGGGTGACACTGAGCAGAAGACTGAGGGAGGATTGAAATTCAAGTCTCCTTGGTTCCAAGTCTGGCGTTCTAGCAAATACCTGCTCTAACTAGCTCTATAAAGCATGAATGAGTAATGGAATGAATAAGGTTCTGTTTAGCTGTTATTGTTGAAGAGAAGAAAGGAAGGGGATAAGAGAATGGGGGAAGGTAAAGAAGGCTATGCAGAAGAGAGGACATAGGAAGCAGAGACAACATGGCAGAGCTTTTCAGCTGGGACTTGACTGACAAACAATTTTAAATATTCCTTAAAACCAATTCTGGAGCATCAGAAACCACAAAAGAACAGGGTGAAACAATTTTCTAGGCCTCAACAACTTGGAAGGTTGGCAGGAAAGGTTTATTGCATAGGGCTGAGAATGGAGCATATTCCATTGCAGTACATGCCCCAGCCATAAAACCAGTAAGAAGTCTTGGGGGTTGCTGAATTGATAGCTGTGGCAGTGGTTTCCAGAGCTTTTAACTCACAGATGGATGAGGGAACTGGTCAGAAGGAGATTACAGGGGTCCCCTTGTTGGCAATACTAGCAGGACTCTGTTGTATTGCCCACAATTGGATAAGAGTCGCAGCCCTGGGTTGCACTCCTGGGTCACAGTCCTAGGGCAAGAAGAAGCACTAATCCAACAGAGCTTGCAGCCAAAGGGGAACGGGGACCCTGGTCACAGTTGCAGGGTGGGAAACAGTGCTTGTGGTTGCTCACAGGAGAGAGTATAGGACAGTAAAGTGATAAAAATATCTCTCCTTAGACAATACCACCTTGAAAGAACTGAAAATTTACAGATCCCTTACAACTAACTCTGAAAACAGTTGCACAAAAAAAAAAAAACACAAACCTGAATCTTGAGATAGTGCCCCTTGAAATCTAGCAACAGAGCTCAATTTTAACATATACAGTTAAAAGTGAAGAAAAAGTCTGGGAAAATTATCAAAATACAAGAAAAGAACTTGACCATAAAATGTTACTATGACAGGAAATATCAAAACAAAAACTGAGAAGAAGACAATAAAGTCAAAATAGCTATATCCAAAGTTTCAAAGAAAAATGTGAATTGATCTCAGGCCAAAGAAAAAGAATTCCTAGAAGAGCTCAAAAAGGATTTTTAAAATGAAATAAGAGAGGTAGAGGAAAAATTAAGAAAAGGAATGACAGTGATGCAAGAAAACCATCAAAAAAAGTCAATAGCTTTGTAAAGAACGCACAAAAAATGCTGAAGACAATAACTTCTGAAGAAAAAGAACAGATCAAAGAGGCACAAAAATCCAATGAAAATAAGAATTCCTTCAAAAGCAGAATTGGCCAAATAGAAAAAGAGGTACAAAAAATTCACTATAGAAAAGAACTCCTTAAAAAGTAGAATTGGCCAAATGTAAAAGGAAATACATAAGCTAACTGAAGAAATAAAAATTAGATTTGGGTAAATAGAAGCTAACAACTCCATGAGTCATGAAGAAGACATAAAACAAAATTAAAAAATGGGGAAAAAAAGAAAATGTGAAACATCTCATTGGAAAAACAACTGACCTGGAAAATAAATTTAGGAGAGACAATTTAAGAATTATTTCACTACCTAAAAGCCATGATAAGGAGTCTATACATCATATGTCAAGAAATTATCATGGAAAACTACCCTGAAGGTAACCAGAAACAGATAATAGAATAGGTATCAAAAGAATCTACCAATCACCTCTTGTAAGAGATCTCCAAATGAAAAACTGAGAAATAAGACAGGCAAACTTCAATGCTCCCAACTCAAGGAAAAAAATATTGCAAGCAGACAGAAAAAAAGAAAACTCAAATTTTGGAGCTATAGTCAGAATAATACAAGATCTAGCAGCTTCAACATTAAAGGATCAGAGGGTTTGCATATGATATCCCAGAAAGTAAAAGAGCTAGAATTACAACCAAGAATCACCTACTTGGGCAAAACAAAGTATAATTTTTCAGAGGAAATGTTGGCATTCAATGAAATAGAAGACTTCCAAGCATTCCTGATGAAAAGACCTGAATAGAAAATTTGACTTCCAAATACAAGTTTCAAGAGAAGCATGAAAAGGTAAACAGGAAAGAAAAATCATAGTGGAGTCAAGAAGATAAACTGTTTACATTCCTACAAGGAAAGATAATACTTGTAACTCCTAAGAACTTTATCATTATTAGGGAAGTTAGAAGGAACATACATAAGCTGAGGGTATAAATTAAATGTGATGGTATGATTTTTAAAAAAAAGAGTGATTTAGAAAGTGGAATCAACTTGTAGAAGTGGAAAGGAAAAGCTAGAATAGGGTAAATTATCTCACATAAAAGTGGAGTGAAGGACCTTTTATAATGGAGAGGAAGATGGAGGAGGTGGGTGGAAGAGGGAGTGCATGACCCTTACAATCATTGAAATTAACTCAAAGAGAGGATAATACACATGCTCAGCTATAGAAATCTGTCTTATTGTGCTGGAAAATAGTCAGGGAAGGAGATAAGAGAAGAGTGGTGGGGCTGATAGAAGGTAGAGCAGTTTGAGTGACTTGATAGTCAGAAGCAAAACATTTTTGAGGAGGGACAGAGTGGAAGGAGAGAGTAGAATAAGGGGGTAGGATGGAGGAAAATATACAGTAATCATCACTGAGGAAAAAAATCACAGCAAGTTTCTTTAATAAAGGCCTCAATTCTCAATATGAAGAAATGTGTCAAATTTAAAAAATAAAAGCCATTCCCCAATTAATAAATGGTCAAAGAATATTAACAGGCAGTTTTCAAATGAAGAAATCAAAGCTAACTATAGTCATATAAAAATGCTCTAAATCCCCATTGATTATAGCACCCTACACCTATCAGATTAGCTAATATGGTAGAAAAGGTAGATTACAAATGTTAGAGAAGATATGGGAAAATTGAAACACCAATGCACTGTTGGTGAAGCTGTGAAATGATCCAAACATTCTGGAGAGCAATTTGGAACTATGCCCAAAAGGCTCTAAAACTATGCATACTTTTGACCAATCAATACCACTACTACAGCTGTATCTGAAATGGATAAAAAACAAAAATGAAAAGGACCAATATGTATAAGAATATTTTAGGAGCCTTTTACTGATGGAAAAGAATTGGAAATGGAGGGGATGCACAAGTTGTGTCATATGATTCTGATGGAATATTATTGTACTCTAAGAAATGTCAAGGAAGATGATTTCAAAGAACCTGAAAAGACCTACATGGACTGATTCAAAGTGAAATGATCAAAACCAAGAGGACATTGTATAAGGTGACAGTAACATTAGATGACCATCAATTGTAAAGAATTTAAGTATTCTCAGCAACACAATGATTCAAGACAATTCTGAAAGACTCATGATAAAAAAAGGCTAAGCATTTCCAGCAAAAGAACTGATGAAATTTGAATACATATTGAAGCATACCTTTTTCCTAAATTTATTTTTCTTGCTTTTCATCTGTGTTTTCTTTCACAAAATGACTAATATGGAAATAAGTTTTGCATGACTGCACATGTGTAACCTATATTGTGTTTGACTTCTCAGTGAGTGGGGAGAGGACGAAGGGAAAGAACTAGAAACTCAAAATTTAAAAAAAATGAATGTTTAAAATCAGTTTTACTGTAATTGGAGAGATTAAAATATTAAATAAATATATTTAAGGAAAAAAGGAGAGAGGATTCAAGGGAAGGGGAGACAGAAAAATGACATAAAATAATGAAAACTAGTATTTATATAGCACTTTAAGATTTGCAAAATACTTTACAAATATTATTCCATTTAATCTTTAGCATAACTCTGGGTGGTAGATCCTATAATCATTCCTGATTTACAAAAGAGGAAACTGAAGCAAACAGTGGTTAAGTAAGTTTCCCAGGACCACACAGCTAGTAAGTTTTTGAGACCAGACTGGAACTCAGTTCTCTCTGATTTCAGGTCCAACATTCCATACACTGTGTCATGAATTAAAAGCTAACTTCATTGAAAAAACATATAGATTGTAATGATAAAAGGAGATATTAGTGTTTCACTCTTGGAGATGAGAAATTCTAATGAAAAGGCAAATTATATATACATATGTATATACATGTGTGCATATTTTATACACATATATATGAACAGACTTGGAAAATTTGGAGTTGAATCTTTTAAATGGTAGTATTAAAGTAACTGCATGTTTCTCAGAACCACAGGGTGCTATTAGGAAAATGGACAAAAGAAAAATAAATGCATTGTTTTGTTAAACAGAAATATCAAACACATTCACTACAGACCATAATGTAATAAAAATTGTAATTAATAGAGCATAATATGCAAACCAAATTAAAGAGTTAATAATGACATGCTGAATAAATAATAAAGAATAAATTTTAGAAACATTTTTTATTGTTGTTCAATTATTTCAGTTGTGTCTGAATCTTCGGATTGACCTCACTTTGGGTTTTCTTGACAAAAATAAAAGAGTGATTTGTCATTTCCTTTTCTAGCTCATTTTATAGATGAGGAAACTAAGGAGGAGATGGTTAAGTGACTTGCCCAGGGTCTCACAGCTAGTAAGGATCTGAGGCTGTATTTGCACTCAGGTCTTCCTTACTCTAGGATTGCTGCACTATCTACTGTTCCACTTAGCTGCCCTTTAGAAACAAAAAATGTGTGAAAAAGAATGGTAATTAAGAGTAAACCTACCAGTATTTCTAGGAAACAGTGAAAGCTGTCCTCAGAAGAAAACAAAAATTCCTTGAGAATGTACATGATCAAAATACCAAAGAGGAAAAAAAAGTATTAATAAACCCAATGTATATGTTTTTTGAAATACAAACTCAACAAACAAGCATTATGAAATAAGTAAAGAGGAAAAAAACCTTGGAAATAAAATAAAGATAAATATGAAATCCAAAAGTCCAGAAAATTGTAGGATATAAGCTGGTTTTTTGCAAAGATGAACAAAATCAATAAATCCATGAACAGAATTTTTAAAAACAGCAGCTTTTTCATTAAAAAGAATTTTAAAAACTATATGCTGTTTCATGATTGCCTCTATAATTCCTTCAGTTAAGCATTCTCCACTTTACAATCAACTGGCTGTGAGAGGCTCCTGATCTTATTCTCCTGTTTATTTGCTTATATTTATTTATTTATTTTGTTTTGTAGCCTAATCTTCAACATTGAGACTGCATATGCAATCCATGTTAAAATTATTATGTTTCTGGAACAAAAGGCTAGTCAGCACAATATCTGCCAAATTGCTTTCTGGTTTTTCAGTAGTTCTAGCTACATAAGATTAGGTTTGGATAGCTCGTTCCTAAGTAAACTAGGTCATCAGGGCTTTGAAACATTGAGTAGTTGGGTTCAATTATTTCTGATTCATCCTTATTGAGTGCATTCAACTGGCTTACTTTCTATGTTTTACCCAGGACACAGAGTTTTGATCATTGCAGCCCTATACTATAATTTAAAGTCTGGAAATGTTATCACCCTCCAATCCTATGTATTTTCAACATTCCCGTTAGATTTTGGACCTTTTTTTCCTGCAAATGAATTTGCACTAAGAAAATTAATGCAATTAGGATAATAAATAAACAATTTGATTTGGGAAAACACCTTTGTACCAAATTGCCCTAATAAAGGTCTGATATACAGGCTACACAAAGAACTAAAACAAATTTGTGAAACCAAAACTATTCATTCCCTAATGGGTGAGGGGTCATAGGACATAAGCAAACAGTTACCAAGCAAAAAAAAAAAAATCAACAAATATTGATGAAATTTTGGCCTACTCTTTCCTTAATTTTATTACTTTCTATTCATGACTGTAATCATTGCAGGCCTCTGTCCTGTCCAATCTCCTCTCTCTTCAGGATTATAAGTTAAATGAGGTCGGGTATGACTGTGTTGGGTTTTTTGTATGTTTGTTAACCTTCAGAACACCATCCAAAGCCTTATATTTCATGAATATTTATTGAATTGAATATCACATAGAATATTACTCTCAAACCCAATGGACAGTATTTAACTGAATGTTGTTAAGAGAAAACAGCTATTTCATGACTAGTTGTGCCTACATATGGGAAATGAATGAACTGTGGTGGATCCCATTCATCCACCTAGTTCTTCCATAGACATGGATCAGGTATGAACCAAATACAGACATCAGTGCTTCCCACTATGGAAGAAACAAAGTTTAGAATAAGACCAAGGTCCTGACCCCAAGGACTTTCCAGTCTTCTTGAGGAATAGGACCAACACCAACAATTGACCACATTCCACATATTTATTCCATTGGAACAATAAATGCTTGGCACTAATACTCTAGTGGCTCTACTGGTTCTCAAATTTCCCAAATGGTAAATGGTCAAAGGAAATGAATAGGTATTTTTCAAAAGGAAAAAAAAAATCAACAGCTATATGAAAAAGTGCTACAAAGCATTAATAATTAAAGAAATACAATGAAAGATATGCTGAGGTGCCAATACTCACTGGCAAAGATAATGAAAGAGAAAGATGGCAAATGCTAGAGGGACTGTGTGAAAACAAACACACTAATGCATATGTTGAAGGACCTGTGAATAGGTTCAGCTAGCCTGGAAAATAATTTGGATCTATGCTCAAAAAGATACTAAACTGCCACAGAGATCAAAGAAAGAGGAAAAGGAGACATAGAGACAAAAATATTTCTAACCTATTGACCTTGAAAGTAATGACAGACCTTCAAGCTAAGTTTCCACTGAGACAATGAAGTCAGCATTTTCATGTCACAGAATCAGAAGAGACCTTGGAGAGCATCTGGTACCGACTGTAGTCTAGCAGGAATCCTCTCTGCTTCATTTGCCAGACAACAGGTGTGTGAGCACCTGCTGATACAGGCTGACCTGTTGACCTGTTGACCACCCCTTAGGGATGACTTAGCTGCAAATCCCTGGGAGCAAGGGCTTGCACCAATTCTTTGGCATATACAGCTGCAGAACACTGAGATTGTTTGGATGGTTACTTTATCAATGTTGTTACAATATTGAAAACCAATCATTTTCAGTCATGTCAACTCTTTGTGAGCCATTTTGGGTTTTGTTGGCAAAGATGCTGGAGTGCTTTGCCGTGTCCTACTCTGGCTCATTTTGCAGATGAAGAAACTGAGGCAAACAGGGTTAAGTGACTTGCCCCGGGTCACACAGCTGGGAAATGTCTAAGGCCAGATTTGAACTCACAAAGACAAGTCTTCCTGACTCGAGGCCCAGCACTCTCTCCACTGTACCATGTAGTTGCCCACTCTGTCAATGACACGTGATTGATGAAAGTCCTTCTGTATTTGCTAACTGTGTTGGGTTTCAGAAGAGACTGGAAGTTTAAAAACCCAGGGTAGGGGAGGCTGACTGGATCAAGATGAGCTGAGAAAAGGCAAGAAGTAAACGTATTAAGTGTTAAGCCAATGTTGTCTGATGGTGGGCTGGAACCTGTGGAATAGCTTGACTGGAATGATTCAGGCAATGGTTCCTCTGTGCATCCTTATCTTTCACCCAACAACAAAAATAACATAGATTTCTACCAGCACTTTTTTCACAGTAGCCCTGGGTGGGGCAGATAGCACACATCTGATCATTTCCTTCTATTCCCCCTGGGCCATGGTGATGAGAATGGGGGTTAAAGTATCCAAAGTCTATCCCATTGCTAGTCAGAATACAAGTTGGGGCTCTGAGACAATGTGCTTATCATTGAGCCATGTTATCAAATGAACTATTTATAAAGTACTAAAAAGAGTGCCTAGCACATAGAAGGTGCTTCAAAACATTTGTCCCTTTACATGTACCCTTCCCCTAGGCCACTTCTAAAAGACAAGAGGCAGCAGGAGCTTTGAGCCTAAGAGCCCTAGACTCTTAGTTGAGTAACATGGCACAAGCTCCTGACTCTCAATCCTAGTCAATTTCCCACACTGACCCCCCATTCACAGAACACATGAAATAGGACTAAGGACCCTTGTAGTTGTTTGAGGGAAACAGAGTATTTGATTTGTCAAGATGTGAGATTAAGTCCTGATGCTGACACTCACTAACCAAGGAGCCTTGGATCATTTAGATGCTTTCTTTAGGATTAAGTTTCATCACCTGTAAAAAAAAAAAAAAAGTGGGGGGGAGGATCATGGTCCTCCCACTGTTGTGGAGAGAACATTTTGTAAACGTTTGCTGTGGTCATCATTGGTACTTTTATGATGTGGGCAAGGTTGGTATAAGGAGGTTTTGACATAGGCAGAATAGGGTAACAGTTTGCAAATTCCTAGCCTGGTGTATCAGCAGCTGGCACCTACTTCAAAGCAGTGATTTGCAAGTTTATAATATCTAACCATCTATAACTTAGCCTTAATCTCAGAGATTAAGTGACTGTCTTTGCTTGGGTTCCCAGGACTCGAAGGGGGCAACAGTGAGAGCTAACCTAGTTGGTCCTAGCTTCAAGTCCAACCTTCAACCATTAGGCTATACTGGCCCATTACCAAATCAGGAGTTTCAGTTTCTGATTGTTTGTAAGATAGCTTCCATATTTTAGAGATGAGACTCTCTCACATTCATTGTTTGTGCGCTTCATCCTAAGATAAAGGGAAAATTCATCTCTGGGCTGTCTCTTGCCCAGTTAACAGGCCTGACCAGGACATTCTACAGCAAAGTAATACCAACACACAACCCTATGCCCTGTGATCCCAATGCCCAGGAATCACAGAACCAAAATGAACACCACCTGCCCTAAGCCAGGCTGGTCAGGCTTCCTGTGTACTTAGAATCTTTTGCCCTGGCACATAGAACTCAAAACATTACACACTGGAAATTGTTGAGTCCTCATTGTCACTAACTAGCTGGGTGACTTCACAAGACATTTTCTCATTCTGTGGCTTGGCTTTCTCATATGTGAAATGGGCATAACATTATCACCTTTCCCTGTTTCATGGAGCTTTGAATGAGCTCTTTGATGGGGAAGTATTTCACAAAGGTTACAAAATGCTCATCCCAGGTCAGGCATCCAGCTTTTCTTGGTTGAAGAAGACTTGGAATAGATTTTCTTCACCTTGAAGAGATACAGGGTTTATGTTGTTTAGACATGAGGCTCAGCTGAGCTCATTGTCCATGAGGATTGGTGTCAGGGAGTCAGCACGATGCTGCATGTTGCACATCAGTAGTTGGAGGATGTGTGCTTTTGCGGAAGCCCACCTAGATAAGTCCTCAGAGCATACTTGAGACAGAGAGGCATCGCATGACTTGCCCATGGCTCCACAGCCAGTAAGCATCAGAGGGAGATTGTAACCCAGGTCTTCCTGATTCTAGGACCTGAAATGCATCCATGACAAAGTCTTGCACACTTCTTATCCACATTGAGGCTCCCATTCTGGCCTTGAAGCAAGGCTGATGGTCCCAGCTAAGGTTGCAGTAGCAAGTCAATTGCAAGCATGTTGCCCTGTCCAACCTGCTGGCCCAGTCACCAAAGCAGCTCCCATCCTGGTGTGCTGACTCACAGCTCCTCCCCGGCTGCCCCAGCCCTGCTGCTTCCTGGATGACTGGTGCAATTGGCCCCTTTCCTGCATACATCAGCTTTTACCTGCAGGACACATAACTTGCTTTTAGGAAGGTAGTTTGGAAAGCAAAAGATCTAAGATCAGTAACAGAAATTACTTAAATAGAAGGAAACATACTGTAATAAACCAGCCAAAAAGTATGCTCATTGAATCACACGATTTACCGTTGGGAGGAAACTTTGAGATGATTGATTCTCATGTCCCTGATTTTACAGAAGAGAAAACTGAAGCTAAGACCTGAGCCTTGCCCAAGGTCACACAGCAAGCATGTGTCAGTGCCTGGACAGAATCACAGACTTTCAGAACCAAAAGATGCTTCCTTAGAAACTGTTGAGCTCAATGCCTTCATTTCGTAGATGAGAAAAGTGAGGCACAAGGTGGGTTAGTGATTTGTTCAGGGTCATCCAGGAAGGCAGCAGCAGAGCCCACATGAAAACTCAAATCTTCTCATCCCATGTCCAGTGCTTGGGACCCTGAATATATCACCCATAAGTAAAGCACCAGGCTGTCTTCACCTTCTTTCATACAATGTGCAGCACAGCTGGGCTCCATACCAATCCAACTGACGTCATGTAAGACATGGGCCAAATGCAAGGGTGTTATCATTGGCTGAACAATGGGGGCTCATGGAGAAGAGGATGGCTTGCTGCCACTGAATATGGAATAACTTTCAGTGATGTACTTTTACTGATGGTCTGTACTGTAGTGCCAGTTAGTGAGGGTATATGTGAAAAGAAAATGATGGCTCGGCATGGGGCCTGAGCATCGTATAACGAGAACACTAGCTCGGATATGTATATACATACATGCATACATACATACATATGTAGCATGTTAAGGTTTGCAGAACAGTTTCTTTTAAAACACCCTGTGGGGTCAGCAGGGCAAGCATCATTACTTTTGAGTCTTAGGGAAACAGGCTTTGAAGAGTTAATGGACTTGCCCAAGGTCATAGAGGTAGAAGTGCTTCCACTATAGATCTCTCTGGACTCCAGGGTGGTTGATTACCACAATAACTGACACTCTCTCAGTGTCATTAAAGTCAATGCCTGGTCAGGGAAATAACACAAGTGCCTTGGAAGGATGATAAACTCTGATATATTCGGGACATTTTTTCCTGGAGAAGACAGAGTCCTAGAAGGCTGAGGACATCCTTAATCACTGCTCAAAGAGAGAATAAAAGTTAAAGGAGTACAGTGATGTTTCCCACAGACTGCCACTTTATATTTATTCAGGGTATCATAGATAATGTGAGTACAATCAACTTCACAGTAAAGGTGAAATGGAAGTGTGGAAGAATGAGCTTGCATTTGGTCTGAAAGAAAAAAAAAACAATCTACTTGAAGCTGAACGTATGAGGAGAAAGGGACCCACCAGAAAGGTTTCATGGTACATACGACCACATTGTAAATGGTCTTAATGAAATGAATGAATTGACATCCAATCATTCTTCTAAAATGAGGTGATATGGACTCATGGGATTTAGTTTAGTGGAGAGTCGGGAGCTTAAAAACATGAACAACTCAGGTCCCAGCTGTTGACAAATGGACAGTATCATCAAAAGAGGTTTTTGTTATCCATGTACAAGTAGACCTGGGCTGGGCACCATCTCTGTCCCCTCTCAGGACTCCAAAGTTGAGAATCAAGAGGAAATGAGCTTCCCTTTCAGTAGGAATTAAACATAATTTTTAGAAAGAAAGATACAAAGCAGGGTTTAAATCTCTGGGAATAGCTACATCAAAATCACCCAAATAACATTGCTTGAATTAAAGAAGAAATGAAAGCATTTGAATCCCCAAACACCACTTGTCTCAACAATAACAGACAAGCACAGCTTATACAATTGGCTTCAAAGGATCAGTAAGACAGTCTGATTTTTTGAGACTCTTGAGAAATTTTGAAATGATTTTTAAAATTTTTAAAAATTTGTTATTTTAAACATTGTTTGATTTTTTAATTTTTAGCTCCAAATTCTCACTCTCCCTCCAAATCCTTTCCCTACCCCCGAGAAAACATGTCAACTATATGTGTGAAACTATGAAAAACATTTCCACATTAGTCATTTTAAAAAAAAAACAAGAAAAATAAAGAAAGTAAGAAATTTTTACTTGATTTTTTACTCAAAATTCAACAGTTCTCTCTCTGGAGGTGGATAGCATTTTCTCATTATGAGTCCTTTCGAATCATCTTGGATTTTTGTATTTATCAGAGAAGCCAAGTCTTCACAGTAGATCATCATTATAACATTGTTGTTACTGTGTACAAGAAAAAACTTCTCATTTCACTTTGTAGTAGTTCATACAGGTCTTGCAATGTATTTTTTCTAAAACTACCCCTCTTGTCACTTCCAACTGTACAATATTACTCCATCACAATCATATGCCACAACTTGCTCAGCCATTCCCCAATTGATGGGCATCCCCTCAATTCCAATTCTTTGCCACCACCAAAAGAGCTGCTGTAAATATTTGTGTATATGTGGGTCCTTTTCCCATTTTTATGACCTCTTTGGGATAAAGACCTAGAAGTAGTATTGCTGGGTCAAAGGGTATATGCAGTTTTATAGCCCTTCAGGCATAGCTCCAAATTGTTCTGTAAAATATTTGGAACAATTCACAACTCCACCAACAATTCATTTGTTACCTATTTTTCCCATATTCCTTCCAGCATTTCTCTAATGAACAGTGATTTGAGAATTTTTTTCATACAACTATAGATGACTGATTTTTTTCTGAAAACTGCATGTTTATATCCTTTGACGATTTATCAATTTGGAAATGACTCCTATTTTTAAAAAAAATTAAGTCAGTTCTGTACTCAGTGTATGTTTGAGAAATGAGGACTTTATCAGAAAATCATGCTTTAAAAATGTTTGATACCACTTCATTGTCTCTGGTACTTTTTAGGGAAATGGAATTTACCTGATTATCTCTTTTAATTAGGTCTATTTTTGCTTTGTCTGAAATCCTGATTGCTACCTCTACCTTTTTTAAAATCAGCTGAAGCATACTAGATTCTGCTCCAGCCCTTTATATTAACTCTGAGTATCTTTCTGTTTTAGCTATGACTCTTGTAAAGAGCATATTGTTGGATTCTAGTTAATTATACATTCTGTTACCTGCTTTAGTTTTGTGGGAGATCTCATCCCATTCATATTCACAGTTATAATTACTAACTGTATATTTTCCTCCACCCCATTGGCTTCTGTCTGTCCTTCTGTCTCTCTCTCCCCCTTGACCCTCCTCACTGTTTCCCTTAATCTGTCCTCTTTTTTTTCATTTCCTCTAATCCCCTTCCCTTCCAATTTACCTATTGGGTAAGTCACATTTACATGCACAGATGACTCTTTGTCTGTGTGTGTGTGTTTGTATACTTCCCTCTTCAAACAAATTCCAATGAGAGTGAAGTTCAAGCATTACCTATCATTTCCCCTCCTCCATTTTCCCCTCCACTATAAAAGATATTCTGTGAACCCCTTTTTCCTTATACTACCTCTCCCTTCCCCCTTCTCCCAGTGCCTCCCTCTTTCTCACCAGTTCATTTTCTGAGATCATCCTAACATGATTGACTCACATCCATGCCCTCTGTTTTTGTAGACTCTTTCTAACTACTCTAATAACATTAAAGTTCTTGGGATCTATATGTAACATCTTCCCATATAGGAATATAAATAATTTAATTTTATTTAGTCCCTTATAATTACCCTTTTGTGTTTACCTTTTTATGTTTTTCTTGAGTCTTCTGTTTGAATGTCAAATATTTTTTTCAGCTCTGGTCTTTACATCAGCAATATTTGAAATTCCTCAGTTTCATTAAATGTCCATCTCCCCCTGAAGGATTATAATCATTTTTGCTGGGTAGGTTTTTCTTAGTTGAAATCCCAGCTCCTTTGCCTTATGGAATATCATATTCCAAGCCCTTTGCTCCTTTAATGAAGCAGTTGTTAAATCTTATGTTATCCTGACTGTGGCAGCACAATATTTGGTTTTTTTTTCTTTCTGACTGCTCTCATTATTGTCTTTTGGGTTCTCTGAGAACTCTAGAACTCAGAGATCTTTGGAATTTGGTGAAACTTCTAGGAGCTTTCATTTTAGAAACTCTTTCAGGAGGTGATTATTTCAATTTCATTTTACCCTCTGGATCTAAGGTATCATGGCAGTCTTCCTTGACAATTTCTTGAAATATCATGCCTAGGCTCTTTCTTTGATCAGGGCTTTTCTCCTTGATCAATTTTCCAGGTCAGTTGTTTTTAAGACATTTCACATTTTTTTATATTTTTTTTCCCATTCTTTTTACTTTGTATTGTTATTTCTTAGGGGTCTTATGAAGTCATTACCTTCCACTAGGCCAATCATAATTTTTAAGGAATTACTTTCTTCAGTGAGATTTGAATCTCTTTTTCCACTTGGCCAATTATGGTTTTTTCAGTTCTTTTATTCAGCGAATGTTTGTATCTTATTTTCCATTTGGCCTGTTCTGCTTTTTAAGGAGTTCTTTTTTTCAGTGAATTGTTGTGTCTCTTTTACCATTAGGCCAGTTCTGTTTTTTAAATTATTATCTTCTTCAATATTGTTTGTGCCTCTTTTACCAAGCTATTAATTCTTGAAATGTTCAAGCATCACTCTCATTTCTTTTCCCATTTTTTCCCCTTTACTACCCTTATCTATCTCTTTAATGCTTCCAAGAATTTTTGTTGGGTTAAGGTAGACTTATTATTTTTCTTTGAGGCTTTGTTTGTAGCTGTTTTTACACTGTTTTCTCCTTCTGAGTTTATGTTCTCTTCTTCACTGCTATGGTAGTAGCCTTTTATGGTCAATTATTTTTTATTAATTACTTATTTTTCCAGCTTATTTTTTTACTTTGAACTTTGTGTTAAAATTGGGCCACTTCAGAATGGACGGGAAGGCACTGTCCAAAGCTTTAGGCTTTTTTTGTGCTATGATTTTCACAGGTCGTTCTGGGGCGTTTGCAAGTTTTCATTCCTTTCAAGGTGATATGAATCTGGAAAAGGTGTGGTTCCTACTCTCCTGGTCTTCATTCTGGTCTTATCCAGGAAGGGCCCTTGCTTCTATGCAGTCACAAGTGCTACTGCTCCTCTTTGCTTTGGAACTATAACTGAGGCTCCTGCTCCCTTATCACCAGCCACCAGTGCTCCTCTCCACCCTGGAACAGTGCCCCAGAACTGTTTATGGGCAATAGTGTTGCCAATCAGTAGTAGCTGCACCCAGTACCAGCAAAGGATCCCCAATAACTTCTTGCTGCTGATTTCCCATCTTACATTCCTCATTACAGTCTCTGGGCTGAACATTCTCAAAGCTGGTACTGCTATCACTTTTGCTACCACTAAGTGTGGTCTCCAGACAGGTCTCAAATCAGGTATCACAAACTTCTCCTTTGAGCTTAGGTTTTCTTAGGCCAGAAAAATGTCTCACTCTGACCTTTTGTTGGCTTTGCCACTATAAGATTTGATTTGAGAATTTATTTTAAATTGGAGGGGAATGTTAGGAGAATTCAATTGTGGGTTCTATCTAATCCATAATCTTTGCTCCACCATCCCACCCCACACATCCCCTGTGCTGAAATTTTTTGTAACATAAATGCCAGAATCTGATACTCATGACATTTTATTTTTGTTTTTCAGTAGCTGAATCTCAGCAGGATAGGTTTCAGGCATTTAGCCTGAAATATACTTAAAAGAAGTTAAAGCCCCTGGGAAAAGTTCCTGTAATCCCAGGCATACTTCAAACAAAAGACTTAGCCAAAGGGGCAAAGGGTACCTTACCACTGAGTTACTGTCACTCTCAATTGGAAGTTAGGTGTGTCACAATGATCACAAAAGAAGGCTAAGGGAATTAAGTTTCCAAGAAAAATGCATCAAAAGGAGCCATACAAAATAAAACTGGAAGGATAGGTACAAACTAGATTTTAGAGGGTTGGAAATTGTAAGGTGGTTGCTTGTACTTAAAAAAAAAATGATTCAACAGAACCTGGTTGTTAAAAAAAAATAATAGTGAGAGTATTAGAATGCTTTATTTATAAAAGAAAATCCAGGACCATTGGGGGCTCAAGAAAACATACATGCAAGGTGATGCCTCTGTGAGCTATGGAACAATGTTATTTGTGTAATGGAGGCAGAAAAACTGGACAGAAAAGTCTAAGAAAGCCTGGAGAAAAGAGAGCAGCCCCTTAGAGAAAAATCCTTGGAGAACAATCCAGTTAGCTCTGAAAGGATTTGAAACCAAATCTAAAGGAGCACCTTAGACATTTTGATTTCAGGGGAAATGGGAAGTTCTACCATCTTATAATGTACAGGATGTGAAGAAATGACTGACTGTACTTCATAACAAGGTTATCATAATTGTCCTTCTTCCCTCATTGCTTTCACAGAACAAAATTGACTGAGTATAGAAAACGACCATGCAACCCATCTCTTTCCCTCACATTTTTTTTGGAAACTACAATTCAAACAGCTCTTTAGGGTACCTTTTCATGGGGGGTGGTATTATTGCTTCCTGGCTTTCACCCATGCTGTCACCCTCTCAGTGCATGACTAGGATGGGGAGCAGAGGATGTAATTAAGAAAGACATTAGAGCAAGCCTAGCCCAACCTTTACCAAGGCTATTACTGAAGGTCAGAACTAGCACTGCTGGATTTGCACACAAGTTCTCTGACTAAATCTGGACTCTTTTATACTACTTTCACCATTCAGCTATGAGCATTTGTGATTCTGTTTAACCCATCTTAAAAGCAATGAGTTTCTTTTATATAGTGGGAGGTCCTTTTTTTTTTAAATTTCCCTTGTTTAGTTCCTATATCATTAAATCATTAAATATTTAATTTAAGACATATATATATACACATATATATATATATATGTATGTTGTGTGTTTTGTATGTATGTGTGCGCATATGTGTATGTGTGTTTATATACATATTTATGTGACCATGTTTGTTTGTATATACTGTGTGTATGCATACATATGTGCGTTTTCCTTCAGACTGAATAAGATACATAACTTGAAATCTACAAGCATATCTGGATATAATATTCTCTTTAAACTCCTAAAAAAGATTAAGATAACCTTTTGTATAATAATTGCATATTTTTAAGTCATGTGTCCAAGCAGTTCTGGAGCTATAAATCCAGGTCATTCATTCATTCATACATGCCTTCTTTCTTTCAGTACCTGCCATGTGAAAGGATATTGCCAATATTCTACTACATTTATAAAGCAGCTATAATTGGGAGATTCTTGGGGGGGGGGGCATCTCCAAAAACACTTAAGATGCTCATATCCATTTTAAGTTTCTTCACCTCAGTCCATCCTTAAAAGATATCCAAAACTCCATTACCTAGGCTGGCCTTGAAATCGGAGAGAAATGCACACTAGTGCATTGTTGGTGGACCTGTGAATTGGTCCAACCATTCTGGAAAGAAAATTAGCAAAATGTGCATATGCCTCAGGGAGAGGGAGGGAAAGAGAGGGGAAGGGAGAATTTATTGAGGGCTTAGTATGTGCTAGGCACTAAGCTATATTTTTATAGCATTTTATATATATATATATATATATATATATATATATATATATATATATACAAACACACACACATATGAATATATATATATAAGAATATACTGTTCTCAGGCAATAAAGAGAAACAAATAACAGCATGATCACTTCACACAAATACTTTACATTCTAATAGACAAAGAAAAAACACAATAAGGACTTTCCGGGATCCAAGATGGCAGAGTGAAAAGGTAGTTGCTCTCACTCTCCCCTATCAGCCTTTGAAAACCTACAAAATATCACCCAAGGAAAAAACTCTGGAACAGCTGAACTAGAAGAAAGACGATGAGCAGGAGTGCAGCAGGCCAGCAAACTGGTCTCCCAGTGCCTCAGCAAAAATAAGGGATGCAGAACTACAAGGGGCCCCAGGCAGATAAGCACCCTGAGGCATTCATCTGAAAGGAGGTGAAGAAAGCAACATAAAGGCTTCCTAAAGCCCCAGCCTTGCTGGTTCCAGACCAACACCAGGTGAGCTGTCAGAGCCCTGCAGCCTCCAAATGTGAAGAACTCCTGAAGCATAGGTGGTAGAACAGGCAAACACCAACACCTGGACCTCATAGGTGCCTCAGTGAAGGCAGGAGGAGGGGGGGAAACCGGAGGAGTCCAGCTCAGAAAACCACCAGGTGCCTCAGCACTCTACTATAAAGGAATCTCCCAGTGCATTAGCAGAAATGAGGGAGAAAACACTGCAGGGGGCCCCAGGCAGATCAACCCCCTGAAGCACCCATTTAAAAGGAGCTGAAGAAAGCTAAAGGAAAGGAAAAGCAGGCAACCTAGAATTGCCTGAAGGTTCCAGCCTTGCTGATTCCAACCCAACATGAGGTAAGCTGCCAAAACCCTGCAGCCTCCAATTGCCAACATAAGGGGCTCCAGCACACAAAGCCAGTGACCAAGACCTAGGTTCCCAAAACAAGAAGCTTGGGTTAGTGCCCTCTGCTCCCCAGCAGGAGAGCTCAATCCCTTTAAAGGCCAGGGAATAAAGAAACACCATGAGTAAAAAGAAATGTACCATAGATTCATATTATGAGAAGATCAAGACAGCAATTCTGAAGAGGACAACATTGTCAACAAACCCACATCTGTAACAACAAAAGGGAATATGAACTGGTTTGAAGCCCAAAAAGCCTTCTTAGAGGAGCTGAAGAAGGATTATAATAGTCAAATGAGAGAGGTAGAAGAGTCCTTCAAAAATACAATTGGCCAATTGGAAAAAAAATACACTGAAGAAAACAATTCCCTAAAAAACACAATTGGCCAACTGAAGAAGGAAGGACAAAAATTAACAGAAGAGTACACTGAAGAAAACAAGTCCCTAAAAAACACAACTGGCCAATTGAAGAAGGAAGTACAAAAACTAACAGAGGAAAACAATCTGTTAAAAACTAGAATTGGACAAATGGAAACTAATGTCTCTATAAGAGAACAAGAATCTGTCAAACAGCTTTCCCTTCCCTCAAGATGGTGGATAAAACCCCCCAAAGGAACCAAAGGAAAAGAAGGTCTGAAAGGAAAAAAAAGGAGAAAAACAAGAAGGAAGATGTGGCTGAAAAGGTGGTGAAAAAGCCCCAAAAGCACTGCAGTCGGAACCAAGTCCTGGCCCGAGGGATCAGTCGATACTCTAGGTCTGCAAAGTATTCCAGGAGAGCCATGTACAAGTGGAAATACATTGCACCAAAAACCCGGATTGAAAGGAAAAAGAAAGAGAAGGTGCCTGCTACTATCTCAAAGCCAGTTGGTGGTGATGAGAATGGAGGAACTTGTGTGGTAAAGATTCGCAAGATGCTGAGACGTTACCCTACTGAGGATGTGGCTAGAAAGCTGCTAAGTCATGGCAAAAAGCCCTTCAGCCAGCATGTAAGGAGACTTTGATCTAGCATCACCCCGGGTACAGTTCTGATCATGCTCACTGGCCACCACAAGGGCAAACGAGTGATTTCCAGAAGCAGTTGGCTAGTGGCTTGCTACTGGTGACTGGACCTCTGACCATCAACCGTGTTCCTCTGAGAAGGACTCATCAGAAATTTGTCATTGCCACCTCTACCAGCATTAACCTTTCAGGTGTAAAAATTCCAAATCATCTTACCGATGCTTACTTCAAGAAGAAGAGGTTCTGTTAACCTAGACACCAGGAAGGAGAGGTTTTTGACACAGAAAAAGAGAAATACAAGATTACGGAGCAGCGCAAGGCTGATCAGAAAACAGTGGACTCTCAGAGCCTGCCCCAAATCAAGAAAATTCCTCAGCTCCGTGGCTACCTCTGCTCTGTATTCTCTCTCTCCAACACAGTCTATCCTCACAAACTGGTATTTTAAATGCCTTGCACAGAACTCTCATTAAAATATTTGGAATAGCTAAAAAAAAAATCAGTCAAACAGAAACAAAAAATAAAAAATAGATGAAAACATAAAATATCTCATTGGTAAAACAACCGACCTGGAAAATCCATTCAGGAGAGACAATTTAAAAATTATTGGACCACCTGAAAATTGTTACGAGTAAAAGAGCCTGGACAGTATCTTTCAGGAAATCATAAAGGAAAACTGCCCAGAAGTCCTAGAACCAGAAGGGAAAATAACCATAGAAAGAATCCACCACCTCACCACCTGAAAGAGATCCCAAATTGACAACACCAAGGAATATAATAGTAAAATTCCAAAATTACCAAATGAAAGAGAAGGTGCTGCAAGCAGCCAGAAAGAAACAATTTAAATATCATGGAACCACAGTCAGGATTACACAGGACCTTGCAGCTTCTACATTAAAAGACCACAGGGCATTGAACATGATATTCCATAAGACAAAGGAGCTTGGAATGCAGCCAAGGATCAACTACCCAGCAAAACTGGGCATCATATTTCAAGGGAGGAGATGGATATTCAATGAATTAGGAGACTTCCAAACTTTCCTGATAAAAAGACCAGAGCTCAACAAAAAATTTGATCTTCAAGTACAGTACTCAAGAAGGACATAAAAAGGTAAATGGGACAGAAAGGTACAATATGTTGTTAATAAGGGGGGGGCTGTTTAAACCCCTACAAGGGAATATGACACTTGCAACCCTTGAGAACTGTATTGTTATTACACCATGTTAAAGGAGTATACATAAAGAGGGTGGATATTAGTTGACTTTGATGTAATAATAATAATAAAAAAATCTAATCAAGTAGGATAAATGAATCCAAATGAGCAGATCAATCTGATCTTAGAAAATGTACTGAAAAGGAGAGGCAGACAAGGATAAATTACATTAAAGGAAAAGACACAAAATCCTATTACAGCAGAGGGAAAGGGGGGTTGAGCATTGTTTGAACCTTACTGTCATTAGATTTGGCTCAAGAAGGGAATAACATAATCACTTAGGTATAGAAATCTAACTTGCCCTAGAGTGAATAGGAGGAAAAGGGGAAAGAAAAGGAGGGGGAAAGAAAAGGAGGAGGGGAAAGAAGGGAGGGAAGAAGCAGTAAGAGTAAAGGGGAAGAAAAGGGAAAGGGATAATAAAAGGGAACAGGGACTGAAGGAGGTGGTGGTCAAAAGCAAAACACTAGTGAAGGGGGAAAGGAAAAAGGAGAAAGAAAAGCATAAATGGGGGGAAAAGGATGGAGAAAAAGACACAGATAGTAATCATAACTGTGAATGTGAATGGGATGAACTCTCCCATAAAATGGAAATGGATTGCAGAATGGATTAAAAACCATAATCCTACAATATGTTGTTTACAGGAAACACATTTGAAAAAGAGTGACACATACAGGGTAAAGGTAAAAGGCTGGAGCAGAATATATTATGCTTCAGCTGAAGTAAAAAAAGCAGGGGTAGCAATCCTGATCTCAGACAAAGCAAAAGCAAAAATAGATCTAATCAAAAGAGATAAGGAAGGAAACTACATCCTGCTAAAAGGCACCATAGACAATGAAGTAATATCATTACTAAACATATATGCACCAAATGGTATAGCATCCAAATTCTTAGAGGAGAAGTTCAGGGAGTTACAGGAAGAAATAGACAGCAAAACTATACTAGTGGGGACCTGAACCTCCCCTCTCTGCACTAGATAAGTCTAACCACAAAATAAACAAGAAAGAAGTTAAGGAGGTGAATAGAACATTAGAAAAGTTAGGTATGATAGACCTCTGGAGAAAACTGAATGGGGATAGAAAGGAATACTTTTTTCTCAGCAGTACATGGCACATACACAAAAATTGACCATGTACTAGGGCATAAAAACCTCACAATCCAATGCAGAAAGGCAGAAATATTAAATGCATCCTTTTCAGATCATGATGCAATAAAAATTATATGTAATAAAGGGCCATGGAAAGATAGACTAAAAAATAATTGGAAACTAAATAATCTAATCCTAAAAAATGATTGGGTCAAACAACAAATCATAGAAACAATCAATAATTTCATTCAAGAGAATGACAATAATGAGACAACATACCAAAACTTATGGGATGTCAGAAAGCGGTTCTTAGGGGAGGTTTTATATCTCTAAATGCTTACATAAATAAAATAGAAAAAGAAGAGATTAATGAATTGGGCATACAACTAAAAAAACTAGAAAAAGAACAACTTAAAAATCCTCAACTAAACAGCAAATTAGAAATATTAAAAAAAAGGAAAAATTAAAAATTGAAATTAAGAAAACTATTGAACTAATAAATAAAACTAAGAGCTGGTTTTATGAAAAAACCAATAAAATAGATAAACTTTGATTAATTTAATTAAAAAAAGAAAGAAGAAAACCAAATTACTAGTATCAAGAATGAAAAGGGCAAAGCTACCACCAAGGAAGAGGAAATTAAAACAATAATTAGGAATTATTTTGCCCAACTATATGCCAACAAATTTGACAATCTTAGTGAAATGGATACATATTTACAAAAATATAAATTGCCCAGATTAACGAAGAGGAAGTAAAATACTTAAATAACCCCATCTCAGAAAAAGAAATTGAACAAGCCATTGATGAACTCCCTAGGAAAAAATCTCCAGGGCCAGATGGATTTACATGTGAATTCTATCAAACATTTAAAACAATTAATTCCAATACTATATAGAGATTTGGGAAAATAGGTGAAGAAGGAGTCTTACCAAATTCTTTTTATGATACAAATATGGTGTTGATACCTAAACCAGGAAGAGTCAAAATAGAGAAAGAAAATTATAGACCAATTTCTCTAATGAATATAGATGCAAAAATTTTAAACAAATACTAGCAAGTAGATTGCAGCAACTTATCACAAGAATAATACACTATGACCAGGTAGGATTTATACCAGGAATGCAGGGTTGGTTCAATATTAGGAAAACTATCAGCATCATTGAGCATATCAACACCAAAACCAACAGAAACCACATGATCATCTCAATAGATGCAGAAAAAGCTTTTGATAAAATACAACACCCATTCCTATTAAAAACACTAGAAAGCATAGGTATAAATGGAGTCTTCCTTAAAATAATAAATAGCATATAACTAAAACCTTCAGCAAGCATTATATGTAATAGGGACAAGCTAGAAGCATTTCCAATAAGATCGGGGTGAAACAAGGATGTCCATTATCACCACTGTTATTCAATATTGTACTGGAAACCTTAGCTTTAGCAATAAGAGAAGAAAAAGAAATTGAAGGCATTAGAATAGGCAAAGAAGAAACAAAGCTATCACTCTTTGCAGATGACATGATGATATACTTAGAGAATCCTAGAGAATCAAGTAAAAAACTACTTGAAATAATAAACAACTTTAGCAAAGTTGCAGGCTATAAAATAAACCCACATAAATCATCAGCATTTCTATATATTACCAACAAAGCCCAACAGCAAGAGATAGAAAGAGAAATCCCATTTAAACTTACTGTAGACATTATAAAATATTTAGGAGTCTACCTCCTGAAACAAACCCAGGAACTCTATGAACACAATTACAAAACACTTTTCACACAAAAAAATCAGATCTAAATAATTGGAAAAACATCAGTTGCTCGTGGGTAAGCCAAGCTAATATAATAAAAATGACAATCCTACCTAAGCTAATTTACTTATTCAGTGCCATACCAATCAAACTACCAAAAATTATTTTATAGAGTTAGAAAAAATAATAACAAGATTCATTTGGAAAAACAAAAGGTCCAGAATATCAAAGGAACTAATGAAAAGAAATGCAGGGGAAGGTGGCCTAGCAATTCCAGATCTTAAATTGTATTATAAAGCAGCAATCATCAAAACTGCTTGGTACTGGCTAAGAAATAGAATGGTGGATAAGTGGAATAGGCTAAATATGCAAGACACAGTAGTCAATAAATATAGTAATCTATTTTATAAATCCAAAGACCCCAGCTTCTGGGATAAGAACCCACTCTTTGAAAAAAACTGCTGGGAAAACTGGAAAAGAGTATGGCAGAAACTAGGCATAGACCCAAATCTCACACCATATACCAAAATAAAGTCAAAATGGGTTCAGACTTAGATATAAAGGCTGATACCATAAGTAAACTGGGAGAACAAGGAATAGTTTACCTATCAGATCTATGGAGAACAGAAGAATTCATGACCAAACAGGAGATAGAGAACATTATGAAAAGCAAAATGGATAATTTTGATTACATTAAATTGAAAAGTTTTTGCAAACAAAGCCAATGCAACTAAGATTAGAAGGAAGGTAGAAAATTGGGAAAGAATTTTTACAACCAGTCTCTCTGATAAAGGCCTCATTTCTAAAATATATAGAGAATTAAGACAAATTTATAAGAACACAAGCCATTCCCCAATTGATAAATGGTCAAAGGATATGAACAGACAGTTCTCAGATGAAGAAATTAAAGCCATCTATAGTCATATGAAAAAATGCTCTAAATCGTTATTGATTAGAGAAATGCAAATCAAAACAACTCTGAGTACCAATACACCTATCAGATTGGCCAACATGACAAAACAGGAAAATGATAAATGTTGGAGAAGATGTGGGAAAATTGGAACACTAATACATTGTTGGTGGAGTTGTGAAATGATCCAACCATTTTGGAGAACAATTTGGAACTATGCCCAAAGGGCTACAAAAATGTGCATACCCTTTGATCCAGCAATAGCACTTCTAGGGCTATATCCCAAAGAGATCAAACAAATGGGAAAAGGACCCACATGTACAAAAATATTCATAGCAGCTCTTTTTGTGGTGGCAAAGAATTGGAAATTGAGAGGATGCCCATCAATTGGGGAATGGCTGAGCAAGTTGTGGTATATGAATGTAATGGAATACTATTGTGCTATAAGTAATGATGAACTGGCTGACTTCAGAAAAACCTGGAAAGACTTATATGGTCTGATGTCGAGTGAAGTGAGCAGAACCAAGAGGACTTTGTACACAATAACAGCCATGTTATGCATGACTAATTGTTAAACTGAACCCTTCTCAGCATTACAGGATCTAAGACATCTCCAGAGGCCTCGGATGGAAAATGCTGTTCACATCCAAAGAAAGAACTATGGAAGTCGAATTGCTATCACTTATTTTTACCTTCCATTGAGTTTGTTTCATCTTTCTGATGGTTCCTCCTATTGCTTTTAATTTTTACTTAAAACTTCACTAATGTGAAAATATGTTTAATAGGAATATAAATGTAAAGCCTATACCAGATTGTGTGCCATCTTGGGGATGGTGGGGGGAAAAAAGGGGGAGAAAAATTTTCAACTCAAAAGCATATGGAAGTAATTGTTGATAAATCAAAACAAATTAATAAAATTTAAAGGGAAAAAAAGCAACACAATAAGGATCACTATTTGACAAAAACTGCTGTGAAAACTGGAAAATAGGATGGCAGAACCTAGGCATAGACCTACATTTTACACCGTATACCAAAATAAGGTCAAAATGGGTACATGATTTAGACATAAAGGGTGGTATAATAAGCTAATTAGGAGAGCAATAGTTTACCTGTCAGATCTATGGAGAAGGGAGGAATTTATGATGAAACAAGAGATAGAGAACATTATGAAATGCAAAACGGATAAGTTTGATTACATTAAATTAAAAAAAAAACTTTTGCTCAAATGAAACCAATGCAACCAAGATTAGAAGTAAAGCAAAAAGATGAAAAACAATTATTACAATCAGTGTTTCTGATAAAGGCCTCATTCTAAATAATATAGAGAATGAACTCAAATTTGTAAGAACACAAGTCATTTGTTGAGAAATGATCAGAGGATATGAACAGGCAGTTTTCAGATGAAGGAATTAAAGCTATCTATAGTAAAATAAAAAAAAATGTTCAAAATCACTATTGACTAGATAAATGCAAATTGAAACTCCAAGGTACCATCTTATACCTATCATATTGGCCAATAGGACAGAAAAGTAAAATGATAAATGTTGAAGAAAATGTGAGAAAATTGGAATACTAATGCATTGTTGCTGGAATTGTGAACTGATGCAACCATTCTTGGGAACAATTTGGAACTATACCCAAAGGGCTATAAAACTGTGCATACTCTTTGAACCAGCAATATCACTAGTAGGTCTCTATACCAAATAAATTATAAAAAAGGTAAATGACCCACAAGTGCAAAAACATTTATAGCACCCCTTTGTGTGGTGGCAAAGAATTAAAAATCAAGGGGATGCCCATCAATTGGGGAATGGCTCAATAAGTTGTGGTATATGAATGTAATGGAAGACTTGTGTTAATAGAAATGATGAATGGGAATATTTCAGGAAAACCTGGAAAGACTTACATGAACTGATGCTGAGGGAAGGGAGGAGAACCAGGAGAATATTGTACACAGTAACAGCAACATTGTGAAATGATCAACTATGACAGACTTAGCTCTTCTCGACAATACAATGATCCAAGACAATTCCAAAAGACTCATGAAGGAAAGTTCTATACACATCCAGAGAAAGAACCAAGGAGTCTGAATCCAGATTGAAGCATATTTTCACTTTTTTGTTTTTTCTTTCTTGTGTTTTTTTTTCCTTTGCTATGATTCTTCTTTCACAACATGACTAATGTGGAAATATATTTAACATGATATTTCATGTATAATCTATATCAAATTGCTTGCTATCTTGGGAAGGGGAGGAAAGGAGAAAAATTTGGAACTCAAAATCTCATGAAAATGAATGTTGAAAACTATCTTTACATGTAACTGGAAAGAATCAAAAATATTTAGTAAGGAATTTTTTTTTTATTTTAAAACGGTAAACAAGCCAAAAAACATAATGAGGAGCTAGAAAGGGGTCAGGGGTAGGGATAGAGCCACAGGGAGGTCAATGACAAAATAAAGCCTCTATATAATAAAATATTTATAGTAGTCATTTTTTATAGTAGCAAAATATAATTCTAATAGAAAGATACCTGCTAAGCAGAGCAAGGCTAAAGAAGTTATGGCATATGGCATGTGATTATGATGAAGCACAATTATGATACAAGAATTAGGGAATCTGGTGAATATGAAGGAAAATCAGGAGACATACAGAAACTGACATAAAGTGAAGTAAGCAGAACCATGAAGGTAAACTATGCCATGACTATAGGAAAGAAAGAACCACAGAACATTCTAAACTGAAATATGTGAAATTATAATGGGCAAGGACACCTTCTCTCCTTCTCTACAGACACAGGAGACACTAGTTGTCATATAATGTATGTATAATGTCTGGCTATTCCAATATTATTGGTTATTTTTTTCTGATTTTGTTTTCTTTGTTGTATGAGATGGGTTTTTGTGAGCAGCTAGGGAACAGAATATACTGTAAAATTGAATATATATATATATATATATATGTATGTATGTATGTATGTATGTATGTATATACACCACATATACTAGGGGTATTAGTTAAACTCTAAGTTCCTATTTACAGAAACTTCAGTTTCAGGGTTTTTAGGACTCTGCTCTAAGAGGGACACAGGAAATGTCATGGAGAAACAAAATAGTGCCAGCATTTCCTTATTTATTTGCAGAAGTTGGTAACCTGGTTTAGAGAATGTCTTCCCATGGAAAGATCATAGTTATTCCTTGCTTAGAGTTAAGAAGGATTTTAACATTGAAGTAAGAGGGAGAGATCTTTCTCCTAGATCTTTATCTATACCACAGGGATCTCAAGTTACATTCAAGGTTGGTGAATTGGGTCTTCTGCCTAATGAGTCTACTTAATAAGAATTGGCCATATATAGCTGAAATAAACATGTTTTGTAAAACATAGCATGAGAGCAAAAGTATTTTAAATTTTTATGTCTTTGGAAATTTTTATAAACTTGTTGTTCAGTTATTTCAGTTGTGTCTGACTCTATGATCCCATTTGGAGTTTTCTTGGCAAAGACACTGGAGAGGTTTGCCATTTTCTTCTCTAGCTCATTTTATGTGGGAGGAAACTGAGGCAAATAGGGTGAAGTGACTTGCCCAGGGTCACACAGCTAGCAAGTGTCAGAGGCCTGATGTGAACTTAGGAAATGAGTCTTCTAGACCTCAGGTGCAGCAAGACTGTACCCCCAACTGTCTAAATAATCAAGTCATTTCATGATTGACTTTTATTTATAAGTAATAAAAACACATGCAAAAGATTCTAAAAGCTCACCCCTTGAAAGAGATAGCTATATTGACAGCATGAAGAGGCACTGGTGGATGTTTGTGGAGACCTTTAGAGAGCCGCTGCTCTCATGACTCCTCAGTATTTATTCTGCCATCCTCATCATTCCTCCCCTGTGGATTTTGGAGTATTAGCCATACTACTTGTCCTTGCCTCATGACTTTAGCATTCCTCAGTAGCTATTTATTCATTGTAAATGTTTCAGAGATCATTTCTGAAGGAAGGGAATAAGCCATTTGAATTCTCAAGAGTCATCATAGATGGCCTTTCCAGAGTCCAACAGCTTTTATTCAGTAAAAATAACCTATTACATGTAGTCATGATCATGGTTTTGGCTGTTGTTTGATGCTGTGAGCATCCCTTTTTCTGTCTCTCGACCTTCTGTGATGGAGGCTTATTATCTGATTAACTCAGCTACACAATGATGTGATTCATTTCATTATTTCACAAACATGCATCTTACAACTCCTAAGACACTTGGGTGGTTCCCTAAACTCTTTCAAAATTCCTTCATGGCATAGGTGACTCTGGATTCAAAGGCAATTGTTATACAGTATAGACTCTGGCAGGTTCTCCCGAGCTAAAAACAAACAAACAAAGCAAAACAAAAACAGCACCTCTTAGAATGTACGAGGGATGGTGCCAATTCCATTTAATTCAAATACCTTTCCTCTTTATCCTATTGATATCTAGTTTGTACATAATTATTTTCATGGCATCTTCTCCATTAGACTGGAAGTTCTTTGAGGGCAGACTCTGTCTCTCCCCTTTCTTTGTATCTCTAGCACTCATAAAAATGCCTGACAGATGATAGGACCTTAATAAATGACTGGCCACCCTCTGTGCAATAGCCCAGGTAAGTCCAGAAAGACTCGTCACCAAGTTGGCCATATCAAAATGTATTTTTCAGTTCCAGCAGCTAATAAAGTCTTCCTTGATTGATTGGGGAGTGAGGACGCCACAAGAACAAAAGCTCTTGTCCCTCCTCCTACTTAAAAACTTCTTCTTCCTTCTAAAATGACCTTGCACTTATATTTGTCTGGACATGCTATGTCCTCACTTGTACAATGTAGGAGATCCCATCGAGTTTAAGGGATTGGTGCATTTTTATCATTTATCTTTCAATCCGTAGAACCTAGCATAAGAACACAGGGATATATAGGGGCGGGAGGAGGATATAGGGAGGGAAATTGAGAGAAAGGAAGGGAGTGGGAGAAGGACAGAGGAAAGCAAGAGATGGAGGGAGCTATAAATACACAAAGGAGACACACAGTGGATCCACACAGACTTAGTTGGGTTTTTTTAATTAATTTATTTTGATTTATCAACAATCACTTCCATATGCTTTTGAGCTTAAAATTTTTCTCCCCCTTCCTCCCCACCACCCTCCCCAAGACGGCCCACAATCTGATATAGGCTATACATTTACATTCCTATTAAACATATTTTCACATTAGTGAAGTTGTAAGTAAAAATTAAAACCAATAGCAGGAACCATCAGAAAGAGGAAACACAACTCAACAGAGGAGAAAAAAAAAAGATAGTGATTCAACTTTCACACTTATGATTACTATCTGTGTCTTTTTCTCCATCTTTTTCCCCCCTGTTTATGCTTTTCTTTCTCTTTTTCCCTCCTCACTAGTGTTTTGCTTTTGACCACCACCTCCTTCAGTCTCTCCTCCCTTCTATTATCCCTTTCCCTTTTCTTCCCCTTTGCCCTTACTGCTTCTTTCCTCCCTTCTATCCCCCCTCCCTTTTCTTTCCCCTTTTCCTTCCTGCTACCTATAGGGCAAGTTAGACTTCTATACCTAACTGATTATGTTATTCCCTTCTTGAGCCAAATCTAACGACAGTAAGGTTCAAACATTCCTCACCCCCCTCCCTTCTTTCCATCTGCTGTAATAGGATTTTCTGTCTTTTCCTGTAACATAATTTACCCTTGTCTGCCTCCTCCTTTCTCAGTACATTTTCTAAGATCAGATTAATGCCCTTACTTGGATACATTTAACCCACCTGATTAGATTTTTTTTTTATCATTACATCAAAGTCAACTAATATACTCACCCTTTATGTATACTCCTTTAACATGATGTAATAACAATACAGTTCTCAAGAGTTGCAAGTGTCATCCTTATTAACAACATCTTATATCTTTCTGTCCCACTTAAGTTTTTATGTCTTTCTTCAATCTTTTACTTGAAGATCAAATTTTTTGTTGAGCTCTGGTCTTTTTATCAGGAAAGTTTGGAAGTCCCCTATTTCATTAAATATCCATCTCTTCCCTTGAAAAATCATGCTCATTTTTGTAGGGTAGTTGATCCTTGGCTGCAATCCAAGCTCCTTTGCCTTATGGAATATCATGTTCCACCCCCTTTGGTCTTTTAATGTAGAAGCTGCAAGGTCCTGTGTAATCCTGACTGTGGTTTCATGATATTTAAATTGTTTCTTTCTGGCTGCTTGCAGCACCTTCTCTTTCATCTGGTAATTTTGGAATTTTGTTATTATATTTCTTGGCATCTTCAACTTGGGATCTCTTTCAGGTGGTGAGCAGTGCATTCTTTCTATGATTATTTTAACTTCTTGTTCTAGGACTTCAGAGCAGTTTTCCGTTATGATTTCCTGAAAGATACTGTTCAGGCTGTTTTTTTCGTCATGATTTTCAGGTAGTCCAGTGATTTTTAAATTGTTTGTCCTGGATTGATTTTCCAGGTCAGTTGTTTTACCAATGAGTTATTTTATGTTTTCATCTATTTTTTCATTTTTTTGTTTCTGTTTGACTGATTCTTGCTCTCTCATAGAGTCATTAGTTTCCATTTGTCCAATTCTAGTTTTTAACAAATTGTTTTCTTCTGTTAGTTTTTGTACTTCCTTCTTCAATTGGCCAGTTGTATTTTTAAGGGATTTGTTTTCTTCAATGTACTTTTTTTTTCAGTTTGCCAATTGTGTTTTTTAGGGACTTGTTTTCTTCAGTGTACTTTTTTCCTAATTGGCCAATTGTGTTTTTTAAGGACTCTTCTACCTCTCTCATTAGACTTTTAAAATCCTTCTTAAGCTCCTCTAAGAAGGCTTTTTGGGCTTCAGACAAGTTCATATTCCCTTTTGATCTTGCAGATGTGGGTTTGTTGACAATTTTGTCCTCTTCAGAATTTCTGTCTTGATCTTCACTCTTCTCATAATATGAATCCATGGTACACTTTTTTTTTACTCATGGTTTATTTATTTCCTGGCCTTTAAAGAGATTGAGCTGTCCTGCTAGGGAACAGAGGGCACTGACCCAAGTTTCTTATGTTGGGAGCCTAGGTCTTGGTCACTGGCTTTGTGTGCTGGGGCCTTTTATGTTGGCAATTGGAGGCTGTAGGGTTTTGGCAGCTTACCTAGTGTTAGACTGGAATCAGCAAGGCTGGAACTTTCAGGCAATTCCAGGTTGCCTGCTTTTCCTTTCCTTTAGCTTTCTTCAGCTCCTTTTAAATGGGTGCTTCAGGGGGTTGATCTGCCTGGGCCCCTTGAAATGCTGCCTTCCTCGTTTCTGCTAATGCACTAGGAGCTTCCTTTGCAGTAGAGTACTGTGGCACCTGGTGGTTTTCTGAGCTGGTTTCCACCAGTTCCCTCCACCCTCATTGAGGCACCTATGAGGTCCAGGTGTTGGTGTTTACCTGCTGTACCACCTGGGCTTCAGGATCTCCTCCTGGTTGGCAGTTGGAGGCTGTAGGGTTCTGACAGCTTACCTGGTATTGGCTTGGAATCAGCAAGGCTGGGACTTTAGGAAGACTCTAGGTTGCTTCCTTTGTCTCCTTTCAGATGAATGCAGCAGGGTGCTTATCTGCCTGGGGCCCTTTGTAGTGCTGTTTCCCTTATTTTTGCTGAGGCACTGGGAAATCCATTTGCTGGGTTGCTGCACTGCTGTTTCCTGTCGTTCTTCTAGTGCAGCTGTTCCAAGGTTTTTTTTTTTTTTTCTGGGGTGATATTTTCTGGGTTTTCAGAGGTTGAGAGGGGAGGGTGAGAGTGACTACCTTTTAACTCCACCATCTTGGCTCCCACCATTTTCCTCCCAGACAGACTTAGAAGATGGAAGATAAAGATTCAAATCCTCCTCGGACATTTAGAAAGCATAAGTATAAGCCCTCTGACCTCTTCTCCTCTCAGCAAACTGGGCATGTTAATAGCAATCTAATTCACAGAGTTGTGCTTAGGTTAAAGGCAGAAAATGTCAATAAAATACTTAGCAAACCTTAAAGTGCACTTGAAAAATCATCTCTCACTATACAGATAACAATAATGAGCAGACAAGGTTCCTTCTAAGTCATTGATCCAAGGTCTTAGTCATACGGCAGCTAGGTGAGGTGGTGGATAGAGTGCTGGCCTTGGAGTCAGGAACACCTAACTTCTTGAATTCAAATGCAGCCTCAGACACTTACTAGCTGTGTGACCCTGGGAAAGTCACATAACCCTGTTTGCCTCAGTTTCCTCATCTGTAAAAGGAGCTGGAGAAGGAAATGTTAAACCACTCCAGTATCTTTGCTAAGAAAACAAAATGGGGTAAAAAGAGTCAGACATGACTGAAATAACTGAACAAAACCAATCTGATCATGATAAGATTCATTGAGTATGGAGACACCAACTATAGTGTCTTGTTCATGTTTCAGGTCTTGACACAATGACCTCAAAGATCTATGATCCTGTGATTCTTATGCAAGTGATTCACCCAAGGTCACTCAGATAGTGACACAGAGACAGGATTTGAATTCACATCCAGAATGTACCATGGCTGCTCAAAAGACTCACTCTGGCTTCCTTATAAGGAAAACACATATTACAATGTCTACCAAGGAGTGGGCAGAGGAATTCTGGAGGTTCTGCTACTTCTACCCCCTAACAACACATACATCTGGCAAGTTAGGTCAGAGCTGGATGAATAAGCTGGTTTGGAATGTGGGATTTACACAAGTCTGACGTGTGACCCAGGCCAAACCCCTTTCCCTCTCACTGTTTCAGGTTTCCTCCCATGGACTAGAGGTTGGGGGTTGGTTTAGATTATCTCAAAGGATGCTTCTTAATCTCCAACTCCTGGATCCAGTAAATTAGGATGAATATTATTGGGGCCAGAATGCACAATGAACTTGTACGGTGAGATTTCAGGGATTCTGGGAAAGTACCCTTTCCCCACTGCACCCTCTCTCTCTCTGCAGTGCCACCATGATGCCTGGCATTTATCATTAGAGATTCACACCTTGGGTTAGGCAGTTTGCTCTATGAAATGACACTCATTAGTAAAAGAGTTTTGGTTAATTCTTCACATAGCATCACCCCTTTCCAAAAGGGCTTCAGAGCCCTTAAAAAGAGACCTAACCCACTCAAACTCAAGTGGATCCACAAGAAAGAGACAGTTAACACGCTGTCCTTTCCTGGACATCCTGCATGATTTTTGTACCCAGCCTCCTGCAAATTCACCAAAGAGAGTCCACCCAATGTATTGCTGCCTTTCCTTCCCTTTTCTTAACAGCAGTTCACCCAATATATGTATGATCCCTTCCTCAAACCCCAAGGTCAGCCCACCTTCTCTTTTGATCACCCATTTCCACATTGATTTCTTCTCTGGTTGCAGTTAGAGTTTCTCCCCGAATAAATGGTACAGTCCTGTATTTCTCACTTCTATTTCTTTGGAGAATGCAGTGTTCCGTGAGTCATAGCAATGCATGAACATTTGTAGAATAGTTATATGAAAAAGGTGGGTCTTTATTATTCAAAGTTTAGGCTCACTGAATTAAAGAATAAAATAAAGAAAAACAAAATGAGTGAGTGAATTAATAAGTGAATTGGTGGATGGAAGAGTGAGTGAATGAAAAAGCATTTGTTAAATAATTCCTGGAATGAAGTAGGGAGAGGTGCCTTGTAATATTTTTCCTTTTATTCAAAACTTGCTCATTATAATTCTAGATTCAATTTTAATTCTTTATGTCATTCTTTTTTTTCCCATTTACACTGATAACATCAATGTGTCTATCATTCCCTTGGTTCTGGTTACTTCACTTAGCATGAAATCCTTTATGTTTCTCCAAGCTTCTTTGGATTCATTACATTTCTCATTTCCTACAGCAGATTGATATTCTAAGATATTCCTATGCTACAACCTTTTTTTAGTCAGTTCCCATCAATGGGACTCTGTTTTGTTTCTAGTTCTTTGCTGCTATGAATATTTTGGTGTACATGGAAACTTTCTTGTTGACAATGACCTCACTGTGGTGTGTGCTTAGCAAAAGAATGCTTAGCACAAAAACTACGATCTTTTGGGCATTCTGTTTTTGTTTTCATTTTTTCATGTAATTCAAAATTGTGCACCAGTGAACTAATGCATGGTGTTATCAAATGCTCCCCATACTACATGTATTCATAATATTTAGGAGTTAGAAGGAACTTTAGTGGTGGTCTTGTTCAACCTACATATAAAAGAGTTTTCCAAGTTAAACATGCCTGTTTCCTTTATCTGATCCTCCTATAATATGAGCCTTTTCACCACCTTAGCTGCCCTCCTAAAGAGCCTCTAGTCTTATCAAAATCCCTCCTAAATCATGGTGCCTGCCTCAAACTAAATACCAAAATCTAGATGAGGTTGAATGAAAACTGAGTGTGTTGGCACCGGCACTCCTTCGTTCCTGGGAGCTTTACCAGGTACTATTAAGCACAAGATCCCAATAGCTTCTGGGGAGAGCCCCATCACACAGCTGACTCACATCAAGCTGGCCATTCACAGAAAGCCCCCAATCATTTTCAGACAAACTGCATCTGGCCACACCTCCCCCATCTCATGCTTACACTGTACAAGGCTTTATATTTATCCCAGCTGAATTTCTTATTAGATTCAGCCCAATGCAATAACTTGTGAAGACTCTGATTCCGTCACCCACTGGACCTAGATTTAAAATTTTCTATGAAGTCATAATTAGGGAAGGAGGAGACACTCTCAGTTTTCGGGGTGAAACCAAAAGAATGTGAGAAAATCAAAATACTTAGCAGAATATCAGCTGGATAATGTAGGCATATGTTTGCCCAGGGAATTTTGCCTTGAATTACTCTGACCAGTGTCAGGAGGCTAGTGACAGGCTGTTCCCTCAAATAAGATTTTGGATAGACTTGGCTTTACCAAATTTTAGCTTAAGATTTAGCATAGAAATATTAACCTAAACTGGATTTTGGGAGCGACTCAGAAAATAAACTTCCAATACACCAAAACTCGTCGGGGGAGGTGGGGAGAGGAGGAGAAGAGGGAGGACTTAATTATTCACAAGGCTCTATATCAATGGGTATAAATGGTCATTCTCTCTGAAGCAATATCAGTTCATTAGTATTCCCCAGAGGGGTGCTGGCACTTGCAGTCTCAAACTCCAAAGAAGCCAACGCATTCTTGTTCACGTGACAAGAAAGGTCATGGAAACCACAAACTAGAAACTGAAATGAACTGTGGCAGCCCCTGGTCCTTCACCACCTTCCTCTCACTGATCACTAATGAGCATTTAAGATTTATTTTCCCATTCGATGCCTGGAGGAGCCTGATTGGCTCATTCTGCTTTAGTAACTCCTTGACACCCAGAAAAAGGCTTAACAGGTAGTTTAATGGAAAGGGATCTTGCATGGGAGTCTTCCCTGGGCCACAAACGAGCTGTTAGCCTTGGAAAGTCCTGTGGCCCTCACTGCGACTCTGTTTAAAATGAGAATGATCTAATCAGGACATTCTCAATCTGGGAGGGACCTTGGAGATTATAGGATCGTTAATGTAGAGCTGGACAGAACCTCAGGGGTGGACATTGAGACTCAGAAAAGGGAAGCATTGACTCAAGGTTATAGAGGTAGTAATCACAGAGGGAGCATTTGAACCCAAGTCCTCAGACTCCAGTGCCATGATTCTTTTCTTTACCACACAGCCACATGAGATGAGCATCTAAGTTATTCATTCAAGTTCAAATCCAACACTTGTTTGTGCATCGCCTTCTTGCAGCAGCAGCTATGCCGGGCAATGAAGAGAATAAACGTGTCCCTTGAGGCCCAGTCCCTGTTTCCAAGACATTCACAGGCAGCACCCCCCCCCCCGGCCCCCATGTGCCACAGCGGCCTCGCAGGGAGGCGTGGCGACAGGGGAGGCGGACAAGCAGGGTGTGTCCCAGAGCACTTCTGCCGTGAGTGAAGACTCTCCGAACATGAGCCAGACATTTTCTGCAATAAGAAACATTCTTCTGCAAGGGGATTAATCATTAATACCCTTATGTAAAAAAGGCAAAACCACAAACAAACCAAAAACCACAAGCAAAACCCTTCAAGACCAATCATATTCAAGATTCATGTTATCCCAGTTAAAGGTGTTCCCAGCTGCAGGAGCAATATTGCCGAGGAAGCTCAACTAGGTGCCATGGCCGTCTGATGAGGTCAGGTCGAAACACCAGCCTCCCTTCACCGTCTCAGCCCATGAGCTCTTTATGACGAAAATCCCAGATGTCCAGGGGAGCATCCCACCATGCCAAGTGTGTCTCCCCCTTTGTCAATGACCAGGGTCACCTCATGAGAGATACCTTGCAGGGACCCATGACCAATAAATTGTCCAACAAGAAACCGCTGCTTAATGTGAAAACAAAAGTGCTAGAGATGGGGAAAAGATCTTCATTTTGGTTTGTTTGCTCTGTTTTTAAATGGAGACCAGCAGCCCAGAAAGCCACAAGCCTGTTTCTCTATAACTCATTACATCTTTCTCCTGAGGAATTCAGATATGCCTGGGGAAGAAGCTGCTCTTTGAAGGCAAAGCAACAAGTATTTGTTAAGTGTGTGCCAGGCACTGTGCTAAGCACTGGAGATACAAATACAAACAAAAAGGGTCTTTACCCTCAAGGAGCTTATATTCCGGTGGTTAGTTAAGGCAATACACAAAAGGTAGCTGAAAGAGCTGGAGTCAACCTGGATGCCTCTCCAAAATGGGCATACCAGGAAGAACTCATCCACGGGGGAAGTGGGCTTCTACTGCTGGTAGATGTTCCAAGGTGAGGAGACCTAGGAACAGAAGGAGGTTTCAGGGTAAGATTATGATAGCCAAGTATGGTGGTGAAATCCAGAAAGTCACCTGAGAGCAGAACAAAGGTTGACTGACCTTGGCCTTTCTCCAAAATGGAGGGCCCAGGAGCAACTCAATAACGGGAGAAGGAGTACACCATGGCAGATGGATGTTTCACAAGGTGAGGATGCCATAAGGGCGGAGGTGATTTGTACATAATCATAAGAATGTGGCAGCAAGACTGAAAGTGGCCATTTCTGCAGCAGAGTGGGGAAGCTCTTGTTCCATACTGTCCATCTTCCATAGTTCCTTGAGGAGAGTTAATTTGGAAGCTTGTTTGTCTCTGAATTCTAGTAACGTAGAAGACTCTTCCTTCCATTCCCTGGGTCTCTCTGGGCCTCTGGTCTTTCTCTCATTTGCTGTTATATTCCTTAACCTCAGTAAGATTGTTGCTCAGTAGAATAAAAATTGGCTTATGGGCATCTGACACAGCTCCAGATATCCTCAATAAAACCTGAGCAAGATGCATGTGGCAATCACATGACAGGACCAGGAGGACTCCACTTATCTTTAGGGGATTCACGCACTGATGGGCATCACAGATTCTCTGATGGTCATAGCTTAGGAAGGGGTGTGCATCATGAAATGAGAAACATCAGAGGAAGGGAAATGAGTGTGTCTAAAGCTTAGTGGGAGATCCATTTAAGCCACGTCAACCCTGGCACACGTAAAAATGATAAAAATCATAATGGATCAGCTGACTGGGACATTGGTGTTGAGTGCTACCCTCTAGAGGCTCAGGCTCCCAGGCTTGTGCCCCATTACAGACCCCCTATGGGGTCCTCATGTGATTGCTCAAAAAGGCCTCAAAGAACTTGGAAGATGTGAACCATGCACATCATCCCCATGGACTCCAACAACGGCATCATATTCTTGTCATGTGAGGCATAACCCACATTTTTAAAAGGACTGAAAGAGCTAATGGGGCGTGAGGTCCATTTGAAATCAATGGACTTCACCATCTTTAGTCATGTTTCCCCAAATCCTGGTGAATGGGGAAGACTCTTTGGACATAACTCAATTGCCAGGAGGTCAGAGCTACCCCCAGCTGATGTCACTTGCTCTTTTTCTGACCCCTGCTCCTCTCAGCAGCTTTATAAGACTCTGCTTTCATTAACCTTACTTTGACTTTAGCTTGCCCTCTGTAGCCCCTCTAGCCCCTTGCTGGAATGGATACATACTAGATCCCATGCCGGGACACTGATCAGCTGCAAACTTAATAAAACACCTTCCCAGGCTCTTCAGGGGCCAGCCACCCTCAGGCCTATGTCCCAGCACACCACCCTCATAGGACGTCTATCTGCTAACCACTTCCACTAGTTTCTATTCAGCACATGTGCACAATAGAAGTGCTCAGAGATCTAACAGCATGTCCAGGACCCTCTTATTGGTTCTGGCATTATCCATTCCCACTCCAGGAAACTGTGGGCAGCTGCTGTACTAATGGACATACGAAGATAAAAGCCCAAGACAGAGCCCCATAACCCTGCAGTAAGGCCCAGAGCCCTAGCAAGAGCTAAAGCCATTCCAAAGTTCAATGCTTCCATCAAAGGTTTGGGTTGGGGCATGCTTCTCACTCAGTGTTGAGGGACTGTAGCTGGAGGATAAGTCAAAATGTCCTTAGCAAGGCATGAGGTGGGTAATGGCTAAAGGACTGAAGTGTCCTCACAGTGAATCAGAGAGTTGGGATGGGCCACGGCCTTGAGAGCAGGATTTCAGGAGACATTTCCCCAATCCCAAAATATCCAAACATCAGACTAACTGCCGGGGCCTCCTTCCCAGCCAGATGTGCATACTGACTTTCACATCTGGCACAGAAATCTATTCTGGGCAATGGCTGGCTAGGGCACATTACAAGAGCCAATGGCATGCACGATACAGAGCATGAAGTTGATGGCACCAGAGCACATTCTGAAAACAAAGGTAAGAAAAGCCAGACCAGCCTGAATCCACATGAGCTACCTCAGGTTGCTGGAGGCCAGACTCCACCTTCTGGAAGTGAAGACATGGCTTCCACTACCCATCACTATTTGGGAAATTCAGCTATATCCTCAGCAGAGTGCTACAGAGCCCCCTGTCCTGGGATGTTACACAGGGTTTCCCAGGGTATCACACAGAATTCACCCACATGAATTCTGTCATCCAATCAGCAAGCATTTATTAAGTGCCTACTGTGTACTCAGGATGGAAGGCTTAAAAAATAAAACTTCCTCCACCATCACTGAGCTTATTTTCTAATAGGCAAAGGAACAGGTACAGGAGTGACTAAAGAGCCAGTGGAGGGAAGCATCAGAGATGGTGTCAAGAAGTCCTGAGTTCAAATGCTGCCTCTGAAAAGGCTTAACAAGCTGTATAACCCTAAACAAGTCACTTTACCTCTCTTTGCCTCAGTTTCCTTAGAAAAATGGAGAAAACAATAATCCTTACCTCACAGGGTGATTGTGAGAGTCAAATGAGATAACACAGGTAAAGTGCTTTGCAAACCTTAAGTTACTGTGGAAAGACATGCTAACTATTATCATTACTAATATTATTATTATCTTAAGCAATAAAATAAGGATAAGGATTTCATTGGTATAAGGAACTCCCAGATGAGGAAACTCCTCTACCCAAGCATGTCAGTTTCTCATATATTACTCAATTTTAGGAAGTAGCCTGGGGCAGTAAGAGATGAACTGCAGAATCAGAGGAAGTCCAGGGCAGGACTTGAACCCAGGTCTTCAGGCTTTATTTTCTATTCTCTAGCCACTACATCCCACTGTCTCTCACATGAACAAAAATATTGCAGTAAATCAATATAAGAACATTTGGAGGTTAGGCCATTAGCAGCTGGTGAGATCAGCTGTTGAGGTGCCTATGTTTTAAACAGAAGAAAGCAAGACGTTCGGTCTTAAAGGTTCATCTTTCCCCACCTCATATCTACTGGGTCATTGAGGAAAAGGGCAGAGGGGATTCAGAGCATGCCAGAAATCCTGTGTTCTGTCTTGGGGCACTGGGAGACAACATCCCTCAAGTAGAAGACAAAAGGAATGGAGAGAGTTGAGATGGTGTCCTATGCAGCTCAGTTGAAGGCACTGGACATGTACAGGCTGAAAATCAGCAGCATCAGGGGAGCAAGAAATACATGAAGGGCTGTCATGGGGAGAAGGACTCTGCCTTGTCCTGCTGGGAGGTCCCAGAGGGAATGCTAGGAGGAACTTCTTTCTCATCATAGCTCTTCCAGTGTGGAATGGGCAGCCTTGGGAGGCCTCCACTCAACTGGAAGTCACCGTGAAGATTACAGAGGACCCAATGTCAAATGTCCTCTGGGAGAGTGCCGATCAGGTACAAGTTTGAGTCTTACATCCCTTCCTACTTCTGGAGTCTGGGATTCTGTGAGTTTATTAAATGGCAGAGGCCCAGAATTGCAACTTGACCAGTTTTGGGCCAATGTTGGCGTCCTCCTTCGTTTAGAGAATGGCAACATGAACGCTTGCTAACTATTCAAATGATCTAACCTTTGTAACATGCACAGTGCCCAGCACACACAAGGCACCGAATAAGTGCTCGGCCCCTTCTCTCCCTATGCTTTCCCTTCCTCCTTTGTTTTACCAATTTCACTTAACTCTTGTGAGACACAAACAGGATTAACAGAGGCATAGCTGTGCAATACAGGCACATGACTAGCAAATGGCTTGTAAAAGGGAGAGTCTCTTACTCAAGACCCCCAACTAGATGGCAAGCTTTTTGAGGACAGGGAACAACTTGTCTTGTCTTTGAATCCCAAAGATGAGAAAAAAAAAATTCTAGCACCCAGCGAGTCTCTCTGAGGCCTGTGATGGCCTGGGTTCAGATGCTCCTCAAGGTCTCCTTTTGAGCTAGCCTTTCCTGTCTTCCTGTACACCCCTAACAAGAAGTTATGCAACTTTAGCCAGTACAGAACTTTCAAGCACTAGACAAGCTTGAGGAAGTATTTCAAGTAGCCAGGTCACTTCATGGGTAGTATTGGACCTGAAGCCTGGAAGCCTTGAGTTAAAATCCAGCCTCAAACACTTACTAGCTGTGTGACCCGGGACAAGTCACTTAATCTCTCTTCACCTCAGTTTCCTCAACTGTTAAGTCGGGATAATAATAGCACCTATCTCCCAGGATTATTCTGACAATCAAATGGGAATATGTACTAAGCCCTTTGCCAAATTTAAAGTGTTATATACATCAACTGCTAGCTTATTGTTGCTGCCACTGTTATCATTATTATTATTATTATTATTAAAGGCCAGACTGGGCCTCAGATTCTGGCCTGTAATCTCTCAATGGATTCCTGTCTGTTTTGTCTTAAATGAGCTCATCTTACCTCAACTATGTGAAATCCCCTTTGCAATACAGAATTCCAAGTCTGATCCAAGCCAGGTGCCAGCGGGCAATGCTCACAATTATTCAGTCTGATTTTGTTCAACCTTCAGGATAAGGATTTCGTAATTATGGGATAGACATTGTCATCAGCTTTCAAGCTTTGAAGATTAAATATAAGAGCATAGATATATAACTGGAGCTGCTGAAAAAAAAATAAAAAGAGAGAAAGAAAACAGCCCACAACCAGCTCAGCTATCTTCTATGAGGGCCAAGCAACTATCTCCTAGCAACAGAGACGTTGTCTGCCTTCATCGGATGATGCTGAGAAGACATTGTCCCTGGATGTCAATGTCTACTTGAAAAATAATTCTCACCACTGAGTTTTGCTTGTAGTCCCTGTTTTTAACCCTTAGGTTTGCTTTTACTGGGCTCTGGAAAGGAAGTTAAGCTTATACCCTTGCATCTTTTATTTGCCTTTTGTTTCTAAGTGTTAAAAGGCTCCTGTTTTTGTTCACTCACTACCACAGAAAATGACTCTGCTTTTCATGTGGCCAGCTTCACATAGAGGAAATTGTATAGACTGACACGAAAGGATTAGATTGGAAGGCTAGTTTGTCTCTACCTTTTTTCAAAATTTAATATATTTTTCTCAATTACATGTAAAAATAATTTAACACTCTTTTTTTCAAATTTTGAGTTGCAAATTCTTGCCCTCCCCCTCATTGAGAAGGCAAGCAGTTTGCCATAAGTTATACTGTGCAGTTAAGCAAAACTGGTTGTCTCTAGCTTGCTGAATCCAAACAAATCATTTCATGACTCTGAGCCTGCTTCATCATCTGTAACTCTTCTTCCCTCCATTATAATGCAAGCTCCATGAAGCCAGGGAATGCCTTTGCTTTTGTTTTTGTGTGCCCAGACTCCAGCTCAGAGCTAGGCACACAGTCATCCTTCTGAGCAGGCACTGTCTTGGTGACTTTTTATGTTGAGCCCTGGAACCTAGTAAGCACTTAACAAATACTCCATCAATTTGGAAACCTTGTGATGTCGGAATGAGGATTGAATGAAACAATGGGGGAAAAAAGGATCTTCTGGAAGGTAAGCTTTTCTAGAAATAGCAGCTTTTGCTTAGGGTAGTTCATGAAGTCAGAGGCTTGGGAACCTAACCTCATCCAATCCTTTTATTCTCCCCAGGAGGCAACAGTGAGGTGCCCAAGGTCTCTCAGCTAGCCAGCAACAGACCAAGGTAGGACTCAGGCCACACAACTCCAACTTTCGTGGTCTGTTCACCGTCATTATCACATGGATGGTGTTAATCCTGGACCCATTTCCATGGCTCAAATAACTACCAAACTATGAAACATCAGATTGGTTTGCATATCAACCTACTTCCTTATGGCTTAACTCACTGGGTAATTCTCCTGACCCCCACCTGGCCACTATTCCCAATATGTATGGCTTCACTTTGATAATATTATTATAACGCTCCTGGAGGGAAGGGACCTGTATTTGCTTTTGTCTTTGTACATCCTACTCTTAGGCAAGGCTTGCTCCACTGCAAGCACTAAATAAATACTTTTCCATTGTTTCATTTATTTCTTCTGCTGGAGTTTAACAAATTCTATAGTGCCTCTACCCAGCTACTCCTCACCTACTTTAATTGCCCACCAACCAAAATCAGCAGGTTTGGGGTTTTTTTGGGGGGCGGGGTTTAAAACCATTCACCACTTTCACCGATGAAATTGAGGCCATACCTGACATCCTGTAAGTAGCTCCTGATTTTAGAGGCAAACCGCTCACAGTTATTGCTGGGTATTAAAAGGCACCTCTCCAACCAAACCAGGGAGTCCTGGCATTTTGCTACCATTTCATAGCTATTTGAAGCAGCCACACAGAACAACTCCACATTGGTTCCCAGAAAGACCTGAGGTAACTCACTCCCCTCAGCTGTGAGTTTAGGGAGGAAAGTCAAAGGGCACCATTACGGAGTTACTCATTACAAAAGCCAAAATGTTATTTCCTTTTAATGCTAAGACTTCAAACTACAGATCCAGTTGGGAAATGTGGGCTGCTCAATGGGAAAGCCACCCCTCCTTGACTGTTGTTATTAGCTCAACAAGTAAATTATGGCTATAAATAACGTTGCAATGAGTATCAACAAGGTGCTGATGCAGTGGTCAGCCACTGAATGTCAATGATCCACCATCCTACAGAACTGGAGCTACATGGGATCAGACGTGTCATTGATCCATATAAGTAAATGAACAGTCACAAACTGAAGCAAAATATGTATGTAGGTGATGGGAAAACACCAAAACTGTATTTTCTGTATTTTATATCAAAATGACCATCACTGACAGAAAGAAGAAAAGAACAGATGACCACTTCTAGGGCGTGCCATGGTGGATAAAACACTGGACCTGGAGGCAGGATGCCCTGCGTTCAAATCTGGTTTTAGACACTTACTAGGTTTGTGACAATAGGTAAGTTACCTCACTTCTATTTCCTTCAGTTTCCTCATCTGTAAAATGGAGATATGGGATAAGTGAAATAACATTTGTAAAATGCTTTGCAAACCTTAAAGAACTATGGAAATACTAGCTATTATTTCTCCACTGCTCCACCAAACAGACTGGCCAGTTTGGACCAAGCTCTAAGCTCATTCAAGTGAATAGTTTTACCTTCTCACGTGCTTAAAAGATTCTTGAATTAACCAGGGTCAGCAAGCCCACCCAAAAAGGTAAGATGGCAGCCCTGCATGTCTTTTCGTTGGGGTAAAAAAAGCTTCATCACCTGTGACCAAACTTCTAGTTATCAGGAGGCAGCAGTAATACCAAAAGATATCAACATCCCCAAACAGGTATTCCTGCATATCCTTCTTTGTACCCATACTGTACTTTTGTTCATTCAATTCAACAAACATGAATTACGAGCATGAGAAAGCATCCAGCCTAAAGAAGGAATTCTGTTAGGCACTTGTCATATAAAGGTAAAAACCAAAAGAGTCAATTCTGCTGGAGTGGGACAGAGGTAGAGGAGGCTAGGGTGAGGCCAATGTGTACAGTGATCATACAGTACAGGGGAAACTGAGGAGGGAGCGAGCATGAACAACCCAGGGTGTCAGGGAAGAGTTCACATAGGAGGTATCACCCGAGCTGAGCCCAGAAAGCAATGAGAGAGCTGAGACATGGGGAAGGAAAAGGGCTATCTGTACATTTGGGAAGTCATGTCACCAAAAGTAGAGGTGGAAGATAAATTGGTGCATGAAGAAAGCAAGTATTTGGCCTCATACATAATATTAGGGAAAGCAGATACTATGAACGGAAAAAGAAGGACAAAGAAAATAGACTGAATATGCAGCGACATATTTACCCAGCTAGGAATCAGAAGGGAGCTTCAATAATGAAAAGGGAAGGCAACTGAGCTGCCCAGAAGTGTCCAAAGACAAGGTCCAAAGAAAGAAAAGGTGATAAATTCTACAACTTCAGAGGTTTCTATACACATGCAGAAAGTATGAGTGACTGGTAAAATGAAGGAGTGCAAGGAAATAAATGCTATTATTCTATTCAACCAGTCTGAAAAAATAGGGGGGAGACCAACTGTGGGTGTGATTTAAATGCCAAGATGGTGAAAGTAATAATAGTGGTAGTAGTAGTAGCAGCAGCAGCAGCATTAGTAATATTAATAAAAACAAGTGACATTCATATAGTCCCTACTATGCACCCAGCACCATGCTAAAACTTTAAAAAATATTATCTCACTTGATCCTCACAGCAATCAGGGAAATACTTGCTATCATTATCCAAATATTACAGTGAAAGACATTAATGTAAACAGAAGTGAAGTGACTTGCCCAAAGTCACAAAACTAGTAAATGTCTGAGGCTGGATTTGAACTCAAATCTACTAGACTCCAGGCCTAGCCTTCTTAGCCCCAGGAAGGAAATAAGCATTTACTTGCTACATGCTAAGCACTGCAGATAAAAGTATAAACAAAGAAAAAATAGTTTCTGCCCCCAAAGAGCATGCATACACTCTAGAAGAATGAATATTTTATCTCACAAACAAGGGAGAGCTTCTCAAGAGTTTGTGAACAAAGAAAATCTTTGTATCGAATATCTTTCTCAAAAGGTTTATTTTCTTGGATACATAGACAACAAAAATATGTCACCAAAAGCAATTACCTAATATATAAGTAGCCAAAAGATATGAGCAAGCAATTTGTAAAAGAATTGCAAACTATTAATAAACCCATGAAAGAATAAGTCAGGATAGTAGGATGAGAAGAAACATTAGAGTTTAGTTCTGCCCCAATACCTCCTGAATGAAGATCTAGAGAATGCATCAGACTGAATTCTGATTGAGAAAGGCAAGAAGAAGTCATAGTGATACCATTTTTGAGCCCAGAGCAGCTTAGGGAGACAGAAAGGTATGCAAATACTAAGGTAAAGGTCTGGACAGTAGTAAAGCAGCACTGGTGGTGGCAGGGAGCATTCCACTTTCCAAGGACAGAGAGGCCTGAGAAAGGGCAGCAGACAGAGATCCCAGGGATTCTCTCAGCAAGTTCTGGGTGCAGGAATAGGGGCCATGTAACAGTTCTGTTGCTCAAAATCCAGTACAGATGAGCACTCATGCAAGATAAGGGGAGTGGAGGCCATAAAAACAACTTCTGGGGAACAAATAGTAGCTATGTGCCTCCGATTATTGAAAGAGAGCTATGTGTCCAAGACCAAAGGGGAGCAGGAAGTTCAGAAGCTCAGAACTCAAAGAGACTGCTAGAAGACCAGTAGTGGCTGGGTCAAGCAGCAATCTGCTAAAATTTCCTGCCAAAAACAAGCTGATAGACCTAAACATGGGTCAGGAAATTACAGAACTCAGACCAGAAAGGTAGTGAATAGGCTTCCCCCAGACTACACTACTTTGGGAACACAGAAAACATGCAGGGCCCCAAGTGGAGCTCTGCAAAAAGCAGAAGAAAATAAAATGACAGGCCAGATACTCAGTCCCTATAAGTGTGCAGTCCAAAGTCAAGAAGTCATCAGGAAAAATGAACAAACAAACAAAAAATAACCTAATCATAATGGTGAGAGGGAAGCTGAAGACAAAAGCAAAGAAGACAATGACTTGAAAACATCTGCCAGCAAAATGTCAAAGAAAAATGGGGCTGGGAGACAAGTCCAACAAGAATTCCTGAAAAAGTTAAAGGAGGAGCTAAAAATTATTTTGAAAACCAAATGAGAGAAGTAGAGGAAAGAATAAGAAAAGGGTCAAGAGGCAGGGAAGAAAATAGGAAAAAGTAATTTAGTAGCTTGGAAAAAGAGATATAAAACCTTACTGAAGAAATGCTCCTTCAAAATCAGATTTCACCATAAGAAAGCTAATGACTCCATGAGACATCAAGAAATAACAAAAACAAAGTCAAAAGCCTGGGGAAAAATATGAGAAAATGTGAAATACAGGAAAACCTCATTTAAGAATGACCAAACTATTCGGAAGCCGTGAACAACACAACACCAACACCAAAAGCCTAGGTATTAGATTGCGAGAAATAAAAAAAAGAAAACTGCCCACCTGTCTTAGAATAGAGGGCAAGGCAGAAATCATATGAATCTCCCACTCATCTCCGAAAGGAAACCTCAAAATGAAAACTCCTAGGAATATTATAGACAAAAGCCAGAGCTCCCAAGTTGAGGAGAAAATGTTGTAAGGAACAAAAGAATTAAATACTGAGCAGCAACAATTAGCATCACTCAAGACTTAGCAGGCACCATTATAAGGGAAAAGAGGAGTTAGAATATGATATTCCAGAAGACAAAGGAGCTAGGATTATAACCAAAAATAACCCACCCAGGAAAACTGCACATAACCATCCACGGTGGGGAATGGGCTTTTCAAGTCATAAAGGACTTTCTAGCAGTCTGGATAGAAAAACCAAAATTAAGTAGAATATATGACATACAATCATCTAAAAGAATCATCCATCTTACTGCCAATTAAAATTTAAATCACAATAATTCCGAAGCTTCAACTCACACTCAGCAAATTAGCAATAAAGACAAAAGATGGGAATTGTCAGAATTGGAGTGGCTGAGAAATAACAGTCACAGTAGTACATTACAGTTGTGAATCAATAGAACTATTTAAAAATGTAATTTTTAGACTGTTAGACTGCTAGACTGTTAGACTGTTAGACTGTTAGCCTCAGTCTATTCATCTGTAAAAGGGGGATAATAATAGCACCTACCCCCCCCCCAGGATTGTTATGAAGATAAAATGAGATAATTATAAAGCACTCCACACAGTGCTTGGCATATAGTAAGTGCAATATAAATGACAGTTATTGTTGTTATTTTAAATGTATGTTTTAAGGAATGGCTTTTGAAGAGAGCCAGAAGAGAATACAAAGGAAATGCGGGTGACATGCAAATCAAAGCAATCAGCAGAATTTTATTTTTGAAAGGAGAAACTGTTGGTAACTTTGGTGAGAGTAGTTTCACTTGAATGATGGGTAAGATGGGTCAGAGGCTGGGTTACACAGGGTTTGTAATTGAGTGTGAGGAAAGGCAAGGCAGGTGCTGATTAAAGAGGGCCTTCTAAAGGAGAACAACTACAAAGAAAAAAGAGCTATAAGATGACAGCTTGTGAGAATGAGCGAGAATGGGGGTTTTTATTTTTTTGAGGGTAGGAGAGATATGGATGGGTGTAAAGGCTGCAGGGAAGGAGCTGGCAATTATAACAGATTAAAGATTAGAGAGACAACAGGAATAACAGAGGGGCCAACATGCTGGATAAGATGAGAAGAAGAGGTTGGGATGAAGGGTGTATGTAAAGGGGTTGACCTTGGCTTCTTCATTGGCAGAGACTTGGCAGCAGGAGGCCATAATAGGAGGAGATGTCAGAAATGTGAGATGAGTAAGGGCAAAGAGGAAGCATTAGGAGAATGGTCTCAAGCTTCCTGACTGAATATAAGGCAAGGTTCACATCTAAGACCAGAGAAAGGAAGGGTGCTGTTAAAGACCTGGAAAGAGGAAGAATTGGCCCAAGAGCTATGGTAAGGGATAGAGAAGTGATTGAGGAGCAGGAGAAGAACTTTTCAGCTGCTAGGAGACTCCAACTGAGATTAGATGACAAAGGTTCAGCAGACCCAGTTCATCACAGGGACATAATTTTGCCCAACTCTGTTGATCCACACATGAGTTAGAAAGTGGTAGATAGAAGGAGAAATCCAGGGTTGGAGTTTAGTGAAATGGGGCTAGCGATAGCTAATGGAACCAGACATTCAAAAGCAGAGGATAGTATAGAATTGAACTGGTTTCACAAAAGTATTGATATTGCCACTGAATTTGGAATGAGGACAAGGGTCTGATCCTGAATATAACACTTAGGAACTGAGTGGCCTTAGTCTAGTCCCTTAACCTTGCTGGGCCTCAAATTGCTCACCTGTAAAATGTTGTTCAGTCATTCCGGTCATGTCCAACTCTTGGTGACCCCATTTGGGATTTTCCTGGCAAAGATACTGGAGTGGTTTGCCATTTCATTCTCCAGCTCATTTTGTAGATGAGGAAACTGAGGTAAACAGGGTTAAGTGATTTGCCCAGGGTAATATGGCTAGTAGATATCTGAAATAAGACTGGAACTCAGGAAGATGATACTTCCTGACTCCAGAGCCGGCATTCTATCCACTGTGCCACCCATGTACCCCTCTGTAAACTAAAAGAAGACTAAATGACCCATTCAGACCCATCCAGCAAGTTGGAAAGATACATCATAGCACTCCAAGGACCTAACTACTTAAATTTGGAAAGTTCTTCACTAGCGACCTGATCAACGGGGACTGAATATTTCTGACTGCAGCATCTGGTGGCAACTACTCATATCCACTTCACTAAGCTGGGGAGAGTGCTTTGTAAACCTTAAAGCACTCTTAAATACTATTGAGTTGTCATCATTATCCTTCTCCTCATAATCGGCCCTTAATTGCTCTGAACTATAACAGTCACTACATAGAGGAAAAAAAACAAGTAAAGAAAATAAAAACATTGCTTCTTATCATTAAAAGAAAGTCTAAGTTAAAGCATGACTTTGTTTTGTTGGGATTTTACCTCTTTTTTTTTTGTAAGCAAAACTTTCCAGCAGGAGTAAGTGACTAAACTAACTAGATGGAGCTCCTGGACTCATGAATTGCAGGAATGGTTTAGAAAGGTGGCATCTGATAAAAAAAAAAAAGGCTTCTGGTCTCACAAACTAGCATCCTCACATTTTTATGACCAATCACTTCATTCACAATCTAAGATGCAAGGCACTTAGTAGGGGAAGGGAAGGAAAGAAGGGAAGAGGAAAAGAATAAGTATGTCAAAGTGCCTACTACATGCCAGGCACTATGCCCGCCACTTTACCAATATTATCTCATGTGATCTTTACTTAGTAAGGCATGAGCCAGACTATGAAACAAGACAAAAGAGCCACAGTACCCACTGTGATGGTGTCTGTGGGAGAAAGCTAGGGGGCGGAGCTGGGTGAGCTCTAAGCTCCTTTTTCACCCAGACATTCTCATATTCCGACAGAAGGATGAATTCTGGTGGCTTGAAGTTATATCTGCCAAACACATGAGAAACTATTTCTTTGATTTGGCATTCTGCTGGGCACATCTGGAGACACAGTGGGTGAAGCGCTGCTCAGATTTGTATCCAAGAAGCAGAGCAACTTGACTGTAACATGGAAGATCACAATCTACCACCTGGTCAGAAGACATCCACCCTACTGATACCATTCACAAGTCCAAAAGTAAATTAGCTAGCTTCGCTCACCATAGGTGACTGAGAATTTCCAAATAATGCTTGTAAAATGATCACAAGGGATTCAGTGTGATAGCGTCATGAGTGCTCCTGCATTTTGCAAAGTCCAAAAGGGAATATGGTAATAGATAGGAGAAGCAGCATGGAGAAGGTACTGGTCACAAGTTCTAATCTCACTCTGGATACTATCTGAGTGTGTCACCCTGTTTGATCTTTTTGGGTTTATGTTTTTCCACTTGTGCAATGAGGCAGTTGGACTGGTGACTTCTAATGACCCTTTCAGCTCTAAATCGATGATCATATGACATCAGATGTTTGGAGCCTCTCACATAAATGGTTGTTGAAATGATCTAAAAATTTCCAATCCAAGGCTGGCTCTTTCCTCTCATTTGATATAGTTCTAAGACATGTCCCTCATTGGTAGTGACTAAGTGAATTCAAAGAATATGAACCTTAGTGCCACTTTGTCTTCACCTTCTATAGGCATAACCTGGCCACATATTATGACTCCAACCTAAACAAGAATCATTGCTACAGCATACCCAACATATAGTCACCTAACTTTTTCTCAATAGATTTTTTGGATGGCTGTTGTTTTTACATTGCCCACATTTCTCTTTTTGTCCTTGCTCTCCCCAACAAAAATAAAATAAAATAAAATAAGTAATCCCTATAACAAAGATTTTAAATAGGAATAGAAGAGAAAAATATCAGAAAAACCAATCAACATGTAGAAAACAATTGGACGTTATATGTGGTATTCTGCACCTGTGGACCCCTGCCTCTGCAAAGGAGCAAAAGAAGGTTTCTTTCATATTTCTTATTTGGAGAAAAACTTGTATTGTTGAATCATTCAGTGGTGTATTATTCGTTGGTTGCTCTTTCCATTAACATTGTGTAGTCACCATGTGTTCTTTTTCTTTGGCTCTCCTGCCTTCACTTTCCATCAGGTCACAGAAGCTTTCCCATGCTTCTCTCTATTCGTAGTGTTGATCAGTTCTTGAAGAAAGCCAAGATTCCAATATATTCCTTTACCACAATTAGTTGAACCACTCCCCAATCAATAAATCCTGTAGTCTTACTTGAAGACCTCCACTGGTAGGCACAAGTACCTCTGTGGCTGCTTCTTCCACTCTTGGACAGCTCTCACTGTTAGGAAGTTTTTTGTACATCAAGAGTTCATCTGTCTCCTTGTGATTTCCACCCACTGATCTTAGTTCTTTCATCAGAACCAAGCAGTACTAGTCTGATTTCCCTCCTACATCACACGTCTTTAAATATCTGAGGACAACTCTTACAGAGAGGCACATCAAATCTTTTCTTATGTAGCTACACCATACCAGATTCTTAAACTGATCACCCCATGCTACACCTAAAGGTCTTCAACCATCAAGACTGCAAGTCCCTAGCTTCTCTCCAATTTCTCAGCGCCCTTTGGCAAATACATTCCAAAACCATTCACAATACTTGAGATATTTTCTTACTGGACAAGAGTAAAGTAGGATGATCATCACAACAACCCTGAACATTACATGTCTTTGTTGGTAGCCTGGAACGCATTCAATTTTCCATTGTCATATTACATGGTGTCATGCTGTAGACACGGTATATGCTGAAGGGAGGGAGAAAAAATGTGAAAAATACTAAAAAGGTGGGAAGGGGCCAAGTCGTGAAGAGTTTGTAAAGACAAAGTTTCTATTTGATCCTGGAGGTGATTGGGAGTCACTCAAGTTTATTGACTAGATGAATAACTTGCACAGATCTACACTTTATTGAAATCATTCTGATGACTTTAGGAAGGTTGGATTGGAATAGAGAGAGACCTGGGGCAGGAAAAGCAAATTGAAGACAAGTGCCAAGGCCAGACACATCTTCATTCCTCTCCAGGATGCTCTCAATTCTCTGGACACTGTCTGCCAGGATCCTCTTGGCTCTCTTCCCCCTCACCACCTACTTTCAAGCTTATTTTTATTGTTCTTTTCCCTCATTAGAATATAAGCTCAGGGAGGGCAGAACTGTCTTTCTTTCAGCTTGTATTTATATTACCAGCACATAGCATGCACATAGTATAGTGCCTGGCACACAGTGTTTAATAATTGCTTATGGATTTGACTTGTTGACTCACTGAAATGGTCTAGGTAGGAGGTAATAAGGGATGGAAATAGAGTGGTTATCATGTGAGTCAAGAGAAAGGGACAGATATGAGTGATATGGGGAAAAAATGACCAATCTCAGCCACTGTTTGAATATTGGATGGGGTATCAAGAAGCAAAGAAGTCTTGCCCCAGTGCCCCTTTTAAAAATAGGGCTCAGGATGTTTAGGAGAGAAGATGGTTTGAAGAGTGGTGTCAAGGTCTGTTTGAGGAAAGTTGAATCTGACATGTACATAGGAAATGGAAGGAGAAGGGAACATGCATTTATTATGTAACTACAAGGTTCCAGGCACTGTAACAAGTGATTTGCAGATATTATCTCATTTAAAAGGACACCTCTTTTGAAGTATCTTATATGCAGTTGGAGATACACACTGGTGCTTAGGAAATACAAATCTGTGAGGTAGCTCCTACATTACATGTAGGAAATACAGATCTAGGAAATACAGATCTAGGAATTATCTGTGTAGAGATGGTAATTAAACTCATGGGAACTTATCAGATCAAGAGTGGAGAAAGAGAAAAAAAGATCAGGGCAGAGCTTTGTGGGGTGAGGGTGGAGTGCAGGGGTGCTCAGGTAGGACTGACAGGGAATAAATTATGAACCAAAGGATTTATTTTTTGGAGAAACAATCATCTAACTATGATTCTACTGTCTCCTAATTATGAAATCCATTTTGTTTTTAGCCTATATTTTAACTTTGCATTTATATCTATAAAAATGCATCTTTGCTAGATCTTGAGAAATAGTGTAACATGTATGACTCACAGAAGGGGTCCAGAGCCATCCAAAGGGGTCAATGCCCCACCCCCCAAAAGATCAAGAATCCCAATTCGAGACTAACAAGATGTCTTGCAGTTTAGTCATCCAAATGATAGACATCTCGTCTAGACTTGTGTTATCTGTTATTATGACATCCAGGCCATCTATTTCTTGATCAAATGCATTGCAAAGTGATAGAGCAAGCCCAGATCCCTGGGGTGCTTCACTAAAGGCCTCCTTCCAAGTCAACCTCAACCCAAGAAAGTCATTCAACCAATGTGAAAGCCATCTATCTATGCTGTCATTTAATCTATACTTTTCCATAAATTTCATGAGAATAGCATGAATAACTTTGGCAAACATCTTTCCAAAATTTAAATACACTGTGTGTTTAGTGTCCCCCATATCTGCTGGTCTCCTCATCACCCTGTCAGGAAAGGAAATGTGAGTAGCCTAGCATGCCTTCTGTTTGGTGAAGGTGTGAGCTGGCTCTTTGCATCACCAAATCCTTTTAATGAACCACTCACCACCTTTTTAATAACATATTCTCTACTTTCTTTTGCCAGGAATTGACAATAAGCTCACCAGGCTATAGTTTACAGACTCTGTTCTCTTCTTTCTGTTTTCCTTTTTAAAATTTGGACTTTGCTTCTTGAGAAGTGCACAGAACATTCTTTATTATCCCAAGAATGTTCAAAGGTTGCTGACTTTGGCTCAGCCCTCAATGCTGCCAATCCTTTCTGTACTTAGGATGAGCCCCATCCTGGCCTGGTGCCTGGAATGCATCAAATGATTTCAGTGACTCTCTTCTGTTTCTACCTTTTTTACTTCCCTCGGATTTAAGTTCCTAGTTGTTAACTCCAAAAGTTATCTAGGCTTACTCTGCTTCTTCTAGTCCCAAACTCATTCTTCTTGGAAGAGAAGGCGCATAAGAGTAAAGGAGCCCTACGCATCCATATCATCCTTGGAGCAATGGCCAATGCTTCCCTTAATCTTCTTCTTTCCCCAAATATAACAAAGTGTACTTGGCCCAAGCCCTGGGCTCATACCTCCATGGCTAAATGAGTTTAGCAAACACTGCCAAGGCCATTGTGTTCAGGTACTTAATAGATCTGAAACATCTTTGCTTTGGGGAACCCTCTCCATAGGTCACAAAGCTTCTGTAATGGAGGAGACTGCATTCTACAATCAGTCTGGATCAAAACATTTTATCACCTGCCAGTCAGCACAGTTACAAATGCCTGTGACCTGACTAGGCTAATCCTCAGACAAAAAGTAGACATTTCATCATGGCACCCTCTCTGCAAACTGATCTAATTTCATACTGCCGCCAGAATTGGAATTTACTGGCAAAGCCTGTAGATTCAGTAGAGCAAGGCTAGTATTCTCCTTCAAGATGATAGCAATCAGCTTAAGCTGCTCTCTCTCTCTCTTCTCTCTCTCTCTCTCTCTCTCTCTCTCTCTCTCTCTCAAAAAAATGCATTTTGATACCTACATTCTCCCTCTGATTATTATGGGAAAGAAAGAAAAGAAAAAAAAGAAAAGTCAAAATTATGGGTGACCCAAAGTTAAGTAAAGAGTTGTATTGTGGATGTGAAGAAATGATATAAAAGGTAACTTCAAGGTTATAGACTGAGAGCCACAAGAGATATTAAGGTCGGGATGGAGGCTAATCCCTCACCCCAAACAAGTTAGGCTGACATTTCCTTCAAAGACATTGAAAAGATGCTCAAGATGTAATTGATTCAGGGTGTTGACATTTTGACACACAGCAATTTCCTTATTGCCTAAACACAAAACACCCACTCGGAGCCACCTCAGGATTTTCTGATGATTGGTTGGTGAACCACAATAGGCAGACACGGGAGCTTCATTCAGCTGAATGAAGGTCACTGAGATGTCAGCATTCATCCTTGTCATCTACTCTTCCCCTATTATGGCTAAGTAAATCTTCTAGGTGGGTGGCACAGTGAATAGAACACAAAGATTAGGATTAGGAAGACTCATAGTGCTGAGTTCAAATGTGGCCTCAAACACTTACTAGCTATGTGACCTCAGGCAAGAAGCTTCATCCTGTTTGCCTCTGTTTCCTCATCAGTAAAATGAGCTGGGAAAGAAATGGCAAATTACTTCATTTTCTCTACCAAGAAAGCCCCAGATGGGGACATGGGGAGGCAGACACTGAAAAATGAAGACAACAACAAAACAACAAATCTGCTTTTGTCAACTGTTGGATAACCTACAAGTGTCTGATTTTAAAAGATTCTAACTAAAGTGGCTAATGTTGTCACTCTCTGTTGTAGCTAATAAATATGGACAAACAAAACAAAATCAGACAGTGATTTATCTGAAAACACAAGTCTCATTCTGCTGAGAGCTGCAGTACAGTACGTCATCAGTTTTTTTCAGGTTGGGATTGATCACTGCATTGACCAGAATTCTTAAGTTTTTCAAATCTATTTTCCTGTACATGACTGTGCTCATTTTGTAAGTTGTTCTTCTGGTTCTACCCATTTTACTCTGCATCAGCTCATACAAACTTCCATAGGTTTTTCTAAATTTAGATTCCATTAGATTATAAGTTCCTTATGGGCAGAAAGTGGTTTTTTTTTCCTTTCCTTGTAAACCAAGTGTTTAAGTACTTGTGACACAGTAGACATTCATTAAATATGTATTGACCAACTTTCTTTTTTTGATGTCTTCAGGATATTTGTCATATATCAAAGGGAAATCATTCATAGCTTAGTGGTGTTTTTAGGTCTTGTTCCAAATTGTTTTCCATAAAAATTAGGCCAATGCGTAGCTCCACTAAGAGTACATTAATGTAACTGAACTCTGATGCTTCACCTCCCCCACACCACATGCAGCAAATGCCATTCTCCTCGTTTATCATCATTCTCAATTTGACTGGTGTAACTTGGAACTTTAGAGTTGTTGGTTTTTATTTCTTTTATAATTAATGAACCAGGGCATTCTTCACCATGTGGTTACAGATAGGTTGTATTCCTTCTTTTGAATTTTGCCTGTTCATAAAATTTAATCAATTATCAATTGGGTAGTGATTCTTAATCTCAAATATTTACATCAATTAACTAGACGACTTTGACATCAGACCTTAGTCAGAGACAATGGCCTCAAAGATTCGTGCTTCACATAACTCCAATGAACAGATTTCTTTCTTATTGTTACTTCACTGAGGTGTGTTGTGAGAGTGTGCTCTACAGCTGTAGGGCAAATGAGACAACAAGCCTTGATAAACAATGGCTCAGAAAGAACATCAGTTTCAACCCTGATGCCGCCCTTCTTCTTGCTGTGAACTTGCTAAGGTCTACAAAGAAAGGGCCTTAGTAAATAATAAAATCAAGGTGAAAACTCAAGAGAATTGTCCCTTTACTTCCATTTATTGTCCTTTTACCGATTAAAGTGCCAACCACCCATTTTATCAGCAGGATCATGAGGGAATATCTATTCATACCTATACTATTACAGCTGAGATTGTATTCATTTCATTCACAATGAATGGCAGGTTACTATTTGGCTGAGCTTCTTAGCTTAAAACAAAACAAAAATGAGATGAGGAACAGATTCATTGTGCCTCCCCTTTTATATCCAGCCATAAGAATTTTATTGGGGGTGGGGAGGAATGGGATGCTAAGGGCACATGTCAAAAGAGGCACAGAATGGTACTGAAGGAAACAGTCCAAAGGTCAAGTTGTTATTACCATACTTCCATGGAATGGGTCCAACAGTATTCAACAGATATTTACGTGCTAATGGTTTAAGGATATACACATACATACGTACATACCTATGTACATAGGTATGTACATATAGATGTGTATATTTAGCATTCTATCATTCCAAATTACATCTTCTCTATGCAAATGGATGAAAAAGAGAAACGCTAAACATGATAGTAGGTGAAGGACCGCATTGTAATTTGATGGGGTTTCTGAGTCCAATGAATTTGATATCCATCTAGACCTTAGAGCAGGAAGGTCAGCCTGGATCCAGAGATATATTCTCTCTACAGCATTACTGACAAGACAATCGGGCCTCTGTCTAAATACCTCCACTACTATGGAAGTCATTAGTCCCTGGGTAACTCAGTCACTTTTGGACAACTCTAACAGTTAGTAGGTTTTTCCCTGGCAGAAAATAAAAGCATGTCACCCTATAACTTCCCAATGTGGTTTTCAGTTCTACCTTCTGATGCCAAGAAGTGTAAATCTAATCCCCCTGCCATATGGCAGGCTCCTTAAGTATTGGATAACAATGGCCCTGTCCCCTTGAAACTTCACAGCTTGAGGCAAGCTTCAGTTTCTTCAGCTGATCCACAGAGAGCAGAGCTTCTGGTCTACTCATCCTCCTTGTTGTTCTTCTTTAGGTAATGTTCCATCTCATTAATTGTCCTTTTAAAATGAGGTTCCCAGGCTCCCTGATATGGTCAGAATATAAAATAATTTAAATGCCCTTTGCTCCAAATACCGGTGACTCACTTCCACTTCCAGGAGCCAAGATGGCAGGGTAAGGAGTAAATCACTCTTACCCTCCCTCACTGACCTCTGGAAGCCCAGAAAATATCAACCCAGGAAAATCCCTGAGCTAGCAAAAAGACAGGGCACAGCAGCCTTGTATCCCAGGAAGCTTGAGGGATTAACGGGAAAGGCCTGTCTCACTCTGGGAGAGGGAGGGGGGAGCAGTACAGGACTGGAGATGTCCCAGCAAAGCAGTGGCAAGCGCCACCTCAGCATACAAGGGGGAGATCTTAAGACCCAGGTTGGTGGAGCAGGCAAGTGCCAACACCAGGACCTCCTGAAAGTCTCAATATAGGAAGGAGAACTGGTAGACACCAGCTCAGAAAACCACCACAGATGGGCAACAGTGTCTTCCAGCAGTGAAATCACCTGGTACCTCAACAAAACTATAGGAAGCACAACTCCAAAAGGCAAAGCTCCAGGCTGACAGAAATCCACCAGCATCAAAACATCCCTCTGCAAGGCCTGGGCCAGCAAAAGCCAAACATTCAAGTGCAAGGACCTGGTGAGGAGGAAAAGAAGTTTGGGTAAGTGCCCCCTTCACTCCAGCAGAACTCAACATTCTTTTCAAAGTCAGGAGATAGGTATACACCAGGAACAAAGAGCAGAAATGGAAAATGACCATAGATTCTTATTTGGGGGAAAGAAAAGATCAAGGCACAAATTCATAAGGGGACAACATCATTAATACACCCAAATCTGAAACCTCAAAGGGGAATATGAACTGGCCTCCAGCCCAAAAAGCCTTCTTGGAAGAGCTCCAGAAGGATTTTAAAAGTCAAATAAGAGAAGTGGAAGAAAAATTGGGAAAAAATGAGAGGTATGCAAGAAAGAGTCAATAGCTTGGAAAAGGAAGGACAAAAATGACTGTAGAAAACAAGTCATTAAAAAGTAGAATTGACCAAATAGAAAAGGAAGCACAAAAACTCACTGAAGAGAAAAACTCCTTAAAAAATAAAGTGGGCCAAATGGAAAAGGCAGTACAAAATCTAATAGAAGACACCAACTCCTTAACAATTAGAATGGATCAAGTTCAAACTAATGACTAAGAGAGAGCAGGAATGAGTCAAAGAGAAACAAAAGAATGAAAAAATACAAGAAAATGTAAAATGCCTCATTGGTAAAACAACTGCCGGGGGAAATAGAGCCAGGAGGTATAATTTAAAAATTATGGTCCACCTGACAATCATGACGAAAAAAAGAGCCTGGACAAGATCCTTTGGGAAATCATCAAAGAAAACTGCCCTGAGGTCCCAGAACCAGAGGCTAAATTAGTCATGGAAAGAATCCACCAATCACCTAAGAGAGATCCCAAACCAAAAACCCTAAGGAATATTGTAGCCAAATTCCAAAATTACCAGATCAAAGAGAAAATACTGCGAACAGCAGAAAGGAACAATTTAAATATCACAGAACCACAGTCAGAATTATGCAGGACCTTGTAGCTTCTACAATAAAAGATGTGAGGGTGTGTAACACAACATTCTGTAAGGCAAAGGAGCTTGGATTACAACCAAGGATCAACTGGCCAGTGACGCTCAGTATAATCTTTCAGGGGAGGAGATGGACATTCAATGAAATAGGGGACTTCCAAATCTTCCTGATGAAAAGACCGGAGCTCAACAGAAAATCTGACCTTCAAATACTCAAAAGAGGCATAAAAAGGTAAACAGGAAAGAAAAAACCCCCAACATATTATTAATTAGGGCAAACTGTTTATATCCGTACAAGGGAAGATGACATTTGTAACTCTTAAGAATTGTAATGTCATTATGACATTTAAAAAGGGATATACTTAGAGGGTACGAGGTTAAGTTGACTTTGATATGATGGTAAAAATCTAATTAACTGGTGAAAAGAGATTGTACTGGGAGAAGACGAAAGGAAGAGACAGACAAGGAAAAATTACAATACATGAAAAGGCACAAAAAACAAATATAATAGAGGGAAAAAGGGAGGGAGATGAGCATTGTTTGAACCTTACTCTCATCAGATTTGGTTCAAAGAGGGAATAACATAATCAGTTAGGTATAGAAATCTAACTTACCCTATAGGAAGTAGAAAGAGTAATGGAAAAAGAAAAGGGAGGGGGCTAATAGAAGGGAGGGCAGACTGGGGGAGGCAGTGGTTGAAAGCAAAACTCTACTGAGGAGAGAAAGGGAAAAAGGACGGAAAAAAGCATAAATGAAAGGGGGAATAGGATGGAGAAGAAGGCAGAGATAGTAATCATAACTGTGAAGGTAAATTGAATGAACACTCCCATAAAACAGAAATGGAAAGAAGAGTGTATTAAAAACCATAATCCCACAATATGTTGTTTACAAGAAATACATTTGAAGCAGAAAGATACACACAGAGTAAAGGTAAAAGGCTGGAGCAGAATATATTATGCTTCAGCTGAAGTAAAAAAAGCAGGGGTACCAGTCCTGATCTCGGACACAGCAAAAGCAAAAATAGATCTAATTAAAAGAGATTAGGAAGAAAACTACATCCTGGTAAAAGGTACCATAGTCAATGAAGCAAATGGAAGAATTTATGACCAAGCAAGAGACAGGGAACATTACGAAATTCAAAATGGACAATTTTGATTACATTAAATTGAAAAGTTTTTGCACAAATAAAGCCAAAGCGTCTAAGATTAGGAGGTAAGCAAAAAACTGGGAAAGAATTTCTACAACCAGTGTCTCTGATAAAGGCCTCGTTTCTAAAATATATAGAGAACTGAGTCAAATTTATAACAATCTAAATCATTCTCCAACTGATAAATGGTCAAAGGATATAAACAGGCAGTTTTCAAAGGAAGAAACTAAAGCTATAGTCATATGGAAAAAAAATGCTCTAAATCGCTATTGATTAGAGAAATGCAAATCAAAATGACTCTGAGGTACCACATCCCACCTGTCAGATTGGCTAGCATGACAAAACAGGACAATGATAAATGTTGGAGAAGATGTGGGAAAATTGGAACACTAATACATTATTGGTGGAGTTGTAAAATGATCCAACAATTTTAGAGAATAATTTAGAACTATGACCAAAAGTCTATAAAATTTTGCATACCTTTTGACCCAGCAATAGCACTTCAAAGTCTGTATCCCAAAGAGATCATAAAAATAAGAAAAGGACCCAGAAAAATATTAATAGCAGCTCTTTTTATGGTAGCAATGAATTGGGAATTGAGGGGATGTCCATCAATTGGGAAGTGGTTAAACAAATTATGGTATATGAATGCAATGGAATACTATATGCTATAAGAAATGATGAGCAGGTAGACTTCAAAAAAACTTGGAAAGATTTACATGACTATAAAAATTCTTTCCCAGTTTTCTGTTTCCTTCCTATTCTTGGCTTTGTTTGTGCAAAAACTTTTCAATTCAATGTAATCAAAATTATCCACTTTGCATTTCACAATGTTCTCTGTCTCCTGTTTGGTCATAAATTCTTCCATTCCCCATAAATCTGACAGGTAAACTATTCTTTGACCTCCCAATTTGCTTATAGTATGAGCCTTTATATCTAAATCATGAAAGCATTTTGTCTTTATTTTGGTATACGGTGTGATTTTGTTCTATAACTAGTTTCTGCCATACTCTTTTCCAGTTTTCCCAGCAGTTTTTGTTAAATAGTGAGTTCTTATCACAGAAGCTGGGGTCTTTAGGTTTATCAAATAGTAGTTTAGTATAGTCATTGACTACTGTGTCTTGCATACCTAACCTATTCCACTGATCCACCACTCTATTTCTTAGCCAGTATCAAGTAGTTTTGATGATTGTTGCTTTATAATACAATTTAAGATTTGGAATGGCTAGGCCACCTTCCCCTGCATTTCTTTTCATTAGTTCTCTTGACATTCTGGACCTTTTGTTATTCCAAATGAATCTTGTTATTATTTTTTCTAACTCTATAAAATATTTTTTGGTAGTTTGATTGGCATGGCACTGAATAAGTAAATTAGCTTAGGTAGGATTGTCATTTTTATTATATTAGCTCAACCTACCCATGAGCAACTGATGCTTTTTCCAGTTATTTAGATTTAATTTTATTTGTGTGAAAAGTGTTTTGTAATTGTGTTCATACAGTTCCTAGGTTTTCTTAGGAGGTAGACTCCTAAATATTTTATAATGTCTACAGTAACTTTAAATGGTATTTCTCTTTCTATCTCTTCCTGTTGGGCTTTGTTGGTAATATATAGAAATGCAAATGATTTATGTGGGTTTACTTTATAGCCTGCATCTTTGCCAAAGTTGTTTATTATTTCAAGTAATTTATTTACTTGATTCTTTAGGATTCTCTAAATATGTTATCATATCATCTGCAAAGAGCGATAGCTTTGGGTAAAGGTATTGCCAATGCAGACTTATGGAGTCAGCAGTCACTGTCTCTCCTCCTCTTGACTCACTGCTGTTAGCTCTCACCAAGGAATAAGTCTATCAGGAAGCTGCTTTACTGCCATGGCTTTCAAAGACACCAGTAAGACCCTTGTGGAGCCCAAAGTGGCCATTAAGCAGATCCAGATCACCCTCGCCAGTTGCAATGTGAAATCCCTCAAGAAAGTGTGTGCTGACCTAATTACAGGAGCAAAAGAAAAGAACTTGAAAGTGAAGGGAGCTGTTTGAAGGCTCACTAAGACACTGCAATTCACAACTAGAAAAACTCCTTGCAGTGAAGGTTCAAAGATGTGGGATCAGGTTCAGATGAGAATCCACAAATGCCTTATTGATTTGCACAGTCCTTCCAAAATTGTTAAACAGGTAACTTCTATAAGCAGTGTGAACTAGGTATAGAAGCTTAAATCACCATTGCAGATGCCTAATCAATCATCTCTTTTAATAAATTGATTGCAACTATTAAAAAAAGAATGATAGATTTGTTTCTTCTTTACTTATTCTAATACTTTCAATTTATTTTTCTTCTTATTGCTAAAGCTAACGTTTCCAGTACCATATTGAACAACATGGTGATAATGGACAGCTTTGTTTCACCCCTGATCTTACTGGAAATGCTTCTAGTTTATCACCATTACATATAATGCTTGCTGAAGGTTTTAGGTAGATGCTACTTATTATTTTAAGGAAGACTCATTTATTCCTATACTCTCTAGAGTTTTTAATAGGAATGCGTGTTGTATTTTGTCAGAAGCTTTTTCTGTACCTATTGAGATGATCGTGTGGTTTCTGTTGGTTTTGTTGTTGATATGATCAATTATTCCCATAGTTTTCCTAATATTGAACCAGCCCTGCATTCCTGATGTAAATCCTACCTGGTCACAGTGTATTGCTCTTGTGATAAATTGCTAACAATCTATTTGCTAATATTTTATTTAAAATTTTTGCATCTATATTCATCAGAAAAATTGGTCTAAATTTTTCTTTCTCTGTTTTGACTCTTCCTGGTTTAGGTATCAGCACCATATTTGTATCATAAAAAGAATTTGGTAATACTCCTTCACTTATTTTCCCAAATAGTCCATATAGTATTGAAGTTAATTGTTCTTTAAATGTTTGATGGAATTCATTTGTTAGTCCATCTGGCCCTGGAGATTTTTTCCTAGGTAGTTCATCAATGACTTGTTCAATTTCTTTTTCTGAGATGGGGTTAAGTATTTTACTTCCTCTTCCGTTAATCTGAGTAATTTATATTTTTATAAATATTCATCCATTTCACTAAGATTGTCAAATTTATTGGCATACACTTGGGAAAAATTGTTCCTAATTACTGTTTTAATTTCCTCTTCATTGGTGATAGATTCACCCTTTTCATTGTTGATACTGGTAATTTGGTTTTCTTCTTTCTTTTTTTTTTTAAATTAAACTAACCAAAGGTTTATCTATTTTATTGTTTTTTTTTTCATAAAACCAGCTCTTAGTTTCATTTACTAGTTCAATAGTTCTCTTAATTTAGATTGTACTAATCTCTCCTTTGGTTTTCAGTATTTCTAACTTGTTATTTAATTAAGGATTTTAATTTATTCTTTTTCTATTTTTTTAATTGCATGCCCAATTCATCGATCTCTTCTTGTCTCTACTTTATTCATGTAAGCATTTAGAGATATAAAACTTCCCCTAAGGACTGCTTTTGCTGCATCCCATAAGTTTTGGTATGTTGTCTCATTATTGTCATTCTCTTGGATGAAGTTATTGATTGTTTCTATGATTTGTTGTTTGACCTATTCATTCTTTACAATTAGATTATTTAGTTCCCAAATATTTTTAAGTCTATCTTTCCATGGCCCTTTATTACATGTAATTTTTATTGCATCATGAGCTGAAAAGGATGCATTTAATATTTCTGCCTGTCTGTAATGGATTGTGAGGTTTTTATGCTCTAGTACATGGTCAATTGTTGTGTATGTGTCATGTACCATCAAGAAAAAAAAATATATTCCTTTCTATCCCCATTCAATTTTCTCCACAGGTCTATCATACCTAACTTTTCTAATGTTCTATTCACCTCCTTAACTTCTTTCTTGTTTATCTTGTGGTTAGATTTATCTAGTTCAGAGAGGGGAGGTTGAGGTTCCAAACTAGTATAGTTTTGCTGTGTATTTCTTCCTGTAACTCCCTGAACTTCTCCTCTAAGAATTTGGATACTACACCACTTGGTGCATATATATTTAATAATGATATTATTTCATTGTCTATCGTGCCTTTTAGCAGGATGTAGTTTCCTTCCTCATCTCTTTTAATAAGATCCATTTTTGCTCTTGTTTTGTCTGAGATCAGGAGTGCTACCCCTGCTTTTTTTTTATTTCAGCTGAAGCACAATATACCCTATTCCAGCCTTTTACCTTTACCCTGTGTGTGTCCCTCTGTTTCAAATGTGTTTCCTGTAAACAACATATTGTAGGATTATGGTTTTTAATCCATTCTGCTATCTGCTTCCATTTTATGGGAGAGTTCATTGTATTTTCATTGACAGTTATGATTACTATCTGTGTCTTTCTCTCTATCCTATTTCCCCCCTGTTTATGCTTTTCTTTCTCCTTTCTCCCTTTCCCTCCACTCTAGTGTTTTGCTTTTGACCATCACCTCCCTCAACCCTACCTTCCCTAGTCCCACCTCCCTTCTATCTCCCTTCCCTTTTCTTTCCCCTTTTCCTTCCTACTGCTTATAGGGCAAGTTAGATTTTTATACCCAACTGATTGTTATTCCCTCCTTGAGCCAAATCTGATGAGAGTAAAGTTCAAACAATTCTCATCTCCTTCCCTTCTTTCCCTCTACTGTAATAGGTTTTTGTGCCTTTTCCTGTAAAATTCAGCTATTCCGGGGTTTTTCTTGGGGTGATATTTTCTGGGGTTTCAGAGGACAATAAGGGTGGGTGGGAACGACTTACTTCTTACTCTGCCATCTTGGATCCCAGAAGCAGAATTCCCAACTCAGGCAATTCTTAAACCCAAGTGTAGAACTTTGTGCTTTTAGCAGTTGCATTTCATTTTATTCCATTCCATTCACCTTTCTGGCCTGTAATAATCTTTTGTCATCCTGCCTCACTCCTTGACATCAATTCAGCAAGCCCTGCCAGCTCAGTTCCATTTGTCAAAGGGACAAGCATAGCATCTACTTCTTCATCTGACATTAAAAATGTGGATGATCCCAGGGTAAAGCACAGATCCCTGGGGCAATTCACTGAAGACCAGGCTTCAGATTATCATAAATGCAAGAAGCTCTACTCTTTGGGCTCTTTGTCTTGAGCCAGTCATTTCCCCTTGTTGTAAGTGCTTCAAATACATTATTGTGGTGGTAGCACTTGGCCCAAGTGAAGTCCCTTCTGAACTTCTTGAATGCAGTTCTGAACTAGATGGCAGCAGCTGGGTGGGCTTACAGCCTTCTCTATACCCAGTTGCTGTGGTCAGGACTTAATTTACTGCAGGCAAGTCAAGAAGGGTGATGATTTGGGGAGCCATTGTTGTTCTGGGTGCTTGGAAGTAATCAAGGCAGTGAGGACCGCATGGAAAATGCCTCAGCTGGTCAATGGTACTCTCAAGCCATTCCAAATGGGAAACAAGTCCCTGACCCCCAGATGAGGAGTCAATGGGGTTGGCACATAAGGGCAATATTCATGCACCCCAAACTCCACCCCAAGTCTAATGGCAAATAACCTTAACCACTGCAAAGTGGATGAGGAGGCAGTGATACTGTGTGTCCACCGTTGTAGACAAGGGAAAATCAATCATTGGAGCAGATCTAAATGTAATTTGCTTAAGCTGTGCCTAAATTGAAATAATGAATTTTGCACACTCTGCTATTCCTTGGAGCTGTTATTTTTAACCATCTTGGTTAACATATAGGATTGTTGTTCACTAAAATTAAGGGGAGAAGGAGAGAGAGGGGGTGAGAGGGAGACAGAGACAGACACAGAGAGAGACCACAGAGAGAGAGTATATGTGTGTGTGTACTGCCTTGTAGTCAGGAAGATCTTCATTCAGGTCCCACTTCTGACACTATTTGACCCTAGGAAAGTCTCATCACCTCTCAGTGATGCCAGGGAGCTCTCTAAGATTGCACATTACAGAGCTACATGGATAAAGGGACTTTCCCCACCAAAAGTTCCTTTTATCAACTAAATCATAGTTCTGGATCAAAAACAAAAAAACATTGAGATTATGTAAAAGGGAGGGATGACTCTACACTGTGTTAAAATGAGCCCTGGGATTGGCTCTTCCAGAGACCAAGGGGAAACTGTTCTTTTTGTTTGGACACACCAAGGCTTCAGTTTAACATACTATCTAAAAGGCTGCAGAATCATTTGTAAAGAAAGGTTCTTTGAGTGACTTTATAACCACAAAGGAAGGAGTAAAAGAGAAGCAGGTGACATTGAACAGCAGTCTGTCCATCTTATCTCCTGCTGTGGTCCAGTGAGTGGCCAGAGAAGAATTGGAATTAGAACCCAAGCCCATGGGCTTTACATTCAATATCCCTTTTTCTAGTGCCCTTCCTCCTTTCTAGACTCTTGTGATCATACTCTTTTGGAGCTTTGAACTGTGTTATTTATGCTAAAAGTCTGAGATACAGTGAAACTGATTTCTAGACAGATTTGTTATTAAAGGAATGTAAACTAGTGTTCTTCAATTAATTTTTTTTAGGCAATTGGGGTGAAGTAACTTGCCCAGGTTCTTACAGCTAGTAAGTATCAAGTGTCTGGTCTGTGACTGGATTTGAACTCAGGTACTCCTGACTTCAGGGCCTGTGCTCTACCCATTGCAATTAATTTATTTTTTAAATGTAATATTTTATTTTACTAATTTCCAATAAATGAGCATTTTTTCTTCTTCTCATGTACTGTTTCCCCTCTCCAAACCTTCATTCAATTTTTCTTGTGTTTTTTTTTCATAGGAAAATAATGCCTCTCAAACATCAATAGAGAATAAAGAAAATATCTACATGAATGAATAAAGTCAGTGGGAGTTGAATGCTGTCATTTTAACTGTGCCTTGCCCAGAACACTCCAGCACATCCTTTCCTGCTCGTCTCTGTCAGAAAAGTCCACTCAGAAACTTTGTCTTCTCTTTCTTATCACAGGTGCCTCCAGAGATGTTTTAGTTAAGGAAAAAGTGACTTTTCTTGCCACTTGGTAAACAACTTTGTAAAAGAGTCACAAAAAATACTGAAAAAAATAATACCATAGAAAACACAGTTGGCCAAATGTAAAAAGAGGTACAAAAGCTCACTGGTGATAATTCCTCAAAAATTAGAATTGGGGGGAAGCTAGGTGTTGCAGTGGATAGAGCACTGGCCCTGAAGTCAGGAGGACCTGAGTTCAATCTGGTGTCAGACATACAACCCTTACTAGCTGTGTGACTGGGGCAAGTTACTTAACCCCAATTGCCTCACTAAAAAAAATTAAATAAATAAATAAAATAAAGAATTGGGCAATGTGTGCTACTGACTCCTTGAGATATAAAGAAACAATAGTCAAAAGAACAAAAATAGAATAAAATATAAAATATCTCCATGGACAAACAAGTGACCTGGGAAACAGATCAAGGAGAGATCATTTAAAAATCACTGGACTAACTTAAAGGCATAACCAAAGAAATAAGTTTCATATCATATTTCAAGAAATTATAGAGGGGGCAGAGCCAAGGTGGCAAAGTAAAAGCAGTGACTTGCTTGAGCTCTCCCCCAAACCCCTCCAAATACCTGTAAAAAATGGCTCTAAACCAATTCTAGAGCAGCAGACCTACAAAAAGACAGCATGAAAAAAATTTCCAGCCCAAGACAACTTGGATAGTTGATTGGAAAGGACTATTGCACTGGGCAAGGAGAGAAGTGCAGTTCAGCATGGGTGTGCAGGCAAAGATCAACCCTCAGCAAACCTGGAGCAGGCCTCAGGGGACTGAATCACTGGCAGCTGTGGAGGTTTCCAGATTTATCAACCCACAAATGCCAAAGACAACTTAGAAGGTCAGTAGGAAAGGTTTGTGACTGTGGTGAGAGAGAAGCTCAGTCCCAGACCCAGTCACTATAGAAGTGTTTTGCATAACTACACAAGTATAACTTGTATTGACTTGCTTATCTTCTCAATGAGGGTGGGTGGGGAGAGAGGAAGGGAGAAAATTTGTGACCCAAAGTTTTACAAATAAATGTCAAAAATTGCTTTTAAATGCAACTGGGGAATAAGATATACAGGCAATGAGGCATAGAAATCTACCCTGCTCTACAGGAAAATAGAAGGGAAAGGGGATAAGAGAAGCGGGGGGAGATAGAAGGGAGAGTAGGTTAGGGGAAGGAGTATTCAGAATGCACACTGTCTTGGGGTGGGGGGAAGAATAAGCTGGAGAGAAAATCTGGAACTTAAAATCTTGTGGAAATGAATGTTGAAAACTAAAAGTAAATAATTTTTTAAAAAAAGACACCAGGAAGTCATCATTTGACACACATTAAACTTGTAGTCAACTTAAAAAAAAAGAAATTATAAAGGAGAACTTCCTTAATTTCCTTAAACCAGAGGGTAAAATACATATCTAAACAATCCATGGGTCACCTCCTGAAAGAAGTCTCAAAACAAAAACTCCCAGGAAAATTCTAGCCAAATTCCAGAGCTCCCAGGTTAAAGTGCAAATACTTCAAGCCACAAGAAAGAACTCTTGCAAATAGTGTGGAGACCTAGTCATCACCACACAAGATTTATCAGCTCCTAAATTAAGGTAGCATAGGGCTTGGAATATGATATTCCAGAAGGCAAAGGAGCTATGATTAAAACCAAGAATAACCTACCCAGCAAAGCTGAGTACAATTCTTCAGGGGGAAAAACTGATACTTAATGAAAGATGACTTTCAAGCTTTCCTAATAAAAAAAAATGAGTGATGAATAGAAAATTTTACTTTCACATATGAGACTCAAGAAAAGCATAAAAAGGTAAACATGAAAGAGAAATCCTAAGGGACTCAATAAGGTAGAACTGTTTACATTTCTATATAGGAAGATGATACATGTAACTCTGAAGAACTTTATGATTATTAGGGCAGTTAGAAGGAGTCCACATGGACAGAGTGTACAGTAGTGAGTCATTTGTGTTGCAATGATTTTTATAAAAAAGGAAAAATGGATGGGTGAGAAAGAGGAATGCACCAGCAGAAGGGGCAAGAAAGTGAAAGAATTTAAAAATTAACTCACATAAAAGAGATGTACAAGGAAGAGCTTTTACAGTGGAGTGAAAAAAGAAGGGGGGAGGTAATGCTTGAATATGACTCTCATCTGAATTGGTCCAAACAGAGAAGAATACACACACACACACACACACACACACACACACACATTAAAATGGGTATAGAAATGTATCTTACCCAGCAGGAAAGGAAGAGGGGAATAGGATAAAAAAGGGAGAGTAACAAAAGGGAAGGAAAATGAAAGTGAGTAGCAAAACAAACTATTGAGGAGAGATAGGGTAAAAGGAAATGGATAAGGCTAAACAAAAGAGAACAGGATGGAGGAAAATGCAAAGGTAGTCACCATAATTCTGAATCTGAATAAGATGCTTTCACCCATGAAATGTAAGTGGATAGCAGAATGGGTCAAGAAACATAATATAACAACATGTTGTTTACAAGAAACACTCTTGAAACACACAGAGAGAGGCACATACAGACAAAAAAACTGGCTGGAGCAGAATCTATTATGTTTCAATTGAAGTTTAAAAAAAGGGAAGGGTAGCAACCATGATCTCAGAAAAAGAAAAGACAAAAATAGGCCTAATGAAAAGAGAAGAGATAAGGAGGGAAACTATATCTTGCTAAACGTCATCATAGATGATGAAGTAATAGCAAAACAAATATAAATGCACTAAACAGCATAGCATCTAAATTTTTAAAGGAAAAATTAAATGAGTTCTAAGAAGAAATAGAGTAAAATTATACCAGTGGTGGACCTCAATATTCTTCTTTGAGAGTTAGATATTAAGTAAATTAGAAATACATTAAAGAAATGGATAGAATTTTATAAAAGGTAGATAAGATAGATGTCTTGGCAAAATTAAATGTAAATAAATGGGAGCATGTCTTTTTCTCAGCTGCAAATGGCACCTTCCCAAAAATTGACCATGCATTAGGGTATAAAAACCTTACAAACCAATGCAGAAAAGCACAAGTATTAAATATTCCAGTTTTAGACTATGATGCAATAAAAATTGAATTCAATAAAGGGCCTGGGAAGCATAGATTGAAAATTAATTGGCAACTAATCTAAAGGTAAAGAATGAATGGTTCAAAGGAAAAAAAATCACTAAAAATTAATAATTTTAAAAATTATTTTATTTTAAAATTAAATTAATAATTAATAATAATGATAACATATCAAAATTTATAGAATACAGCCAAAGCAATAATTAGAGGGAAATTTGTGGATGTGTGTGTATAAATACATTCATCAAGAAAAGTAAAAAGAAGAGATAAATGCATTGAGTATGCTACTAAAAAAAAAACTAGAAGAAGAGCAAATAAAATTCTCAATTAAACACCAAAATGGAAATCCTGAAAATAAAAGGAGAGATTGAAAACTGAAAGTAAAAAGTCATTGAACTGATAAATAAAAGTAGGAACTGGTTTTATGAGAAAAAAACAATAAAACACATTAACCAATGACCAATTCACTTTAAATTAATTCAATTTAAAGAAATAAAAAAGAAAATCAAATTACCAATATCCAAAATGAAAAGGTTAACTTCAGCACCAATGAAGAGGAAAGGAAACCAATTATTAGGAGCTATTTTGTCAAGTTATATGCCCACAAAACTGACAATCTAAGTTTAGTGAATGAATATTTTAAAAATATAAATTGCCCAGAATAATAGAAGAAAGAGAATATTTAAGTAGCCCTTATTTAAAAAAAAAAAATTGAAAAGGCCATCAATAAACTCCCAAAGAAAAAAATCCCAAGAAACGTATGGATTTACAAGTTAATTGTAACAAATATTTAAGGAACAAACAAGTTCAATACTATATAAACTATTTTTAAAACTAGATTTTTAAAAGTCCTACATAATTAGTTTTAGGAAACAAAAATACTTTTCATACCTAAACCAAGAATAGCAAAAACACAGAAAGAAAACGTTAGGCCAATTATCCATTATCACTACTATTGTTCAATATTATATTAGAAATGCTAGCTAGAGCAATAAGACAAGAAAAAGAAATCGAGGGAATAAAAATAGGTAATGAGGAGGCAAAATTATCATTCTTTGCAGAAAAGACAATGGCATACTTTGAGAACCCTGGAGAATCAATGGAAAACACTGGTTGAAACAATGAACAACTTTAGCAAAGTTGCAGAATATAAAATAAATCCACATAAATCATCATCATTTCTATAGATAACCAACAAAACCCAGAAGGAGGAGAAAGAAAAAGAAAATACATTTAAAATAATTACAAACATTATCAAATACTTGGAAGTCTACCTGTCAGGACAAACTGAGGGATTATATGAACACAATTACAAAACACTTTACGAAGACAAATCTAAACAAGTGTAGCTGTATTAGCTGCTCATGAATCTACTGAGCCAATATAACAAAAATGAACTTCTATCTATATTATTTTACTTATTTAGTGACATACCAACCAAACTACCAAAAACTTATTTTGTAGGGTAGGAAAAATAATAACAAAATTCATCTGGAACAACAAAAGGTCAAGAATATCAAAGGAATCATCAAAAAAAAAAAATGTAAAGGTGGACTAGCAGCACCAGATCTCAAAATGTACTACAAAGTGATGATCATGAAAACAATTTGATACTAAGAAATAGGGTGGTATGCAGTGGAATAGATGTGGTACACAAAAGTAGTAAATAATTATAATAACGTAGTATTGGATAAATCCAAAGATCCTAGCTTTGGGGGCAAGAACTCACCATCTGCCTAAAAATGCCAGAAAAACAGGAAAGCAAACTGAGCAGAAATCAGGCAAAGATCAACAACTTATGCTGTATATGAATACAAAACTAAAAGTAGTAAATTATTTAGACATAAAGGGGGGTGCCACAAGTAAACGATGGAAGCATGGAATGATTAAACTATAAGATCTATAGATAAGGGAAGAGGTTGTGATCAAACAAGAGATAAAGAAGATTGCAGTATGTAAAACTGATAATTTTGTTTTCGTGAAATTAAAGTGTTTTTTTTTTCTCTCCCAGAAACAAATCTAACGGAGTCAAAATAGGAAGGAAAGTAAGAAAATTAGGGGGAGGGGTTGATAACAAAGTTCTCTTATAAAGTTTCATTTCTCATAAGGAACTTAGCCAAATTCATAAAAGTAAGAATCATTCTTTAATTGATAAATGGTCAAAGAATATGAACAAGTCGTTTTTAGAATAAGAATTGAAAGACATTTAAAGTCATATAAAATGCTCTAAATCACTACTGATAAGAGAAATCCAATTTGAAACAACTGTGTGTTACAACCTCACACCTTAAATTGACTAACATGACAGAAAAGGAAAATGACAAATGCTGGAGGAGATGTGGGAAAATAGGGACACCAATGCACTGTGGGTGGAATTGTGAAATGATCCAATCATTTTGGAGAGCATTTTGGAACTATGCCCAAAGAACGATCAAACTGCACATATTTTTTGATCCAGCAATAAAACTATGAGGTCTGTATGCAAAAGACATCAAAGAAAAAGGAAAATGACCTATTGTACAAAAATATTTATAGCAGCAGAACTGGAAATGAAGGGGAAGCTCATCAATCTGGGAATGGCTGAATGAGTTGTGGCATCTCATTGTGATGGACTAATATTGTCTAATGAGGGGGGTAGCTTAAAAAATGGGAAGACCTATATGAACTGCAAAGGGAAGTAAGCAGAAGCAGGAGATTCACAGATTGTGCAGAGTAACAGCAATGTTGTAATAATAATTAACTGTGAAAGACTTAGCTGCTCTGATCAATATAATAATTCAAGATAATTCCAGAAGACTCATGAGGAAAAAATGCTTTTTTCCTCCAGAGCAAGAACTGACAGACTCTGAGTGCAAACTGAAGTATGGGTAAAGAAAATCAAAAAAGGAAAATTACTTTATTTTTCTTGCTTTTCTGATATGGCTAATATGGAAATGTTTTGCATGATTTCACGTGTGTAATTGATATCATATAGCTGCTTGCCTTCTCATTGAATGTGGGAGCAGTAGGAGAGAGGGAGAATATTTGGAGTTACATTTTTTTAAGTGGATGTTAAAAATAAATTGAAAAATTGAAAAAAGACCCCTGATCACATGATGCCATGTTCTCTGAGAAGTCTTTCCCAATTCCTCGTAAACTTAGAGCCTTCCTCTGCTGATTTTCCCACATTCATCCTGTACATCTCTTGTTCAAACCCAGTTGCTTGGCTGTTGTCTCCCCAGTACTTGAGAGCTCCTTTCATTTTAATCATAGCACTTAATATGTTGTAGGTGCTAAAAAAAAGTGTTGACTAACTGACCAAGTCCCTTTTCCATATTACTAAGCAGTTGATGTGGTACTATCAGGAAATAGGGGTTTACGGATAGAGAAAGAAGGAAAGAAATCTCTGCAGCTTTCCCTCCCTCAAGATTCAGGGCAGTGGGGAACCCAGGATAGCCTAGGGAAGTAGTAGGGGCAGAATGAGAAGATGACCTCAAATTTCTGGGTCTCCAGCAGGCTGGCACAGACCCCTGGGTCTCTGGCACATCAACCCTGCCTCCAGGGTTGAGTTTAACTACCATGACATCACCAACAATGAAACTCGCCATGCTTGAAGTACCTGGAGGTCAGCTACAACTCAACTTGGACCAAGGTTTTACTAGCTGCTGCAAATACTGGTTGGAGCTGTCCTGGGGGCTACCCAGATCAGCATCAGAAATTCCCCGAATTCTGAGATATTGGTCACTACTGCAGAGGAACCTTCAGATTTTGGAGGAGGAGGACATGCAAATGCTCTATCAAGTTACTCTTCTGAAGGGCCTGGGATCCTTTCCCTGACCGGCCCTGTGTGAGTCCCTGTATCGCACTTGGAGCCAGATCCCCTACTTAAGCAGCACTCTTATTGTTCTGCCCCCCTCACAGAGGGTGGAAAGGAACCAGGAATCCATTGAGGGGAGAAATGACTGAAGAGAAGGGGTTCCACACATAGCTGTCTCAACTTTTCTCTGAGCCTCTGGAGTTTCCTTTGCTCTTTCTCAGAAGTCTGCTTAAAGGTATTAGGGACAAAAGATTTCCTCATGGCCACAGGTCAAAATAGCCTTAGAAGAGAAAAGGATAAGTGCTATTTCATTCAAGCAAAATGCTTCACAAATAGCAGGATATCTGTGTTCGTGTACTTGTTCATTCTTACATTTACACCTCTTGTAAAAAGGTTCCCAGGGATAGTCCTTTTAGGGAGACAAGTTTGAATTCAATAAAGCCTTTGTCTGGGACAAGTGTTTGTCAGCTCCTAGGGAGCTGCCTGGTTACTTCCCCCATTAGAAAAAGTCATTTCTGATTACAGATTTGGAAGGAAAGCTCTCTGCCCACTCAGCCCAACTCTACTACTTGTTAAGGACTCGCCATTTTCTGTTCTGTGTCACAGTTTGGAAAGTGGCAGCGGTTGCCCCCCAGACCAGAGCTCTGGGTGTGTACACTATGACAGTCTTATCATCCTGACAGAATTGAATAGAAGGAGCAAATTTTGTGGTTGAAGAATGAGACTCCCTAGACATATGTAACCTTTGCAAACCAGATTTGCCTGGAACATCCCCAGAACTGAAGATATTGTCAGGAGATGGTAGCCTTTAGGAATACTAACTATAGAAATACCAAATCAGAGGCATGCAGGTAGGACAAGGCAGTGGGAACTCAGGCACCCCAGATGGTGTGACTGCAGTGTCATCCCTCCAGAGGGATCTCTGAAACAAAACTACTCCACACTCACCCAAACCAGTGGGAACCAGCCCTTCATCTCTGGGCAGATTTCAATGTAATTTAGCATGCATTTATTAGACACCTAGGTTTCAAAGTGGAAAGAATATACAATTGGAGTCATGGAGTTCTGGGTATGAATACTGCTCTATGTCACTCTGGACAAGCTTTAGTTTTCTCCTCTCTTAAATGGAGATAGCAATAGTGCATACCTCCCAGGGCTGTTAGGAAGATGAAATGAAACTTTAAAGCATCATATGAGTGTTAGTTCTTATTATTGTGTGTCAGAACCCGCTCTCAGAACTAAGGACGCAAAGACAAAAGGAAAATCATCTCTGGCTTCAGAGAGATTACCTTCTACGGGGAAGAGACAGAGTACACAAAGACAATGAGGCATGAGCCAGACAAATAGAGAAGTGCCAGCATGGGACCAGGGTGGGGGTGGGAGGGAGATATCTTCTGCTGGCCCCTGAGTGAGCTAAAATTCTGAAAATCCAGAGCCCTTCAATTCTGACTCTGCCAAAGGGGGGACTTTCCCTGAATCCCACTGAACAGGCCCAACTTCAGAGGGTCTGACATTGTGTGATATAACAAATTCAAATGGATTACAATATGGAGATCACAGGCTGAGAAAGGTGAGAGCTATCTATGAGTCATCCCAGGGTTGTGTGGCCCACACAATATTACTCAGCTCTGAAACTGAGGAAATGAAATGCATGGACTTAGGGCAAAAGCGGCAGACTCAGTCTTGAGTGGGTGTGGCCAGCAGCCATGATGGGGGCCAGTGAGCAGGCTGCCACAGTCGCCACAATGCCTCACACAGCTTCCACTATGTGTGCCGAATGAAACAGACTGAAGAAGAGTATCTGGATGTAGCAAGCGGATGGCCAGACTAAGTATCGGAAGTGTTTTATGTATTTGGGAACCACATTGCCCTCCTGTGGAGTCACCCAACCCTACCTGGAAAGTAACTCAGGAATCTAAGCAATGGGTTCACCTTGGGGTAGAATCAATCTTGAAGGATAACACTCTCTCCCCTTCACCACCTCCCACACTGAATCATGCTATATTGAATTACCCTAAGGACCTATATGGGCCTCCACGTATCTAATACTGTGATATGAATTGAGAAGGGAAGCCAACCCCTTCCCCATTTTGCTCCCAATAAGCACATAATTCAAGGCAGCAGGGGCCAGGCAAAGTCTGAATTTGCTTCTCTGTTTTGGTGGCAAGGCTCCTGCTGACCTCCACCTCCGGGGCCACATGCCTGCTCCCTTCTCTGCAGGGGAGAGGGGTTTCTGGCACCAAACTTGATTCCTCATAAGACCTCTCTAGTGAGTTGAACATGACTCTGTCTCTGTGTTTGTCTCTCTCCCCTGCCCCACCCTTTATTCTACAACATTGATAAACCTGAACATGATATTCAAAGTTCTTTCTAGAATGACACAGATTACTTGTCTCAACCCTCTGTGAGTCAGGTCTCATGAATTAACAAACTTCTAAACCACTTAAGGATAGTCATGCTGTCACACACACAAATAGCAACAGAATACAAGATAGAGTAGAAGAATTATGACATTTCTGCTTGGCTTCCTCTCAAAACCTGGTTCCCAGAACCAACACTCCTCCCAGAGATGAAGACCCAACACTTATATGTCTACCATTGCCTGTCACTACTGCTGTATCTCTGAGCCAGAGGCCTCACCACTGGCTCTTCAGGGAGGTAGAAAGGCTGTGTGGATGGACAAACTTTCTGTGTCCTTCCACCCCCACCTCCCAAGGCATGCATACACACACACACACACACACACAGTGTCACATTCAGACACTCACACATGCATGCACACTCACATTCACACACACACACACACTATCACTGCAAGATTCACCTTTAGCTCTGCTGTAACATTTTTTTTCCTTTTGACTTTCAAACCCAGGGCCTGCAAGCCCTGGCCTCTGCTCCTTTTTATAGAAGTTGCTCTTTTCTACAACAGTTGGAGTTGTTTAAATCACTAAAATTGATCTGAACAGCAGCTTCATCACTCATAAAAATAACTTTTGAATGGGCCTCTAAATATCTCAGGCCAGGAAACTATCCAATAAGGACCTATCCTCTATCACCTCAAGGAAATATAAAAATGAACGTGCATGTCTTCTTCAGCAAGACATATTAAAAGTCCCAAACAAAGGATTCATCTTTTAGACTTATTAATTCCCCAGGATTCTTCCTGCCTCATGATTCTGGCAGTAATGGGTACTGATAATAATTAATCTAATGATAAATGGCTAACATTTCTGTAGTGCTTACTATGTGCCGCAAACAGGGCAAAGTACATTACACTTATCTCATTGGATCTTTACAACAATCCTGAGAAATGGGTGCTATTATTATTTCCATTTTACAGTTGGGGAAACTGAAGGAGATAGTTGGTTATTGCTTTCCCCTGGATCACAAAGCTAGTAAGTGTCTGAGGCTGGATTTGAATTCTAGGGCTGGTCCTCTATATACTTTGCTCCTGATCTGCCAATCCGGACTATTGTACCTTAAATAGAAATGTGATCCCACCTTTCTTATGTGTTGGCCAAGGAATCCGTTGATTTCTGGGTCAAAGGATGGAAAAGTGCTTTCTTGTTATACAGGCCAACTTGTATTGTCTTCTGTTCTTATATTACCTGTTTCCACTACAAATGAGATAACCACAAGATGGGTAGTACAATGAAAAGAAGCCTGGAAGGCCAAACCTTGGGTTTCACCAAGTACCAGATACAAAGTAGACCACAACTAATATTTGTTCTTATGTGGGTATATATTTTCTAACCTAATATATTATTTATAGCCACATTTTAACTTATTATTCTTTACAATGAATGAGTGAAAAACATTTCACCAATCACCTTGTAAACAAATATCAAAGTGGAAGGAAAAAAAACCTCAAAAACACAAACAACATCCAGAACTCTCAAGTCAAAGGAATATTTCTAAAAGTAACCAAAATGAAGAGTTCCAAAACTGAGGAATCACAGCTATGGATCACACAAGACTATGCTGAAATAAATTGTATTCTCCATTGTGGAGACTTAATCTGGGGATATGACATTCCAAATGACAATAGAACAAGGCATGCAATAAAAAATAACTTCCTTATTCCACTGGGATAGTAGAGTCCAACTGGGAATAAATTGTCATTGTTGCCCAGAAGAGTTTTATGCGTTATCTGGACAATATTGAAATCTTTGATATCTTTGCAAGAGAAATCACAAGGCCCTCAATAAGGATAAACTGTTTAAGTTTATCTATGGGAAGATGATACATGTAATTCCTAAGAACTTTATCATTATTAGGCCAGTTAGAAGGACTTTACATGGACAGAGTGCGTGCACGTGAGTCAATTATGCTGGGATGATCCCAAAAAGAAATGGATGGGTGAGAAAGAGGAACTAGAAGGAGGAATGGAGAAAAGGAACAGGGAAAATTATCTCACATAAAAGATGAATAGAAGGAAGAGGTTTTTCAGTGGAGGAAAAAAATAGAGGTGAATGACAAGCATTGTTTGAATCTCACTCTCATCTGAATTGATCGAAAGAGGAAAGAATATCTATAAATACTCACTTGGGTATAGAAATCTATTTTAACCAATAAGGAAGTAGGAAACGAAAGAAATAAGAGAAAAGGGGTGGTGGTGATAAAAAGGAAGGCAGATTAAAGGAGGCAGTTGTCAGAAACAAAACAGGCCTTTGAAGAAGGACAGGGTAATAAGAGAGAGAAATATTATAAAGAGAAGAAAATAGATGGAGGAAAATACACAATGATCATAGCTGTGAATGTGAATGGGATGAATTAACTTATAAAAGAGCAGTGAATAGACAAATGTATTAAAAACCAGAATCCAACCATATATTGTTTATAAGAAACACACTTAAAACAGAAAAACACACACAGAGTTAAAATAAAGGACTAGAGCAAAATCTATTATGATTTAGATGAGGTTAAAAAAAAAGGCATGGGTGCAGAGACCAGTATCTCAAACAAAGCAAAATGAAACATAAATCTAATTGAAAGAAATAGCTAAGGATACCACGTTTTGCTAAAAGGTACCATAGAAAATGGAGTAATACCAAAAAAAAAAAAAAGCAAGTTTCTCTGAAAGATATAGGGAACAGACACATTTAAAAAAAAATGAAAGGCATGACCCAATTGATAAATCATGAAAGGATGGGAATAAGTAATTTCTAGAATAAGAAATGAGAGGCATTTATAGTTACATAAAATGTTTTAAATCAGTATTGATTACAGAACTTCAAATTAAAACAACTCTGAGATACCACCTTACACCTATCACACTGGCTAACGTGGAAAATGGCAAATGCTCAATAGGATGTGGAAAAATAGGGACACTAATCCACTGTAGGTGGAGTTGCGAAATGATCCAAACATTCTGGAGAACAATTTGGAACTATGACCAAAAGGTTATCAAATTATGCATATCCTTTGACCAAGCTATACCACTACTAGGTCTGTATCACAAAGAGATAGAATGAAAAGGATATACAAGTACAAAAATACAGGACCTCTTTTCATGGTTGCAAAGAATTTGAAATTGAGGAAATGCCCTTCAATTGAGGAAGGGCTAAACAAGTTCTGATGTGTGATCGCAACAGAATACCATTGTGCTATATGAAATGACAAATGGGATGGTTTCAGAAAAACTGGGAAAGACCTGTATGAATTGATGCAGAGTGGAGTAAGCAGAACCAGGAGATCAATATACAGTAACAGAAATATTGTAACAATGATCAACTTTAAAAGAGTTAGCTACTCTGATCAATATAAGTATTTAGAATAAATCTGAAGGACTAATGATGAAAAATGCTATTTATTTCCAGAGAGAGAACTGATGAACTCTGAATGTAAATTGAAATTTAATTTTTCACTTTCTTTATTTTGATTGCTTTTTATGACATGACTAATATGTTTTTGCTTGATTTCACAAGTATAATTGATATCATATCGCCTGTGTTCTCAATGAGTGGGGGAGGTGCTGGAGAGAGGGGAGGACTTAGAACTCAAAATTTAACAAAAAAGAATATTGAAAATAAATGAAATTTTTTTATTTTTTAAAAACGAATCTACTAAACCCATATATTATACCTACCGGGCATCTTTCCATTGTCCTTAAAGTTAGTAAGAAAGCTAACTCTTCCTGGCATCTCATTATTTCATGATGCACATCCAAGAGAAAAAAAAACCCTCCATAATTTTAGACTAATATATGAGATGACTTTGGCTTTCTTATGTATTTTATTTCATGTCAAATAGATGCATGTAAAATGTCATGGTGGCAAAGCAAACTTGTGGGAGGAGGGCATCAAATTGGAACAATTAATGGACTAGGGATACAGAATCAGACCTACATCAGATACACATGGCCAACATGTTGATTTAGTTTAATTGATGTTTATTTGTTCAAGAGATGGTGGCTTCTATCTATGGGGATTCATTGGTGTGGGAGGGGGGAGAAGGAAGAAAAGGGGGAAAAAAGAAGTCAATGGCAACAACATCACAGAAATATTTCAAAGTAAAGGTGAAAATAGGAGGAGGTGTTAAAAGAGGCCACAGAAGGTCAGGATAGTTTATTACCATCTTATTAAATTCAAAACATGCTTTAAAATAAAAAAGAAACCTGTACATAACTTTGCAGCTTTGCATTTTGTTGTTGTTCAGTTATGTCTGTCTCTTCCTGACCTTGAGGACCACAACACACCAATACTGTCCATGAAGTTTTCTTAGCAAAGATTCTGGAGTGGTTTGCCATTTCCTTCTCCAGTGGATTAAGGCAAACAGAAGTTAAATGACTTGCCCAGGGTCACACAGTTAGTGTCTGAGGCTAGATTTAAACTCAGGACTTCCTGATGACAGGTCAAGTAGTCTATCCACTGAGCCACCTAGCTGCTCTATAGCTTTATTTACAATCCTTGTTGTCTGTTCTTTTGTGGATAACGAAGTCTTCATGTTAGTCTTTGTAAAACTCATAGCAAAAAAAAAAGTTCAAAAACTTATCAAAAGAAGAATAACAAAGTATAGACGGCAATATGAAAGTCTGTACCACATCACTCATTACTGAAAATGACTCTAAGGTTCTACCTGACCAAGCAAATTCACAAAGATCCCAGTGCTGGGAATCATAAATCCTAGAAAAGCTAGGAAAGACAGGCTCCCCAATAATGAGAACAGCTCAGCATTGCCACAGTTATTCTGGAAATCAATTTAGAATTCAAGTAAAAATGTGCCTAAAGTGTTCTGACCATTTGAAACAGAGCTCACCTGCTAGGAATATATCCCAAGGGGGCCAAGAATGGAAACAATAGACCAACACATCATAAAATACTCTTAGCAGAATTACTTTTTCTGTTGGCAAAGAACTGGAAACAAAGTTAACACCCATAAACTAGAGAATGACAAGTTTTCTTACACAAATGTAATGGAATAGTATTGCATCATAAGAACAATAAATAACTCAGAAAAGAGTAGGAAGATTTATATGCAATCATGGAGAGCGAAATATTAAGAACTATGCACAATGACAATAATAATGTAAATATATAGAATTAGAAAATAAAACATTATTAAGCAGTAAATTATAATCACCAACACATATGAACAAAGATTAGAAAATGTTCATTCCTCCAAATGTGGGAGCATGGACTCCCTTCCAAATCTACATCTTTAACTGCCTTTCAGACATCTTAAAGTGGATTCCAGTATACATCTTAAACTTAATATGCCCAGAACTGAATTCATTATCTTTCCCCCTAAAACATTCTCTTATTACTGTCAAACAAAACACCATCCTCTTATTCCCCCAGGCTTAAAAACTTCAAAGTCATCCTCGACTCCTCAGTATCCTTCACCCCTACATCCAATCTAGTGCCAAGGTCTGTAAATTTCATTTTGGAACATCTCTCCAATATGTCTCTTTCTCTCCTCTGGTACTATGACTGCCGACCCGCCCCAGGAGTGAAGACTCAACACATACTGCCTGGACTGCAATACCCAGCTGGTGGGCCTGCCTGCCTCAATTCTTTGATGTTGTACTGACTACCTGACTGTTCCACAAAGAAGATGCTTCTTCTCTTAGCTCTTGGCATTTTTACTGCCTTTCCACCATCCCCAGAATGCTCTCTTTGCTCTTCATCTCCATCTCCTCACTTCTAAGACTTTCTTTGAGTCCTAACTAAAATCACATCTTCTACAACAAATCTTTCCCATCCGCTCTTAATTTTAGTGCCTTCCCTTTTTTAGTTATTAGCCAAACATAGCTTGTTTGTTTATATTTGGTGGCCGCCTCTATCCTTAGGGCAGCTAGGTGGTGCAGTGGATAGAATGCCAGGCTTGAAGTCAGAAATTTAGGGTCATTTTCCTGAGTTCAAATCTGGCCTCAGACACTATCTGGGTAACCCTGGGCAAGTCATGTAACCTTGCTTGCCTCAGTTTCCTCATCTATAAGAGAAGCTGGAGAAGGAAATGGCAAACCACTGTGGTATTTTTATCAAGAAAACCCCCAATGGAGTCATGAACAGTCGAACATGACTGAAAGGACTGAACAACAGCTCCCTCCTCAGATTGTAAGTTCCTTAAGGGCAGAGACTGCCTTTTGCCTCTTTTTGTATCTAAGTACTTAGCACAGTGCCCAGCACATAGTAGGTCTTTAATAAATGTTTATTGACTTACTCTCAAAGCCAGTTGATATTGTAGTTATTTTGCTGAACTGCTTCCACACACACACCCCTTCTCTTTCTATTTTAATCTTTGTTATAAGGGATGGCTTGCTGGATTGGAAAGGTGAAGGAGATAACTAAATGATGGTGATTTTTTTATAATGGCATCAATGCAAATTTTAAGAAAGGAGTTGCAGTCTGTAGCTGAGAAGAGAGCACACACAGATGAGATCACAGTTCCGTCCAAGAATAGTATGCAGGCCACATTTTCCAAGCATTTATTGTTTTTTACTAAAAGTAAGCACTCTTTTTCCAAAGTGGGCTTCCTCGTGATTCCTCATAAGTATTCACTGAATAAGAAGGGACTGGTACAAAACTCTGAGTCAGAAATTCTGGGTGTAATAGTGGGCTTTCTACTTACTACTTATGAAAACCTATGAAAGAAATCAGATAATTTAAAGAGGAAAAAACTGAATTAGAAATACCAAAACAATAATGTAATAATGAAGAAATGTTCAGAAAATCAAGAAACCAAACCTAGACCGTACAACCATTCAGTCTGTGGCTTTAGAAAACTTACTGTAATTGTAAATCACATTGGCCCCACTACCACTAAGAGACCCAAGCTCACAACTCACAGGAGAAAAGTCCCACAGGGCACAAGCTTCTGAAATAGTAACCAATCTTCTTTGTTAAAGGTCCCTTCCCTGACTGCTGTCACAAGGAGTCAGGGATTGCTATGTCATCTGACGTCCTACACTGTTTCATGATTTGGGGCATTACTTAATCTGTTTATGCCTCAGTTCCCTCTTCTGTAAAATGAAGATTACTATAAATCTCTTCTTTCCTAGAAAGTCCTGGTGAGGATTCGATGAGATGATAGGGCCATATGCCCTTTGAGTATTTAGTGATCTGCATCACTACTACTGTTTGTGATCACAATATATAGGATTATAAGGGATATTTTAACAGGATGTATGCTAGCAGGTTCAATTGTAGGCAGTTGGCAAGTAAAGACAATGCTGTTCTCTGATCTCTTTCTGTCAATGGAAACCCTATGTGGCATTAGGTTGTCATAGGTGGAAGGTAGTGAGGTCTGTAGTGAGGTAAGCACAGATATGAGGTAGTGACGTCTTGAGAAAGATAAGGATGTTACAAAAGGCATGGAAGTAGCAGAAAGACCACATAAGGGATTGGTAGAAAATGTTGATCTATCTTTCCATCTGAAAACCCATCAAAAAGTGGACTTTGCTCTCAAGGAGATTAAAGACAGAAAACACAAAGCAGTCAGAAATGTTTAAGGGTTAGGTAAGTCTTTGAAAGAGAAGGGAGACGGAGTTAGATTCAAAAATAAGAATTATTCAGGAATAACTCAATTAAGAGGTTGACTTTAGATATCACCAGATATCATTTTAAAACTATAAACTGAGATGAGAGAAGTGACTTGTTATAAGTCACACATGTAGGAAAGAGTACCAGCATTCAAACCCAGGACTTCTGACACCTGGTCCAGGGCTCATTACCTTGTATCTCCTTCTACTAGCAGCTCATGCACAATATGACCATGATGCTATAAGACTGGCCTTTAGCAAATAAGACCATTTTTTTTCATCACGCTATAACTCTAGGGGCTAAGCTGGCCCAGCTGTGGGAGGGGCTGAATTTGGGCAGTAAATATGATGTGTGCCAGGGACATGATGGAACTTTTGACAAGCCTCTCCTCAATGGGACTTGCCAAAAAACCATCTGGGATGAACATTTTGCAATTGGGCAGCATACTGAATGAGATTTCACTAGCTTTTCTTCACAAGTTCCAAATGGTAATGTTTACAATACCTCAAAAATCCTGGAAGGCCAGCCTTATGTGCTGCACACACCACTTGAACAAGTGATGTGGGATCTTTTTCTTATTTCCCTTCATTTCTCTTGAGGCCACATAGACTGCGTTAAGAGTGAATTATTGAAAATTTGTTTCTGTTTTCATTTTTTAAAAATATGGCACACACTGAGAATCCTCAAGGGAATCTATAAACATATAGATGTCATAAAAGCAGATGAAACTAAATTGCTTCTCAGCCTACAACAGGTGTATTCATGTTCTTTGGATAATTGGGGAAAGTATCACATGATGATCCTTGAGTAGAAGTAGCCCCCTAGAAGTGCAAAAGGTGAGTCTTCTCTCATGATGATGTTATCAAGAGAGCATGAAGGAGGAACACCAGGAATGCCCAGAAAGTGTGGGGAGAAGCATAGGTTCAGTTAAGTAAATTCAAGATCCCCCTGAGCAGTTAACTCGTCAACCTCCTGAACAGCTGCATAGCCTCATCCAGTTTTGCCTGGTCCAGAGTTCAAACTAGAGCAAACCCTGGCAACCAGAATTTCCAGGTACTTACTGATTTTGAACACTGGCCTGAACTCCATGACTTCATGACCATCAGCCTCCCTGAAGAAGGATATGCAAGACACTAAATGACTGTTCTATCAACCCAGGACCTGCGACAGCAGCTAATCAAATGACCCAAAAGTGACTTTTGAAAATCAGAAAGATAATGACAACATTCATTTGGAGGAATCAAACTTCAAGAAACTCAGCAAGTGATAAAAAAAAATGCAAGAGAAGGGGCCCTACAAGTAACAAATCTCAAATGACATCAAACAAATATTAAAACAATTTGGTCTTGGTTAAAAACTAGAAAGGTTGCTCATCAGAACAGATGAACACACAAAAGCCTGAAATAAACACATCTCTGGGGCATGGGACCTTGTTGTCCCATTCCTGCTGCTTCTCTTACCACCTGATAGAGCTGAATTTCTCTACTTCTGCTTTCTGGCTGGACTTCACTGTTTCAGCATGAAGATGACTAGAGGAATCCAAATTATAGTTTTGGGGCCAAGAAGCTCCCCCACTTATGTCTAGGCTGATTACATCAGGGACTTTCTGTCTGAGAAGATCCACCAAGCACAAAGGAGAGTCAATGAATGGAATGGAGTGCTCACTCATAAAGCTTCACTGCCACCTTGTTACATCCTCAAACATGCCTCTGACCCAAGCACCCTGGGCTTCCAGCATTGCTTCAAACAGATTTGTTGTCTATTTGAAGTTTTGTCTTTCCTAAGTCAAGGAGGAGTGACTCCATCTGTCCATCTAAAATTCCTCTCCATTTTGCCAGAAGCTGGAACCATAACAATGAAAAGTGCAATTTCAAAGTTGGGTGTTTGGGGGTGGGGGAAAGAAATCTAGTGTGGATTGAGAGTGTCAGAACTATCTTTTGATCTCTAAGTCATCATTCACGAAGATTTCACATACACGCTAAAATGAAAGCAATTGCCATTTCTGTGGCACTTTGTGATTGTCAAAGTGTTGTCTTCACAGCAGCCCTAGGGTGGAGCAGGAGGGATGTGTCTAGAAGATGAATTCCATTAACCTGTTTAGACACGCTCGGCTCCTGACATTGACATCTCATGTTAGCCAGCCCACGCACCTTCATGTTACCTGTCATGGCATTATTAAGCCTGCTCTCTCTGTCTTCATCTCATTTATCAGTATGTCTGTCTCAGATAGGTACTGTAGAAGGACAACAGCCAGGGTGCAAAAGAGAGTACTGAGACTGCTTTCAATAACCAACCTTCCCATAACAAAATTCTTTGGCTTGAAAACTCATTTTCTCCTGATAATGCTGTGATTGTCCACTTTAAGACACTGTATCTCAGAAAAGCCAGAATTGGGTGGGGGGTTGACAGGGGGAAGGAAAATGGAGAAAGATGTGGCTGGCAAATATAGTTGTCATCTTGGATAGTTCCCAGATCTACAGATCCATCAATTGGATCTTCTCTGAGTTCTGGTCAGTCAATAAGCATTTTAAGTGCCTATTATGTGCCAGGCACTGTGCTAAGTACCACGTGCACATGCATGCAGGTGCACACACAGACAGACAGACACACACACACACACACACACACACACATACACACACACACACACACACACACACACACACACAGACAAAAGACAATCCTTTCCCACAAGGAGCTCAAAATCTAATAGAGGAAACAACACACCAGTAAATAACCTATAGATTTTTCAAACTGGATGTATTATAGAAATCTAAAACTAAGCATACCCCAAAAGATAACTCAGGATATTTCTACCTAAACCCTCCCTTTCCCCCCAACATCCCTATTTCCTTCCAAGGAACCATCATCCTTCCAATCACCCAGTTTTACAAGCACAATATGATCTTCCATTCCTCCTTCTACCTCACTTCACAGATCCTCCCAGTTTCCAAGTTTTAATGTTGCTAAATCCATAGCATCTCTCCCATCAATTGTTCTCACCCCTTATGCAACCCCTATGCTAGTTCAAGCTTCACTTCTTGCCTGGACTATTGGAAAAGCCTTAGAATTGGCCTCTCTACCTCAGGTATCTTCCCTCTTCAGTGTCTTCTTCACATAAATGTTAATAGTGAACTCCTGTAAGTCAGGTCTGACCATGTCACTTTTCTTCTTGGTAAGTCATAGTATCTCCCTATTATCTTTGGGATGAAATAGTTAAAAAAAAAAGACTTCTATTTCATCAATGAAGGAACTATCTCCAACCTATCTTTCAAGGCTTATAACAAATTACTTGCCTTCCCACACTCTACAGTCTAAGCTTAGCCAACCAGCCTTGACACTCTTCACCCATGATATTTCTTATCTCCCATCTCTATGTTCTTTCACAGGATTCCCCTTATGGCTGGAATGTTCCACCTTCTCACTTTTGCCTCTTGGAATGTCCTTCAAAAATCACTTTGATATTCACCTTCACCTTAGGTCTTTCCTGATGCATCAAATGCTAGGCTCTTCCTCTTCCACCATGGTACCTCATGTAACAGGAATAATTGCAAGGAACATACACTTGAACTCCTTGGGAATGAACTCCTCCTTCTCTTTAGAATAAGTGGCTTCAGACTCTTAAGGCTCTTTTTCAGACTTCTAGCAGCATATCCCCAGCATCCTGTGTTCTTTGCTGCCATGGCTTCTGGGGAGGGGAGGGGAGAGAAAGAGAAGATAAAGAAATTTCCTCCCTGTTGATTGCTAGAAATCCAAGAGAGAGCTGACAGAGTCCCAAGCGGGAAAGGCAGAAGATTTTGCTCTTTATACTTTTATAGCCTAAGTGGAGAGGGCACTGGGTACCTTTCCAGTTTGACCACCAATGATAGTTTACACAACTTCCCAGACCCAGGGACCAATGGGTCAACCAGGACCTGCTGCACTGCATGTGTGTTTTAGCTAAGGGACAGGGCCTAGGGCTGCCTCCAAGGATCCCAAGCATGGGCTTGATGCACTTTGCCCTGCTTGTGCTTTTATTTGCTTTGTATATATTTACTTACATGTGTACACACAATTACCCCAATAGAATGTAAGTTGCTTGAGGACAAGGACTGCCTTTTTTATTGTTTTCTATTCTCAGTACCGAACACAATGACTGGCACACAGCAGATTCTTAATAAATGCTTGTTGGTTGATGAGGGGTGCATTCATCAATCAGACTCTTTTCTGAAGCCTCCAATAGCATCTTGAGAAAAATAATTCCCTAATAGACGAAGTCTTCCTGGATCTCCCAGCATTTGCTACACCTTCTCTATAACTGACACACTCTGTCCAATCATTTGCATACATCTTATCTTCTCCACTAAGCCAATAACTTCTTTCAAAATGCTTGTTGATTAAATAAAAGATGTTACTAGAGTAGCTAGGGATATAAAGAATTGAAGACTACAAAGTCCTTTGGACAACTCCAAGTGCTATGGCTCTAGAAGCTCTCATCAATATGATTTTCAATAGTATTTAGCTTTGAATGAGACAGCTATCAAGTATACCTTAACTTTATCCTATAAGAGCACCATTCCATATTGGTTCATTTTTACTAATTGACCCACCTAATTTATTTTAGTTAAGAGTCACTAATTATCCTAACCTTCAAAGACTTTGCTGAGGAATAGTGGCAAGGACCCTGGGTTACAAGCAGATGACCTGAAATATATGACCTTGAGGAAACCAATGGAGTCTGTGTCCTTTTCTATAAAATGTGTCCAAAGGTGCCTGAAATATCATGCTTATGGGGTCCTCATGCAAAAAGAGTCTAATGATGCAAGGGCAAGCAGGATAATTAATGAGTACACAAATGAGTCTCACTTTCTCTTAAATCTTGTAATTTATCTGTGATTATTAAATTAAGAGATTTGCATATGAATAGCTCATTGTAACAATTATTCCTAATCTGCTTTGTTACTCAGTTCATACTATAGAAGAATGTGTTTTCTAGAACTATAGGGATTAACTAGAAAATCCCAGAGTTTCCCTGCCCACCGTTGGTGAATGCTGTCCACCTATTTTGGTCTAGACTATGTGGACAAATCAATGGCAGAGTCACATTGTAAGACAGTGATTCCCTTGGTTTTGTTTTCTCTTGGATATCTTGATTACATAATGTAAAGGTTTAAAGGAAAGTTTAAAGGGAAATCTCACAGAAGATATTTTATCTGGGTCTTAAAGGAAGGCAGAAAAAGCATAAGGTGGAGATAATATGGGAGAACACTCTAGGCACAGTGAATACCCACTAAAAGGTGGAAATAGTCTACTGTGTCTGGACTGTAGAAGGATAAGCACAATAATACATACTTCATACAGCTGTGAATTGACCCAAGTGGTCTGGAAAACAATTTGGAATTATGAAGAGAAAGTGATTAAAATATCAATACACTTTGACTTAGAGCTTGAACTGTGAGGTTCATAGCTCAACAAGACCAAAGATAGTAAAATCTCATATATATCAAAGTATTAATAATAGTGCTTTTTATGGAAACAAAGAATTGGAAACACAAAAGTCCTCATCAATGGGGAAATGGTTAAACAGGTGTGGTACATGAATTTGATGGAATATTCCTATAATATAAGAAACAATGAATATGAAAACTCTAGATCAACATGGGAAGATACATGAACATGTAAGTTAAGGAGAAGCAGACCATCAATATAAACAATACTTACAAGAATGTGACTAGAAAGTCCAACAATATTTTAAAGAAACTCTGTGCAATTGTAATGATCGCTCAGGTCATTATAATTAATGAAGAAGAGATATGAAACTGCACTTCTTTGCAAAGGCGCAAGACTGAGCGTATGGAACACTGACTTCATTGTCAAACTCAGTTGGTGTGTTGCTTACTTTGGCTGGACTGTTTTTTTCCTCTTTTCAAATTATTTTTCATAAAGGATTCTATGCTCAGTGAGGTGGAATGGTGAAGGATATTTTGGGAAATGAAAATGATTTTAAAACTAAAGGCATCAATAAAAATTTTAATATCAAAAGGAGGCATTGTTTAGGAGTGTTGCCAAAGATTTATAATGAACACAAATGTCACAAGATCAAAGGGTCTACAACTAGGAGATATTTCAGAGATCAAATAGCACACCCTCCTCTTTATATATGGAAAACCGTGTTACTTTCAGATGTGGACAGTTTTGATAACTGGTGGGGGAAAAATAAGATTAGTTTTGAGAGAAACAGTGGAAAAATGGATCCCCACAGAGAAAAGACACTTTCTGAAGATAAAGATGACCCACATGTCCTGATTCCCAACTTGAATTGGCACATGACTGATATGAAGACTTTGAAGCTGGTAACTGAGAACGCCTAATTCAAAGAACCAGTTGATGATTAGGTAGCAATTTTATATTGTCTAGTTGTGGATTTGCCAAAAGAAAGGGAGACTTTATTTTATTATCATAAGCTAGAGATAAATCATTTCCCGTAAAAGATTCCACTTTGGACTAGTAAAATAGCTTGGTGCTCAAAAAATTTAAAAAAAAATAAAAAAATAGCTTGGTGCTCAGAGAAGAGATCAGAGGTGACAGCTCATGAGAGATTAGGAAACATGAACTCAGAACCCAGTTGATCCTGAGAGATCTATGGTCACTTAAGTATGGGAAAGGATCTCAGAAGTTGTAATGCCATCCCAAAGAGATTTTTAAAAAGGGAAAAAGACCTATTTGTACAAAAATATTTATAGTAGCTCTTTTTGGGCTGAAAAAGAATTGAAAATTGAAGTGATGCCCATCACCTGGGGAATGTCTGAACAAGTTGAGGTATGTGATTGTAATGGAATACTATTGGCTATAAGAAATGAGAAGCAGGTGAACCTCACTCTCATTGGAATTGGCTGAAAGAGAAAATAACATAAACACTCAATTGGGTGTTGGAAGTGGATAAGAGAAGGTGGGGGGCTCGTGGAAGGGACAGTGAAGTGGGGAATGCAATAGTCAGAAGCAAAACACTTTTGAGGAGGGATAGGCTAAAAGAGAGAGAGAATAGAATGAAGGGGGGAAATAGGATAGAGGGAAATAGCAACCATAACTGAAAAAAAAATTTGAAGCAAGTTTCTCTGATAAAGGCCTCATCTCTCAAATACACAGAGAAATGAGTCAAATTTATAAAAAAAAAAATAAGAGCCATTTCCCAATTGACAAATAATGAAAAAACATGGTCAGTTTTCAAATGAAATAATCAAAGCTTTCTATAACCCTGTGAAAAAATGCTCTAAATCACTAATGACTGGAGAAAGGAAAATTAAAACAATACTGAGATACTACCTCATAACTATTAGATTTGATAATAAGACAGAAAAGGGGAATGATAAATTTTGGAAGGGATGTGGGAAAATTGAGACACTAATTCACCATTAGTGTTGTGAATTGATTTAATCATTATGAAGACCAATTTGGAACTCTGACTAAATATGTATAGCATCTTTTTTTCTGGCAGAAAAGAACTGAAAATTGAGGAGATGCCCATCAATTTGGGATTGGCTAAACAATTTCTAGTATATGACTGTGATGGAATACTATTGTGATATAAGAAATGATGAGATAGATGCTCTCAGAAAAGGCTGGAGAGATTTAAATAAACTGATGCAAAATGAAATGAGTAGAACCAAGAGAACACTGTATGCAGTTAACAACAATATTGTAAGATTATCAACTGTGAATGACTTAGCTATTCTATATAATACAATGATCCAAGACAACTCTGAATCACTTATTATGAGAAATGCTATCCATCTCCAGAGAGTGAGGATCTGAATACTGATGGAATTTACTGAATGGAATATGCTGATAGAATGCTGAAAACTGATTGAATCTGAATACAAATCAGAGCATACTTTTTCAAACTTTATTTTTCTTGGGGTTTTTTTTTTGGTCTATGTTTTCTTTTACAACATGACTAATATGGAAATGTGTTTTGCATGAATGTCCATATATAACCAATATCAAATTGCTCGCCTTTTCAATGAGGGAATTTGGAACTCAATTTTCAAAATGAATGTCAAAAATTGTTTTTACCTGTAATTGGGGGAAAATAAAATCTTAAATAAAAAAAAGAAAATGCAAAAAAAGAAAGAAATGAGAAGCAGGATGATTTCAGAAAAAACTTGGAAGGACTTACATGAACTGATGCAGAGTGAAGTTGGTAGAACCATGAGAATATTTTACACAGTAATAGAAATATTGCATAGTGAACAACTATGAATGAGTTAGCTATTCTCAGAAATACAATGATCCATGACAATTCTGAAGGACTTATGATGAAAAATGCTATCTGCCTCTAGAGAAAGAAGTAATGAAACCTGAATGCAGACAAAATACACTCCTTGCCCCTCCCTTCCTTGTTTATTCTTTCTTGTTCTTAGTTTTCTTAATGACCAATATTAAAATTTTACATGATTGATGTGTATAACATATATCAGATTGCTTACTATCTCAGGGAGGAATGAGGGAAAGGATGGAGCAAAAGAATTTGGAACACAAATTTTTTTTTAAAAATTGAGTTTTAAAAATTGTTTTTACATGTAATTGGGGAAGCCCAGATTTCAAATCTGGCCTCAGATGTTAACAAGCTATGTGGCACTGGGAAAATCACTTGACTTCTCCTAGCCTTGATACCCTGGAGAAGGAGATGGCAAACTATTCCAGCATCTTTGCCAGAAGAAAACCACAGTCACTAATTAGGCAAAATTAATTTTTTTTAAAAGTTACACCACCATCATCTATCTGGACAAGTAGATTAAGAAAAGACAAGCTTTGTCCCTGCTACCTTTACTACCATCTACTAAGCATGAGCCATAGAAGCCTTGAGAGCTTTGCCAAAAGAGCAGTATTGGAAAAGTTCTGTAGGATTCCAGGTTTGGAGTTTCTGCTTTTGCTGAAAGTACAAGTCTCATTACCTCAACAAAGAAGAAAATGAGCAGCCAGAGAAAAAGAGACCTACCTTTCAGTGAACTATCATTTAGACTCTTCCTGAGAAAACAAAGGACAGGCTGCAATCCAGAGCCCAGGTGCCCTGGGCATGGGTTCTCTCTGCACGTGCGTCCCTAGTATCATTTCTAAGTTTGATGTCTGGTGTATATCAATTAAAGAGTGTGTCTCAGTTCCATGGGTGGAAAGTTATTTAATTATGTAATTGTTCTACCTTGTGATGATTAAATATTTCTGATTAAGAGTTAAAGGAATATGGTGAAAAGGATAACAATGATAATGCTGCTGATGATGATAGTAATAGCAACCATTCATATAGTGCCCATATAGTACTATGCTCAGTACGTTATAAATATTATTGAATGTTCACAATCCTAGAAGGTAAGTGTTATTATTATGCCTATTTTATAGTTGAAGAAACTGAGACAAACAGAGCTGAAGTGCCCTGCCAGAGTCATAAAGCTGGTGCCTGAGATCAAATCTGTACTAGGTCTTCCTGGCTCCAGGCCTGGCACTCTAGCCAATGAACCACCCAACTGCCTGAGCTCTTTGTTTGCAATAAAAAAAACTTGGGAAGACAGCTAAACTTGATAAACTTCTACCAAACTCATGCAGAGTGTGAAGTGAGTAGAATAAGGAGGAAAATGTGTACAGTGACAATGTATGGAGTATTAAGCTTGAAAGACTCCAGAAACCTAATGGACACATGTTGTGAAAGAAAACATTCATTTTGGACCCAACAAATGTAGGGAGCTCTTTTACTTGACTTTGCTTACTTAGTTATTGCTTCCCCCTTTCTGGGGGGAAGGTGCATCTGGGGGGTGGGGAGCTAGTTATAAGGTCATCTCCCAAAAGAGAAAATCCATAAAAGACAGTCACTGAATCATCTTTAAAGATACTCTCAGGGACTTCTGCTTCCGGGAGCCAAGATGGCGGAGTGAAAAGGTAGTCACTCTCACTCTCCCCTATCAACCTCTGAAAACCCAGAAAATATCACCCCAGAAAAAAAAAAAAACCTGGAAGACCTGAACTAGATGAAAGACAAGGAGCAGCAGTGCAGTAGCTCAGCAAACAGGTCTCCCAGTGCCTCAGCAAAAACAAGGGGGCCCAGGAGGATAAGTACCCTGTGGCATTCATCTGAAAGAAGGCGAAGAAAACAACCTAAAGGCTTCCTAAAGCCCTGGCCTTGCTGATTCCAACCCAACACCAGGTGAGCTGTAGGAGCCCTGAAGCCTCCAATTGTGAAGAAATCCTGAAGCCCAGGTGGTAGAGCAGGCAAACACCAACACCTGGACCTCTGAGTGCCTGGGGGGGGGGGGGAACTGGTGGAAACCAGCTCAGAAAACCACCAGGAGCCTCTGCACTCCACCACAAAGGAATCTCTAAGTGCATTAGCAGGAACAAGGGAGACAACACTGCAGGGGGCCCCAGGCAGATAAACATCCTGCAGCAGCAATCTAAAAGGAGCTGAAGAAAGCTAAAGGAAAGGAAAAGCAGGCAACCTAGAATTGCCTGAAAGTTCCAGCCTTGCTGATTCCAGCCCAACATGAGGTAAGCTGCCAGAAACCTATAGCCTCCAATTCCCAGCATAAGAGGCCCCAGAACAAAGCCAGTGACCAAGACCTAGTGTCCTAACATAAGAAGCTTGGGTCAGTGCCCTCTGCTCCCAAGCAGGAGAGCTCAATCTCTTTAAAGGCCAGGGAATAAAGAAACACCATGAGTAAAAAGAAACGTACCATAGATTCATATTATGAGAAGAGTGAAGATCAAAACAGAAATTCTGAAGAGGACAACATTGTCAACAAACCCACATCTGCAACAACAAAAGGGAATATGAACTGGTCTGAAGCCCAAAAAGCCTTCTTAGAAGAGCTCAAGAAGGATTTTAATAGTCAAATGAGAGAGGTAAAAGAGTCCTTCAAAAATACAATTGGCCAGTTGGAAAAAAAATACACTGAAGAAAACAAGTCCCTAAAAAACACAATTGGCCAGTTGAAGAAGGAAGTACAAAAACTAACAGAAGAAACAATCTGTTAAAAACTAGAATTGGACAAATGGAAACTAATGTCTCTATGAGAGAGCAAGAATCAGTCAAACAGAAACAAAAAAATGAAAAAATGATGAAAATAAAATACCTCATCAGTAAAACAACCGACCTGGAAAATCGACTCAGGAGAGACAATTTAAAAATTATTGGACTACCTGAAAATCATGAAAAAAAAGAGCCTGGACAGTATCTTTCAGGAAATCATAAAGGAAAACTGCCCAGAAGTCCTAGAACCAGAAGGGAAAATAACCATAGAAAGAATCCACCGATCACCACCTGAAAGAGATCCCAAATTGACAACACCAAGAAATATAATAGCAAAATTCCAAAATTACCAGATGAAAGAGAAGGTGCTGCAAGCAGCCAGAAACAATTTAAATATCATGGAACCACAGTCAGGATTACACAGGACCTTGCAGCTTCTACATTAAAAGACCACAGGGCATGGAACATGATATTCCGTAAGGCAAAGGAGCTTGGAATGCAGCCAAGGATCAATTACCCAGCAAAAATGAGCATCATTTTTCAAGGGAGGAGGTGGATATTCAATGAAATAGGAGACTTCCAAACTTTCCTGATAAAAAGACCAGAGCTCAACAAAAAATTTGATCTTCAAGTACAGGACTCAAGAAGGACCTAAAAAGGTAAATGGGACAGAAGGATACAATATGTTTTTAATAAGGGGGATGCTGTTTAAACCCCTACAAGGGAATATGAGACTTGCAACCCTTCAGAACTGTATTTATTACACCTGTTAAAGGAGTATACATAAAGAGGGTGGATATTAGTTGACTTTGATGTAATGATAAAAAAAATCTAATCAAGTGGGTTAAATGGATCCAAATAAGTGGATCAATCTGATCTTAGAAAATGTACTGAGAAAGGAGGAGGCAGACAAGGGTAAATTACATTACAGGAAAAGACACAAAATCCTATTACAGCAGAGGGAAAGAAGGGGGAGCATTGTTTGAACCTTACTCTCATCAGATTTGGCTCAAGAAGGGCATAATATAATCAGTTAGGTATAGAAATCTAATTTGCCCTATAGGCAGTAGGAGGGAAAAGGGGGAAAAAGAGGGAGGGGGGAAAGAAAAGAGGGGGGGGAAAGGGAGGGAAGCAGCAGTAAGAAAGGGGAAGAAAAGGGAAAGGGATAATAAAAGGGGGAGGGACTGAAGGAGGCGTGTGGTCAAAAGCAAAACACTAGTGAAGGGGAGAAAGGAAAAAGGAGAAAGAAAAGCATAAATGGGGGGGAAAGGATGAAGAAAAAGACACAGATAGTAATCATAACTGTGAATGTGAATGGGATGAACTCTCCCATAAAATGGAAATGGATTGCAGAATGGATTAAAAACCATAATCCTACAATATGTTGTTTACAGGAAACACATTTGAAAAAGAGTGCAGAAACTAGGCATAGACCCAAATCTCACACCATATACCAATATAAAGTCAAAATGGGTTCAGGACTTAGATATAAAGGCTGATACCATAAGTAAACTGGGAGAACAAGGAATAGTTTACCTATCAGATCTATGGAGAACAGAAGAATTCATGACCAAATAGGAGATAGAGAACATTATGAAAAGCAAAATGGATAATTTTGATTACATTAAATTGAAAAGTTTTTGCACAAACAAAGCCAATGCAACTAAGATTAGAAGGAAGGTAGAAGATTGGGAAAGAATTTTTACAACCAGTCTTTCTGATAAAGGCCTCATTTCTAAAATATATAGAGAATTAAGACAAATTTATAAGAACACAAGCCATTCCCCAATTGATAAATGGTCAAAGGATATGAACAGACAGTTCTCAGATGAAGAAATTAAAGCCATCTATAGTCATATGAAAAAATGCTCTAAATCATTATTGATTAGAGAAATGCAAATCAAAACAACTCTGAGGTACCACATCACACCTATCAGATTGGCCAACATGACAAAACAGGAAAATGATAAATGTTGGAGAAGATGTGGGAAAATTGGAACACTAATACATTGTTGGTGGAGTTGTGAAACGATCCAACCATTTTGGAGAACAATTTGGAACTATGCCCAAAGGGCTACAAAAATGTGCATACCCTTTGATCCAGCAATAGCACTTCTAGGCCTATATCCCAAAGAGATCAAACAAATGGGAAAAGGACCCACAAGTACAAAAATATATAGCAGCTCTTTTTGTGGTGGCAAAGAATTGGAAATTGAGAGGATGCCCATCAACTGGGGAATGGCTGAGCAAGTTGTGGTATATGAATGTAATGGAATACTATTGTGCTATAAGAAATGATGAACAGGCTGACTTCAGAAAAACCTGGAAAGACTTATATGGTCTGATGCTGAGTGAAGTGAGCAGAACCAAGAGGACTTTGTACACAATAACAGCCACGTTATGCAATGACTAAGAATGTTAAACTGAACCCTTCTCAGCATTACGAGGATCTAAGACATCTCCAGAGGCCTTGGGACGGAAAATGCTGTCCACATCCAAAGAAAGAACTATGGAAGCCGAATCGCTATCACTTATTTTTTCCTTCTGTTGAGTTTTGTTTCATCTTTCTGATGGTTCCTCCTATTGGTTTTAATTTGTACTTACAACTTCACTGATGTGAAAATATGTTTAATGGGTATGTAAATGTAAAGCCTATGTCAGATTGTGCGCTGTCTTGGGGAGGGTGGGGGGGAGAAAAAGGGAGAAAAATTTTCAACTCAAAAGCATATGGAAACAAAATTAAAGAAATAAAAATTTAAAAAAAGGATACTCTCGGGGGCAGATAGGTGGAGCAGTGGATAGAGCACGAGCTCTGGAATCAGGAGGACCTGAGTTCAAATCCAACTTCAGACACATAACACTCACTAGCTGTATGACTGTGGGCAAGTCACTTAACCCCAATTGCCTCAGCAAAAAAAATGAAGAAAAAAAAACAATAAAGATACTCTCTCTCTCTCTCTCTCTCTCTCTCTCTCTCTCTCTCACTCTCACACACACACACACACACACACACATACACACACTCTCCATCTTTCCTTCTCTCTCCCCCTCTCCCTCCCCTCTCTCTTTCTCCTCTCTCTATCTGCCTTTCTCCTCTCTCTCTCTTTCTCTCTCTCTCTCTCTCTCTCTCTCTCTCTCTCTCTCTCTCTCTCTCTGTTTCTCTCTCTTTCTGTCTCTCTCTCCCTCCTTCCCTCCCTTCCTCTCTCTCTCTTCTCTCTCTCTCTCTCTCTCTCTTCTCTCTCTGTCTCTCTGTTTCTCTCTCTTTCTGTCTCTCTCTCCCTCCTTCCCTTCCTTCCTCTCTCTCTATCTCTCTCACACAAAGACGAAGTCATATAGTATCTGCACTGAAGACACTTTCCATATTTCTCTATAGGCCTGTCTCTCCCTTCACACAGTCACCATTGTACTATGCTCTGCAGATACGATCTGGTTTTTTTTCTCTTTTCATGTCTCCTCAGTTTTATAAATATTTAATTGGTTTCCCATAGACTTCTCCTGAAGGAGAAACCCAGTGTGGAATCAAACAAACATGTGGGGTAAGTAGATGATAAATAAGAATGAGTAAATCTGGTATTGTATGAAGGTTTACATAGTGATTTCCAGACATCATCTCATTGGAAAGAAAGAATGATAAATAAATGAATGGAAGAACCCTGATTCAGCACTGACCACATGCTAGAAACTGGGAGAAAGGGACATAAGTAGCAGAGACAGGATCTGTTTTCCAGGAGCCCACATCCAAAGAGAGGAAGATGACACATCAAAGGCAGTTATTGGGGGGAAGGAGGGGTGTGGGACCGACTTTGGAATGGTGGCATGCCATGGACATGACTGCAAGGCACCATGGAGAAGCCCTGGTATCAGACCAGTAACATCAGAGGTCCCCTGTCTCCTCCTCATTTCTCACATGGCTGTACTGTCTTGGAACTTCGCTGACAGATTTCTCCCCCATATCCCTCCCCCACCTCAGACAACTCCCTCCCCCCTTCTTAGCTTTCCTCTGGGTTTTGTTTTCCCAGATAAATTGTACACTCCTTGAAGACAGGAATTGTCTTTCTTTTTTCATATTTATATCCCCAGTGCTGAGCACAGTGCCTGGCACAAAGCAAGCTCTTGATAAATATTTATTGACTGTTAGAGTCCAGTGTTTCTGGAGAAGAGTGTATACTTTTAGTGGAAAGGGGATGGGGATGAAGAGGGGGAGGAGGGTGGGGAGGGGGAGGAGGAAGAAAATGAAAGCAGTAGGCAAGAGCCTTACACATATCATGGTTATTATTCCCATTTTTTAGAGGAGGAAATTGAGGCTCTGGAATATGAAATGATTTGGATCCCTGAAAGCATAAATATTAGGCCCAGGGTTCAAATTAAGTTTTCTTTCTATTATCACATGCTGCCTACTTAATACAAAAACTAAATGTAGGCAAATAACCCCACACCTTACTAGTGTTATGATAGTAAAGTCCAAGATAAAGGAACATCTCCAAGAGGCAAATGTCACTGAACACCACCCATTCCAAGGCTCGGGAGTTTACGTGCACAAAGGCCAATACTGAACATGTGCAAATCACTATTTGTATTCCCAGACAGGACACCGACATGGGTGAGCTTGCAGGCCTCCAACATCCTCACCTGAAATGCAGCCCACTAGCCAGTTCTTCAAGGTTGGTGCCATTCTCACGAGTGTGGAGGATGTCACCTGGGCTCTTAGCTCTGACAGTCACTGATAAATCTGTTCAACAGCACAAATGAAAGGCCCGTTCCCTGGGAGTTCCAGGAGATCTCCTTCCAAGCAGATGCGGTCACCCCTCCACCAAGCAGGTTCCTTAGCCACCCTCTGGGTGATACCTTCCTCAAATCCACGGAAAGCTCCTTGAGGGCGTGGCAAGGACTTGCTTGTCGGCTCTGATGTTTATCCACAGTACTTAGCAGAGTGACTGACATGCCACCGGAAGCTCTGAGAAACCAGACACTGTCTTTTCCTTTTCTTTGTATCCAATGTTCAGCACAGTGTGGGCCACATAATAGGTGCTTAATAAATGTTGATTGACAAGTTGACTGATACATAGTAAGCACTTGTTAAATGCTTTATCTGTCTAGACATTGGTTCATGATGATGAATGACCTCTCACTGAATCCAGCTATTCAGCCAGTTCTGCATAAAATTGCTTGTAGCCTCTCTGAGGAGCCTCCTTGTCTCACTCACATGTTGAGCATGACAGACTTGATCCAATGCTGCTAAGTGTTGAACAACCAGCTGTTGGCTGGAGAGGGGCAGGAGATGTGCCCAGCACACACTTCTAAGTTTAATTGAATATGCATTGTTTATTTTAATCTTTTTTTTTTTTACCAAATTACATACAAAACCAGTTTTTAACAGGTTTTTTGGGGGAGAGGGGGAGGCAATGGAGGTTAAGTGACTTGCCCAGGATCACAGAGTGATAAGCGTCTGAGGCCCACCTCGAACTCTTGAGAATTAAACTCAGGAGAATGTCCTCCTGATTCCAGAGCCAGGGTACTCTATCTGCTGCACCACTAAGCTGCCCCTTGACATTTGTTTATCAAAAAATTTTAGTTCCAAATCCTCTTCGTCCCTGTTATAATTGTGCATGCAAAGCATATTTCCACGTTAGTCATGTGAAAGAAAAATATAGACAAAAAAAACCAAGAAAAATAAATAAAGAAAAAGTACGCTTTGATTTCCATTCAGATTCCATCAGTGTGTTGTTTTTTTTTTCCTCTGGAGATGAATAGCATTTTTTCATGATAAGCCCTTCAGACTTGTCCTGGATCATTGTATTGCTGAGAATAATTAAGTCATTCATAGATGATCATTGTAAAATTTTGCTCTTACTCTACACACTTTTCTCCTGGTTCTGCTCATTTCACTTTGCACCCATTCATGTAAGTTTTTCCAGGTTGTTCTGAGAGTATCCTGCTTGTTGTTTCTTATATCACAATAATTCTTTCGTCACAGTCACATACAACTGGACTGGCCCTTCCCTTTCCCCCTTTCTCCTTAATTTCCAATTCTTTGCCACCATTCAAAGAGTTGCTAAAACATTTTTGTAAAAACAGGTCCTTTTCCTTTTTGTTTTTTTATTTCATTGTGATACAGATCTAGCAGTGATATTGTATGGTCAAAGGGTATGCATGGTTGTATAGATTTTGGGGAAGTTCCAAATTGCTCCATAGAATGGTTGGAATCAGTATACCTCTTCAATAAGAGTGCATTAGTGTCTCAATTTTCCAAATCACCTCCAATGTTTATCATTTCCTTTTTCTGTCCTATTAGCCAATCTGATAGATGTGATGTGGTACTTCAGAGTTATTTCAATTTGCATTTCTCTAATCAATAATGATTTAGAGTATTTTTTCATATGACTATAGACAGCTTTAATTACTCCATCTGAAAACTGCATGTTCATATTTTTGACAATTTATCAATTGAGGAATGGTTCTTGTTTCTATGACTTTGACTCAGTTCTCTATTATTTGAGAAAAAAGTCTTTATCAAACAAACTTGCTGTAATTTTTTTTTCAGTTATGATTACTATGTATTTACTCCATCCTTTTTCTCTCATTTATCCTACTCTGTCTTTCCTTTCAACCTGTCCATTCTCAAAAGTGTTTTGCTTCTGACTTTTTCCTCCCCCAACTGACCCCTCTGTTCTACCTGCACTCCCCTCTTCTCTTATCCCTTTCCACTCCTATTTTCCTGTATGGTAAGATATATTTCTATACCCAACTGAGTATATATGTTATTTCCTCTTTGAGTCAATTCCAATGAGAATCAGGTTGCACCTCCCCCATCTTCCCCTCCACTATAAAAGCTTTTTTACACCTCTTTTATAGCAGATAATATAACCAACTCTTCCTCTCCCTTTCCCTTTCTCCCACTGCATTCCTCTTTCTCAACCTTTAATTTTGTGGGTTTTTTTTTAACATAATCATCCCATCATATTCAACTCACAAACATGCCCTATGTCCATGTATAGTCCTTCTTACTGCTCTAATAATAAGAAAGTTTTTTTGGAGTTACAAATATCATTTTCCCATGTAGGAATGTAAGTAGTTTAACCTTATTGAATCCATTGTGATTTCTCTTTCTTGTCTACCTTTTAATGCTTTTCTTGAGTCTCATCAAATTTTCTATTCAGCTCTATCTATTCATCAGGAATACTTAAAAGTCTTGTTTCATTGAATATCTATTTTTTTTTTGCCCTGGAAATATTATATTCCATTTTCCTGGGTAGATTATTCCTGTTTGTAATACTAGCTCTTTTCCTTCCAGAGTATCATCTTCCAAGCCCTCCGCTCCTTTGATGTGGAAACCACTAAACGTTGTGTGATCTTGACTGTGGCTCCACAATATTTGAATAGTTTCTTTCTGGCTACTAGCAATATTGTCTCCACCTGTGAGCTCTGGAATTTGGTTAGGACATTTCTGGGAATTTTCATTTTGGATTTCCTTCAGGAAGTGATTGGGGTTTTTTTGTTTGTTTGTTTATTTGTTTGTTTTTGCTAGGCAATGGGGTTAAGTGACTTGCTCAGGGTCACACAGCTAGTAAGTGTCAAGTGTCTGAGGCCGGATTTAAACTCAGGTCCTCCTGACTTCAGGGCCAGTGCTCTATCCACTGTGCCACTTAGCTGCACCCCCAAATCTAATTTTTAAGGAATAATTGTCTTCAGTAAGCCTTTGAACCTTCTTTTCCCATTTGGCCAATTCTGCTTTTCAAGGAATTCTTTTCTTCATTTCTTTTGTGCCTCTTTCACCATTTGGTTTATTCTGTTTTTTAAGGTGTTATTTTCTTCAGTATTTTTTGTGCCTCCTTTACCAAGCTGTTGACACTTTCGTCATGATTTCCTTGCATCACTCATTTCTCTTCCCAGTTTTTCTTCTACATCTCTTACTCAATTTTAAAATCCTTCTTGAGCTCTTCTGTTGCCTGAGACCAGTTCATGTTAGTTTGAAGCTTTTGATGTAGCAGTTTGACTTTGTTATCTTCTTATGAGTTTGTGTTTAGACATTCCCTGTCACCCTAATAACTTTCTATAGTCAGGATTTTTTCTTTGCTGTTTGCTCATTTTCCCAGCCTATTTCTTGTCATTTAACTCTATGCTAAAATGGAGCTCTGCTTCTGGAGTGACGGGGACACTGTCCCAAGCTTCAGGATTTTTGTGCAGCTATTTTCAGCAACGACTCCGGAGACCTGTAAGTTTTTGCTTGACATTTTCTCTATCACTTTCTTAAGTCCAGACAATCAACCAAACAATAAATCGAGCTCTGTTTTAGAGCATTTGCTGCTTTCCAAGTGTAAAAACTCCAAATGCAAATGCACCCTTCAGCTCTCCTGAGGCCGTCCTGGACAGCCCTTCAATACAATACTGGGCAGACCTTCTGAAAAAGGGAATAGGGCTGGCAGGGAGGGTAAGAGCTGGACATAACTTGTGTATATGGTCCCAGACATTGGAGATGAGCATTTCAAGAAAGCAGAGATTCCAAGAGACAGAAGTAGGAAGGGAGCCTATTCCAGGCATGCATGAGAGCCAAGGCCAAAGCACGGGAGGGGACATCACAGATCATGTTGGAGGAAAAAAGAGGAAGAAGGCCAAATGGGCCTGACTCTCCATTATGTCAAAGGGAATAATGTATAACAAACCTGGAAAGATGGGTTGAAACTAGGTTTTGAAGGATTTTCAGTGCCAAACACAGGAGAGGAGACCAACATCCATCTGCAAACTGTCCTAGAATGTCTTAGGGGCACCAAGATGTTCAGTAATAATAATGAAAATAATGATCTGATCATGATGATAAGAGAAAAAGCTATCACTTTAAGGTTTGCAAAACACTTTACAAATATCAAGTCATTGAATCCTCACAACTACCCTGGCAGGTAGGTGTTACTATTATCTCCTTGTTACAGATGAGGAAACTAAGGCAGGCAGGTGTAAAGTGACTTGCCCATGGTCATACAGCCAATAAGTGTCCGGGATTGTATTTGAGCTCCAATCTTCCTGACTTCAGACTCAGTGCTCTATCTATTGCACCACCTATTTCTAGACTCCAAGTTCAGTGATCTGCCCGGGGTCACCCAGCTAGTCTGTGACAAAGGAGAGACTTGAACCCAGGTTTCCTTGAGGCCTAGGCTGGACCTTGAATATTTTTCCATGCTGTCCTTAGGCTACTTCAATGTAATTTGAGTACAGTCTACTTCCCTATGAAAATATTAGTAACAAAACCCAAATGCTGATCCACTGACCTTGGAAGTCTTAAGACTGTAGGTCTGAAGCTTAATGGAATCTTTGATTCAATCTAATATTATTCTTCTGTCTCTGTTGCAAAAGTGGGCAGGGCTCATATCCCCCGGGCAGCTGGTGGCCCCCTGCACAACGAGTAGAGTGTTAGGCGTCAAGAAGTACCTCTTCTATCAGTTAAGACTGCCTTCACTTAGGTTTGATTTCACATTTCCCATATGAAATATGTAATCACTTAATATATCCTCTATTGGTACATCTACTGGAAAAATGAGGCTCTGGAAGTCTGGGGTTCAGAGAAAAGTATTTTGGCCATTTAGAAGAGGGAGAAGAAAAAAGATTCATATAGAACCTAAAAAAATCTGAGGTTAAAGGCAGTAGTGTTCCAAAGTAAGGTTAGAGCAGTGTGGACAGTACCTGGCACAGCAGGCCTGTTGGGAAATCGATTCTGCTTTCTCTGGGAAGTCTCCACAGTGATGTAGAGCTCACTGTACCGAAAAATGGATGCACTGGAGACCAAAGAGAAACCTCTTCTGGAGAACTGAGAAATCCTGGGCTGGCCGGGCCTTCTGCCAGGGGATGCCCAGATAAACCCTCCATCTGTGCGATGGCACCCTGCCCATGCCAGCAACCCTCCTGTGACAGACCAGCAAATATAGTCACACGTATGCATATATACATATAGATGGCCATATAGCTAGTAATGCTTTTATTCAAAAATGATGTTGGCCTGCCTTCTAATGTGACTGAGAAGACATCAAAGTTTGTGCTGCCCCTTCCTAATGATGGAGGCTGGGGGGGCACATGGGGAGGATCCTCTGTCATTGGAGGCATTACCTATTTGATAGGATAGCTTTTATGCTATCCACAGCAATGAGCTCTGAAGCCAGCCAAATGTGGTTACGTGGTGGCTGGAGGCAGAGACCTGGTTCTGACTTGTAGTCCTGCTACTTGCTGACTGTGTGACACCCACAAATCACCTCATTTACCTCTGGGTCTGCAGGAAGGAAGAGAAGAAACAGCCAGGTGGTACAGTGGTTAGTGTGGCCAGGCCTGGAGGCAGGAAGATTCTTCTTCCCGAGTTCAAGGCCAGCCTCAAACACTTCCTAGCTGTGTGACCCTGGGCAAGTGGCTTTATCCTGCTTGCCTCAGTTTCCTTATCTGTAAAATGAGCTGGAGAAGGAAATGGCCAACCACTCAAGTATCTTTGCCAAGAAAACCCCAAAAGGGATCAAGCAAAGTTGGAAATGAATGAAAAGCAGCTGAACAACAAAGCAAAAACCAAGCATTTATTAAGCACCTACTGTAGCCCAGGCACTATTGCTAAGTGCATTACAAATATGATCTCATTTGATCCTCACAAAAGGCGTGGGAGGGAAGTGCTGTTACTGCCCACACTTTATAGTTGAGACAGACAGGGGTAAAGTGTCTTGCCAAGGGTCAAAGAGCCAGGAAACATTTGAGGGTAAATTTATATTGAGGTCTTCCTTATGTGAGGGTTTGAATAGACAGCTCCTAAGGTACTTTCAGCTTGAAAGTCTATGATTCTATGCTAATCCTTTGTGTGGCATGCTAGCTTGCACACGCACACACACACACACACACACATGCATACATACACTTACAGATACATATATATACCACATACAGATATGCATACTGAAAGGGCTTCTCCATCACCCATTTCTGGAAGCAGCCTCACCAGGCCTCCACATGAATGTTGTACCTGCTCTTTAGACTGGGCCCTCTGTGACCAAGCCTGCCATCACGTAGTTCTATCTTGCCAATCCAGGATTTCTCTAATGTGTGTTGTGTCTCCTCTGGTGCAGGTAATGCCCCATCCACACCTCATTTTGGAAGCTCTTTTCCATTCCTGTCTACAAGTCCTGCACAGATGACGTACCGAGTGTGGTCAAGAGCCACCTGTAGGTCCTTTAATGTTCAGAGTGTGT
>NW_027556402.1:1011965-1071965 GCF_003287225.1 Phascolarctos cinereus
GATGTATGTGCTGCAATAAATGTGCCATCATGGGAAGGGTATCAGGAAGGCAGGCAGGCCAACCTGAGCTGGGCCATGGAAGCCAAGGGGAGCTTTTACGTTTGGACAGAATAATAGTTAGCATTTATATAATGTTTAAAGTTTGCAAAGTGTTTTACACATATGATCTTATTATATCTTTATAATAACGGGGGGCAGGGAGGTTCTATTATGATGCCCATTTTACAGCTATGTAAATTGAGGAAGACGGAAGTGAAGTGATTTGTCCAGGATTACATAACTAGCAAATGTCTGAGGTAGGGTTTAAATTCTAGACTCCCTAACTTAAAGTCTAGAGCTGTAGGCACTGCGGCACCCTCTAATGGCTTAGAAGGAAAGGTTTCTGGGGAGGCTAGGATGCATCCTGACCTGCTACTTTCTTTTTCATGGGTGTGGCCTCCCAGAAGCAAATTTGTAAAGATAAAATTCCTTTAAGACAGAAGCCCATTTTCCATTTAAGTCAGACTGCTGACTAGCCAAGGAATGAGGGCCCAAAACTAGCTACTGTCCCCATCCCCAAGGGCCAGACTTTTCACGAGCCAGAAGAGTCTAGAGCATGATCGCATCTTTAGGAGAGACTCCTTTGCTGGAGTTGGAGAGATAGGCTGAAGGAGCCTAAAAAAGTAGTGGGAACTGTATTCTTTTCCATTTTTTCTCATCTAAATACTAGATGTTAATTAATGCCCCTTTAGAAAGCGAAGGCCTCTACACTAATTGTTCCACCGTCTCTTTATTTGTGGCACCGCTGAGCCAATTAGTGCCTTTCAGCACCTGGAGAAAAATGTGTCATCAGAAAAAAATGTCATTTCATTCATTGGTGGAAAAACACAAAAGCTCATGGAAGGGGTTCATTTCACCCACAGTCAGCATCTGTCCAGCTAATTAAAGGTCACTAACTTGCCATTTATGTTTTCTAAAGGTCCTTTTTACAAACAGGCATTTTTCAGAAAAAAGAAAAAGGAAACTATGCCCTTCATACATAATTACAGGGAAAGCCACACTTGGGTAATAAACACGCAGTAGGCTGAGGTGAGAGAAAACAAGACTAGGTGTTGAGTCAGCCTGCTTCTATGTTCCTCAGCTGTGGGACTTTAGGCAAGTCACTCCCCTTCTGAGTCTCGGCAAAGTTCTTTCTTCATACCTTTCCTTGGAAGGATCAGCTGTGCTGGAGAAGCATTATTTGCCCAATTTTACATATGAGAAAACTGAGGCTGATTTGCCATGTAATATGGGATAATTAGTGGAGATGGAACTCAGACATAGCTCTCCTAGGCCAGTGCAGATGGCACCAAACTGCAGCATAATGATGATAATAGTGAGGGTGATTCAAGGTGTTTCCAGAGTTCAGGAAGGCACCACCACGGTGAAGCAATCTGTCCAGTAGGCATCTCCTCTCTCAGGAGCTCCCGATCCTACAGTCCCCATCATTTGCAGCTTGGTAAGTTGGCACAGGACTGAGTGACTTGAGGGCATGTTAGGCATTGGGTAAAGCCTTGATGAGTCAATGAATGGATGGTACTGACAGGGAAGGCTGGATTCCAACTGGCATTTTTAAAAGCATCTATACAGCACAAATATTGTTCAACTTGCAGTATGTCATTGTAGAGAAATCCTAGACTAAGCTAGGCTTCACCTGGCCTAGAATGCCATGCTGGAGGGAGCAGACCAGAGTCCAGGAAGTCTCTTCTTTCAAACTATAAGCCATTTTGCAAGATGACCTCCATGATCCTAGAATGACTTTTGACTCGCATGTTATGGTTTTCCCAGGAGATGTTAGGTGAGGTAGTGGAGAGACCTTTGGACTGGAAGCTTGGAGATGTGTGTTTGGATCTCAACTCTATTTCCTAACCATGGAACCATAAGCAAAGCATTGAGTCTACCTCTCCATGTTCCAGTCTGTTCCTCTGTCAATAGGGAAAATGATATGTATCACAGATAACCCTCCCAGGATCATTGGGAGGAAAGTGAGCTTTGTAGGTATTAAAGTAATCTAGAAATGGGGGCAGCTGTGATCACCCTAGCATCTGTCTGATTCTGGGCTTAACTGGTGCTGCTAGCCTGTCCAGCTCCCAAGACTAAGGAATTCTTAATGTTTCCCAGGCATCATAAAATTTGAACTAGGATATCTCAGTCTTGGCCATGGTGCCCACAACTTGCAGCCTTGAAGGGCTCATTTAGAGTGTTACATGTGGTGACCCAAGCCTGGTTACTCTAGCTATAGCCAGATCTGTTGTACATCCTGTCATATGGAATAAGGATGGTTGTCCAAGGAGTATTTGACTGGCTTGGCTAGGATTTTAATAGAGAGAGTCAGGGTGTACTCACGGACATGTTGCCTCATAGCTAGTTTTTTGCAGGTCTTAGTTTTGTTTATTTTTAATAAATTTTTAGAAATATTTTTACTTTGTTTTTATAGTATCTACATATCCCCTCATATGACTTCCTAGCGCCTCCTAAAGAGCAACCCCTGATACTCAAGAATTTAAAAGGAAAAAAAAGAGGAAGAAAAAAATGAGTTCCCCAAAATGAGCACACTGGAAAAGTCAGACATCACATGTAGTGTTCAAAACCTACATTCCTCCATCTCTGCAAAGAAGTAGGAAAGCCCATGAGTTATATCTCTTCTTTGGTCCCTAAAGTGCTCATTATAATTGGACAACATTCACTTTTTCTCTGAGTTCTGCTTTTGCAAAGCTAGACTCTACTTATCCTTTCTGTTCAGGGTGTTTGGAGTTTTTTGTTCGCTTGTTTTTCTAAAGATGGCTTAAGTTTATTTCTATTTATTTCTCTAGTTTGATTTCAGTTTGCCTTTGCTAGAATGGTTACCCCATCATGGAGAGTTCACTGGACTTGCAGTCAGGAGAGACCTGGTGGCAAATCCTGACTCACATGTCTGTGGGTTGTGGGCTCCTGGGCAATCCTCAGCTCCTCCCTGAAACTGTTCCCCCCTCTGGTACTGATGATACCAGTATTCCTAGCTTGTAGGGCAATTGTGATGTTCTCTTGAGATACAGCATTGCCCTGTTTGTGCCACTTACTTTGCAAAACTCGGAGCAGAAGGTAAATGGTAACATCTCTCTGTCACCATTATTTTAAGCATTACCTTGAACTCAAAGATTCACTAGAGCACTTTCCCAAGGAAACCTTACTATTATGTAGAGCTTTATCTTGCTATGAATTTTCATAGCCTGGGAGTTTACATTACAGGTTGAATGGAAATTATTTTGGGAAATTAATAAATGCATTGATGTGCCCAGCTCAGTCCATTTACTCTCTTCTCTATGAACTAATGAGCTTCTATTGGATATTTGATTAAGACCACTGACTACTGCCAATTAATTCTCCATCTTACCTTTCAATGGCTATCCCATAAGCAGTAAAATGACTCTTCTGTAATCAAGTGTTATTATCTCTATTTTCTCTGCCTGCCCCTTTGCAATAAAAATGAGGGCCACGGGTGCTTTGGAAAGCGTTGGATAAGGGAAAGAGGTGGCCACATTCCCCAAGCAGCTGTTTGCCAGTGACAACAGGAGCTGACAGGAAGCTGCTGGAAGTTTGGGCCATTTGGCCCCATTCTTTCATTTCCAATTACTCAAGGTTGCAGTACTAGAAAAGAGGATAAATTATGTTAAAGATGATAGCTCAGGAAAACCTTGTCAGTGAATCAGATCATCAATTTCAAGGTTGGTGGAAGAGGGGGCAATGCCCCCTAGGATTGAGAAATAGACAGCACTACCTTTTAAAGAGGGAGAGACTGAAGCCTCTCGAGGGGAGGCACATGGCCAAGTTTACATAGGCAGTAAGGGAAAGTGGCAGGATTGAAACCCAGGCCTTCTGACTCCAAATCCCATGTTCATTCTACTGTAATATGCTCCCCTAATACCAAGAAATGTTTATTAATTTGTTTCAATGATCAATTAATCCTTTTTAAGAAGGCTGGGAAGTGCCACACTGCACAGAGAGCAGGGTCTGAGTCAGCAAGATTCAAATTCAAATTCAGCCTCAAACATTTACTGGTTATGTGACTGTGGTCAAGTCATTGAACCTCTCTCAGTTTCCTTTCTTCATCTGCAAAATGGGGATAATAATAGCTTCTACCTCCCAGGGATGTTGTGAGGATGAAAGGAGATCATATTAGTAAAGTAAACCTTAAAGTGCTATATAAATGCTAGCTCTGATGATGATGATAATGATGATGGCGGTAGTGGTGATGGTGATGGTGGTGGTGGTGGTGGTGATGGTGGTGGTAGTGATGAGGATGATGGTGGTGGCGGTGATGGTGATGAGAATGATAACAATGATGATATGATGATGCTGATGGGACTGCCTTTCTGGAAATTATTCCAAAAAATAATATGGAAATGGCTACAGAAGGGACACTTTGGGCAGCAGCAACCACTCTAAGGTAGGATTTAAAGTAGAAGAGAAAAAAGCCAAGCAATTTGGAATGATATATAGATACAGGTATATAGCTAGAGATATAGATATAGATACACACACACACACACACACACACACATATATGCAGATTTCAGTGGGTTCAAAAGAAGGCAAGATAGGATCCCATTGACTGAAATGCTGAAGAGGAAGGCAGAAGGTAATGTGAACAATGCAAATCTTTCAAGCACAGAATGGTGGGGCTATGCCCAAACCAGTTCCCACAGGGAGAACAGAAGCCTGGTGATGCAATTATCTACATATCCACATGCACCTGCACAGGGCACTCATCAACCAGCTTATATTTAAAGGAGACCTTGCACATCCATGGGCAAGCAGCTCCCTTTGCCTCCCTGGGCCTCAGTTTCCTAGCTAGTATGATCAGAAGCTTGGAACAGCTGGCTCCTAGGGGTCTTTCAGTTCAAAAACAAGGATCCTGAGACACTTCTAGCCCTCTCACAGCCATTACAAGAATATGGACTCAGTTGAGGCAGTGCCATGGCAGGTGTGAACCAGGTGGGCATTGGACAGCAGTGAAGTAATGAGGGAAATGCATCAAAACTCAGGAAAGGCAGATCTATGACTCTTGGTAGTAACAGGTCTCCATGAACTTCTTTGTACTGACCTGTCAGGAGCAGTACCAGAAGCATCCCTGTCCAAAGATTCCAAGGACTGTCTCCGAACGTAGCCTATACTGCTCAGAAAGGTACGAGACGTTGGCCTAAATGAGAGGACAACATGAGGGTGTGGCCATGACAGCAGGGAAAGGAAAGCTGTCGCACTTAGTGGGTTCCTCCTGTCTCATGTTCTGAATACCTGGCCTTCTGAATCACGGAGGCAAAGGTTAGATTTGCCTTTGGCACTCTGGGTTCCCATTCATTTGGCTGCCCACAAGTACCCCCAGATCTCCTTCACATGAATTAATGCCTAGTAGGTATTGCCCACCTGATATTAGGAAACAGATTATGGGAACTCAAGAGAGCTCTCTCTAAAATTTCCCATTATTGCACACTATCTGAACATTTTTAGGCTGCCAACAATGTGGTGCTGTCTAATGAGTGCTGAATTTGGAGCCAAAGGAAGTGGGTTCCAAACTCATCTCTTCCACTTACTGCCTGTGTGACTGAAGACAGGTCACTTAATATTTCTGGCTCTTATTCTGCAGCACCTTCCACCTAGCAACTGGCAAAGAAGGCAAAAGATGAGCCGAGTCCATGGCGGAGAGTTTGTGGAAAGACAGGCACATTGACGCATTACTGGTGGGGCTGTGAATTGACCTAACCCTGCCAGAAAGCAAGTGGGAATTACAATAAGAAAGTAACTAGAATGTTCCCAGTATCCCCTCTGACCCAGAAAACATGCTGGTGGGCACCTACAGCCCAAGGAGATTAAAGGTAGAAAGTGCAGTGCTGTCTACACCAAAATACTTAGAGTGGTACTGTTATTGTTGTAGCAGAGAAGTGGAAAGAAGGTCCATCATTTGGAGAATGTCAAAAGAAAATTGTGGCACAAGAATGGAGTGGCATTTTATTGCACCGTAAGAAATGATGACTGAAGAGTACTGAGAAGCATGGAAAGAATTCCCAATGGCTCTGATAACATAAAGGGAAAGAACCACAACCACGAAAATGGCTACTGTAAAGACGGAATGGAAAACCTGGCCAGAACAATGCGGGGAGAAAACGTCTCTTCCCCCCTTATGTAAAGATGTAGACAGCCATGGGGTTGGCACTTGGCATGTGCTCTTTTCTTAGGTGATGGGTCTTGACTTAGACCCTGAAAAGCTATGTGACCACAGGCAAACCATTCAACCTCTTTGAGCCTCAGTCTCCTCATCTATAAAATGGGGGTAATAGTAGCACCTACCTCTCAATATGATTCTGAGGATAAAATGAGGCAATATTCATAAAGGGCTTAGCAAACCTTAGAGGATGATATAAATGTGATGTATTATTAAATTATAAATCATTACTTTGATATTATTTATAACAAAGGGTGGCTCACTGCTTAGCAGAGAGGAAAGATTATAATTGGAAGTTATGGCAATAGAAAAGGTTGAGATTGGATCAGATGGTCATTAAGATATCCTTCAGTTTGGATGTCCTGCCACTGTGAATAGGGACTAGAGGAGCCAGGAGGAAGTGGAGTGAAGTGCCATCTCTGACACATGCGAAAAACACTTCAGGTTTTCCTGAAGGAGAGGTTGGGCATCAGAGAGGACCCTGGCCTGGGATTCAAGAGAGGAGCCTCTGGTCTGACCATGTGACTACGGCTAAGTCATTCCACCCCTCCCCAAACCATTACTTGGCAGGAAATTCATATTTTATGTTCTGAAGAGATGCTAGTGTCTTACATAAATAAACAAAATCAAACCATAAAAAAACAGGAAAGATTTCACAACACAGCATAAATTAGACTCATAACCTTGATTCATATTTGATGCAACCCAAGGACTCAGATAAAGTATCAGCTGAACCATGAAATCCTGGGCAACAGTACCAGGTCATTTTTGTATCTAAGGATTGTTGGAAGCTCTCAGCAGGAATTTGGCAAAGTATGATGGGCCACAGAGGTCTAATGGAGAAGCCATGATGGCTCCTAAATGTAACCTTGCCTTTGCCAACTTCTCTCATCCTTATCCTCCAAACGGATTCCTATCAACAGAAAATCTGGAAAACTTTCTGTCTGGCTGATGACTGTAGAGGCATCTAAAGCTGTCTTGTGTTGGTTGCCTAGACACAGAAACAGAAGATGAGTGATGACTCTAACTACAAAGAATTACAGACATAGAATTAGAAGGGCAACGAAGTGTAATGGGGGGAGGACAGAAATGAAAGAGTAGAAGCCCACATTCATGGGCTCTACAATTGTGGGCACAGCCAGTCACACCACTGGGGCCTCTTTTCCTCATCTGTCAAGTGACATTAATAAGACTTCTGACTTTGCAAGGTTGATGTGAGGAAGGCACCTTGTAAGCCATTCTGGGCAAGATAAACTTGAGGTGTTAATTTTATTGGTCTCAATAGCAAAATACTTACTTAGCCAATATGTACCTTATACCTCAGGGTTTTCAGGCTCTCCAGCTCATTGATGCCTAGATCTCAGCACAAAGTTTCCAGTGTCATTTAACCAGAGCAGAGGACAGGGGAGTCAGGAACTCCTTGTTCCTGAAAGCTATTCCTCCCATAATGAAGCCCAAGATGGCCCTAGCTTTCTTTGGTTACCATATCACACAGCTGCCAGATTTGGAGCTTATAGTTTCCCCAAGACCTTCAGGTTTCTTTTATACAAGGTAATTTCTGACCATTCCCCTCTGCCCAATATTTGTGATATTGTCATTGGAACCCCATCTTTAGATGCAACTCAATTGGACTTCCCCTCATTAAATCCAGCCCTGTGCTCTAGGCCATCACATCCTTGTTGGGGATACTGACGCTCTCACATCAGGGATTAGCTATCCCTCCCAGGTTCGTGAGTGTCATCAGCAAACTGGATGAAAGTAATAATGATGACAACAATAACAAGGTAATGGCATTTATACAGTGCTTTTGGGTTTCAGAGCATTTTATAAATATCTCGTTTGATCTTCACAACAGTCCTGAGAGGGAGGTTCTATTTTTATCCCCATTTCACAAGCAGAGAGAGGTGAAGTGGCTTGCCAAGGATCCCACAGCTAGTAAATATCTGAGGCTGGATTTGAACTCAGTGTTCATGACTCCAGGTCCCCTGGACCATCTAGATGATTTACTCTTATACTTAGGATCTGTTCCTAATATTAAGGGACCCAGCATGTTTCTGTACTCATTAACTCAAAACGCTTATTAAATATGTTAGTCTTGACTTTTTAAGTTGTAACCAAAAAAATGTAATTAGCAAACCAATAATAGAAAACTCATTAAATATGCAGCATATACAGGAATAAACAATAAAACTTTTTTTGCAATTAATATGTATCAAATAAAATAGTAAAAATGGCAAATTAATGTCATTACTCAGAAGCAGCATTGACAGGCATTTTGCAATTACGAGTCTATGAATTACAGCAGGTTTATAATGAGAGAAAAAATATCGATCACAAAGAAAAAGGAAACAACTAAACCCCCAAATGTCTGCTGTATGTGTAATGGTTTTAGAAACAATATACTGGCCATGTAGCAGAGGTGGGGTTGGAAGGGCTGGGTGGTACATTAGACTAATGGACAACCCCACTGAACACTCAGCCTTCATTCTGCTACAGATCTCATTAGCTCATGGACTCTCTTACATTGGGCTCTCAGGCCATCAAGAAGGATGTTCTAATATTTCCTCAGAAACAAATTTTTAAATAAACCATTCTCTCTAAATTAGCTCCATCTCCACCTCAGTTTATAAAATAAACTGGAAAATCCTCTTTCTCTCACAATCTGTCTCTAGGCTTCAATCCTTTCCCTCTCCTAACCCAAATTCATATACTTATATTACAGTGTAGAAAATTCATTAACAATATAACAAACAATATAAAGACATTTTTCAACATTTTATCCATTCATTGTAATGAGAAAGAAAAACATTGCCAATCAACTCTAACTAGCCAATACAACAACTGACTTTTCAACTCTGTAAAACCAGTCCCACCATTCAGTTCTCAGGATGACAAAGTCCCTCACAAATTTTCTTTATATCCTTTCTACGCTATACCTACTCCACAAAATGAACCAAATTCAGTTTTCTCAGGAAATCTCTCTTCAAAATCTTCCCCCTGACAACTGTTCTCTTGAGCCTTCATTTCTGTACTTTACGTCTGTACTCAGGATCTCTGTCAGGCAGGATCTTTTATTTGTGAGCAAAGGTCATACTGCATTATTCTCAGGATTCTACTCCCTCTTAGAGATGAAGCAAGAATATTGTCTCCTTGGGAGATGCAATTGAACCCATGTGTCTAGTAAGGACATTGGATAAGCCTGCTATAATATCCTCTTCCCATGAGGAGGAGGAGGTGGAGGAGGAGGAAGAGAATAAGAAGCAGAAGGGGAAGGGGAAGACAACATATGTATGTGTGTGTATGCATGTGTGAGTGTGTGTGTGCATGTGCATACCACTTGCTATATGCCAGGTACTGTCCTAAGCACTTTACAAATATTACCTCATTTGATCGTGCTAGAACAATGGGAAGTAGGTGCTATTATTATTTACCATTTTACAGATAAGGAAACTGAGGCAAACAGGAATTAAATGACACTCCCAGGGTCACACAGCTAGTGCTCAGATTTGAGCTTATGTCTTCCTGATTCCAGGCCTGGCAGTCTGCACACTGTGGCACCATCTAGCCAACCCTAGCTAAAGCCTGGGCCACTTGTTTTTCTTTCCAAAGGCACATGAGTAGGAGCTAAGGAACTCCACATCACAGCTACTCCTTCTCAATGTTGTCATATATACATATTGTTAGGATAATAATGCAGTGGACACTGGGAAAGTCACAAATCACCCAAAGTCAGGATGCCAGGGCCTTACTAGCTGCCATTCAGAACTTCCTCCTATGGGATGCAATTCTTAAGAATCTACTCCTTGAATTCAAAAGCATGAGTATGCTGTGATTTCCCCCTTTACCAACTTTCCAGATTCCTAAAGATGAGCTGTCACCACCAACTACTTCGCATTTATTTTATATTTAGTTATTATTACATTTGTGGTTTTTCTAGTATAATGTAAGCTCCTAGACAGTACAAGGTATTTTATTTTTGTCTGTATGCTAAGTGTCCAGCGCAGTGCTGACTATCTATTTCTTCAGATACTACCCTTCTATTTTGCTTTGTAGCCCTAAAGAAATTCATTCCTTCAATGTCTTATTAGGGTATGTGTGTCACTCTGGAGTCTCAAAGGTTGTGTCAGCAGAGTCTGAGATCCGTCAGATCCTACCAAGTCGATTTCAATACATTCAAAGACTTCTTACAGAATTACCCTAAACAAGACCCTCTAGTGGTTCCTGTGACTACAAAAGGAAGAAAGGAAACAAGCATTGGTGAAGTGCCTACTGTGTGTCAGGCCCTGTGCTGAGTAAGTGCTTTATAAATACTATCTAATTTTATCTTCACAACCAGCCTGGGAGGTTGGGGCTGTTTTCCTCATTTTAGAATTAAGAAAACTGAGGCAACCAGAGGTTAATTAACTTGCCCAGAATCTTTCAGCTCGTAAGTGTCTTCAGCTGGATTTGAACTTCAGTCTTCTTGATCTCAGGTCCAGTGCTCTATCCAGTGCATCACCTAGTTGTCAAAAGTCAAAGAAGGAAATACAAGCAATAATTCCTACTCTCAAGCACCTTATGATTTAATGGGATGAGAGAACACAAAATGGACACTAATAAAGATGCTATAAATTAGGCTGAGATAGGGGCAAACAGAAAAGATTAAGATATAAATCAGTTTCACATTTTTGCAGCATTGTTTGATCCTTAAATATCCCCTGCCTTCCAAATGACTTTGTAAATAAAAAATTCAGGATATTCAGTCAAAAGAGCTCTGAGAAATCCAGAGGTCTTTGCCCCCATTTATATCTTAATTATCCACCATGCTTTGGAATGTTATGTTACTCTCCTCCCATACACTCCTCTTCCCACTGAAGTCACCAAGTCACCCATGGCTATGGAGCCTTGTCACATTGTTTCTAGATTTTTCTTTATGACTTCATCTTCAGTCTCAGAAATTGGATCATGAATACCAACTAACTGAATGGGGCCCCTATGGCCCAAGCACAAAATGGCTACGACAAGGCAATACTGTCGTGAAATGATGCCTCTTTATGGCCTTGGGAAAGGGGTTGGATTGAGCTCGTCACCCCACAATCACAAAGTGGAAAGTGACCTGAGAAGCCATCAAGTCTAACCTGGGTAGCAGAAATAAGCCCTGCCTAACATCTCCAACAAGTCAGCAAAGCATCTCATTGCACAGCTGCAAAGACCAGCCTGTTAGGAATTTAACAGGGAGAACTAGGTGGGACAGTGGGTAGAGGTCAGAAGAGTCAGGAAGTCAGGAAGTCAGGGAGTCCCGAGTACAAACCTGACCTCAGACATTCACTAGCTGTGTGACTTTGAGTAAGTGACTTAGCCCTGTTTGCCTTGATTTCAACTGTAAAACGAGAGTAATAATAGAGGATTTTTAAAAAGTAATATTTGTAAAGTACTTAGCACAGTGCCTGGCATATTGTAGGTGCTCAAGAAATGGTTTTTTAGGGGCAATTAGGTGATGCAATTGATAGAGCACTGGCCCTGGAGTCAGGAGGACCTGAGTTCAAATCCAGCCTCAGACACATACCACTTACTAGCTGTGTGACTCTGGGCAAGTCACTTAACCCTAATTGCCTCATATAAAACAACAACAACAACGACAACAACAACAACAAACAATATATATATATATATTTTTAAATCTCCCAAGATTTTATGTTCATTGTTGTGGAATGTGACATGGTGCAATCACCACCCATGTGTCTGACTTCTAGTTCTTCCCTCTGGGACCAAGATAAACTCATCTGATCCCTCTTCTCCATGGCAGCCATTCAAATACAACATGAAACCAATGATTGGGACCATGTCCACCTTCCTGCATCACCACCCATTTGAGTCTTCTCTCATCCAGGCCAACCACCCCAAGCTCTCCTAATCAACTCTAACATGATGTGGGGGGGGCCTTCAGTCTACTGGGATGTCACTTCTGGCCAATCTCCAAGCTTACCAAGCCCTTCCCACAATGCCTCTGTCATCTAGAACTGAACCCATGCCTCCAGATGTGATCAGACCACAGACAAGAGTCTGGAAGATGGGGCTGTATTCTCAGCCTCCCTAGATGCATCATAAGGCCAGCCTGGCTTTTTGGATGGTCTAGTCACCATCGAGGAAAAACCTGTGTCATTTTCATAAACGAATACCCTGATTGTAGGCACTGCTGCTGCTTGGCACCCAAGCACCTGGCTTCCAATTCCTTCCTATTCAATATCCTCTGCTCTTTACTGGGCTTACAGCCCCAGCCAGATCCTTTTTCTTTAGTACTGACTGTCATCCAATGAGTTGTTGGAAAATAGGTTTATAAACAAGGCAATTAGTGTGCATAACTACTTCTTATGTAATTGAGTTTGAATCTGCTCCGAACTATGTTTGTGGCAGTGAGCAAGTGAGTTTCCCCTCTCAGGCACTCAGTTTTTCCTTCTATAAAATGGGATTGTAGCTTCCAATTCCAACCCTTCACACACTGGAATGTATAATTTCCTAACCCCCACAGGATAGTACATGGTAAAAATGGCTGATGAGAGGCTGGGCTGTAGTAAAGCCTGGGCTTCCTGCCCACCTCTCACATAGTCAGAATTCTCAGGCTAATGAGCTGAATATAAACACTATCTACCATGATACTGCAAACTGTCTTTCGATTGAAAGCTTTCTCAACTATCACGGTAATATTCCCACTTTCTTAAGCAGAGAATCTTGGCAGTAACTTAGCCTTCTGTTTTGGCTAACCAGCATCATCACTATTCAATTCAATAAAAATTTATTAAATGCCTACTAGACAGCAGACACTATGATAGTACTGAGTATACAAAGACAAAAGCACAAGAGTCTCTGCCCTCTCTCAATCCGAGGCCAACAGGCTTCCAACCTCATCATTCAACCCAAAATGCTCCCAAGTGCTTAGCACAGTGCCTGGCACGTAGGAGGCACTTAACAAAAATAATTTTTGACTAATTGTCTTCATGGATCTTACTTCCTACTGGAAGGATGCAACATGTACATTCACATTGATATATATAAAATTCATGTAAAAGGAACAAGTAGTTCAAGACCAAAGAATGAATAAAAAGCATGAATTGTTTCCTGAGCCCTGAGGATGTAAATTCAAAACCCGACACAGCACCAATCCTCTAGGAACTTCTGTTCTGCTTTGGGGCGACAATAAATAGGGAAAGGGGAGGGGGCAGGGAGAGAGACTTTTGTTTGGAAGCTTCCAGTGATAATGAGGAAGCAGTAGGGGAGAAGACTAGCATACCCTTTCCAGGGACAATAACAGAGCAGGCTTGAGTGCCACTAACAGAGGGATCAGGAAAGACCTGTATGTGAGGAGGTAGCATGGGAGCTGTATATTCAAAGAAGTCAGAGATTTCAAGAGACAGAGATGAGTTAGGAGGACATTCCAAATATGGAGTGTCACCTGGGCAAAGGCAAAGAGGTGGGAAATGAAATGGCATAAATAAGAAAAAACTAGTAGGCAAATTTGAATAGAACAGGAAGTAAGAGACAGAGTGGGGTGGGGAGAGTGTGATAGTAATATTGAATGAGACTGGAAAGATAGGAAAGGGTCATATCATAGAGGGCAGTAAATACCAATGCAATGATTTTTTACATAAACTCAGTGGGGAATAAGGAGCCATTGAAGATGGGTGAATAGAGTTATGGCAAGGTTAGATGTCTATTACAGAAATATCAACTGTGTAATGGTGAAGAAGAAGGAAAGTAAGCAGATTACTATTTTAAAAGCCCAGACAAGAGGTATTGAGGGCCTGGGCACCAGCAGAAGTCATGTGGCTTGAGTTAAGAGAGGCAATTCGAGAGAGATTATGGAGCCATGAGCATCAGCTACTGAGAGGAAAATGTAGCTGTTGTGACAGCCAGGTTTCAGCGAGTGACTGACTGTGTGACCCCATGAGCCATTCTTGGACTTTCTTTTTAGAAGGAATTTCAGACCTGAGCTGGCTTTTTAAGTTCAAGAATGCATAAGATAACTACAAAGTCATTTTTGTTAAAGGGGGCACAAACAATTAATTAATTTAAGAAAAAAAAAACACCTCTCATAGGATAGAGCATCTGAGGTGAACTGAGCTTGGAAGCAAGCCAAGGACTCTGCGTTTTTTAACTTTTGTTTTCAGTTCCAAACTTGCTCCCTCACTCTACCCACTTCCTTACTCATTGAGAAAGCAAGAAATACAATAGCCATTATACATATGAAGTCACACAAAACATTTCCAAGGGATGCCCAAAGGGCTGTAAAACTGTGCATCCCTTTTGATCCAGCAATAGCACTACTAGGTCTGCATCCCAAAAAGAACATAAACAAGGGAAAAGGACCCACATGTACAAAAATAGTGATAGCAGCTCTTCTTGTGGTGACAAGGAATTGGAAATTGAGGGGATATTAATCAGTTGGGGAATGGCTGAGCAAGTTGTGGTATGTGAATGTAATGGAATACTATTGTGCTATAAGATATGATGAACAGGCTGACTTCAGAAAAACCTGAAAGGCTTACATGAACTGATACTGAGTGAAATGAGCAGAAACAGGGGAACACTGTACATGGTAACAGCAACACTGTGCGATGATCAACCATGACAGACTTAGCTCTCCTCAGCAATACAGTGATCAAAGACAATTCATGATAGGAAATGCTATCCACATCCAGAGAAATCTGAATGCAGAGCTAAGCATACTGTTTTCACTTATTTTGTTGTTCTTCATTTTTTCTTTCTCATGGTTTTCCCCTTTTGTTATGATTCTCCTTTCATAACCTAACTAATGTGGAAATATGATTATTATCATTGTAAACGTATAGCCTATATCAGATTGCATGCTGTCTTGGCGAAAGGGGGAGGCAGGGAGAGAAGGAAAAAAATTTGGAACTCAAAAATCTTATAAAAGTGAATGTTGAAAACTATCTTTATATATAATTGGACATAAACAAAATACTATTATGGGGGAAAATTTCCATATTAGCCACATTGCAATAATAATAATAAGCAGAATAAAAAAAAGTCAATCCACATTCAGACTCCATCAGTTGTCTCTCTAGAGGTTGATAACACTTTTCAACGTAAGTCCTTTGGAATTGTTTTGGACCATTGTATTGACCAGAGTAGCTAAACCTTTCACAGTTGATTATTATTATAATATTGCTATTGCTGAGGGCAGCTAGGTGGTTGGGACAGCAGGAGGTGCAGTGATTGGAGGGAGGGCTGGACTGACAGTCAGGTTGACTGAAAGGCAAATATGGCTTTAAACACTTACTTAGCCAGGTGATCCTGTGTAGCCAAGTCACTTCACCTCCCAGACTCAGTTTCCTCATCTATAAAATGTGGATAAAATAACACCTACCTCCCCAACCCCACCCCACCCCCAATTACTGTAAGGATCAAATGAGATGATGTATGTAAACTGCTTTGCCATCCTTAGAACAATTTAGAAATGCTAATTATTATTATTTCTTATTATAATAAAAATTACCTAAAACCTACACAAAAGAGTATTAGAGTGAGGTGACTGTCTCAAGAGGGAGTGAGTCGCCCATTACTATAGGTTCTAAATAAGAGGCTGAATGACTTTTATGGGAATAAGCTACATGGGATTCCAGTGTTGCTAGAGATTAGATTAGAAGATCACTGTGGGTCTGATCAACTCCTGTGATATTGTGCAGCCTTACAAGCCTGGAACAATTAGGCAAATCAAAAGAGACGAAGTTTAATAAACTGAGATTGTCTCAATGGAACATGAACAAATTTCCCAAGTCCCTGACATCATATTCCACCAGAAAAGGAATTCTGGAATCTGTTAAGAGAATTAGATTGTTGACCTATACATAAGTCTGATAAGTAATTTGTTATAATTTATGAATAAACAAGAGACAGAGATCAAATTAGGTATAAAATGGATAATTTCATATTAAAAAAGGTTTTATAAAAATACAACAATGACAGAACAGATTGGAAGGAAAGCAGAAAATTGGGGAAAATTTTATAGACAGTTTATCAGATAAAGGCCTAATATCAAAAATATATAAATAACTTTATCAAAGCTATAAGAACACAAGTCAATCCCCAATTGGTAAATGGTCAAAGGATATGAAAAAGAAGTTCTCCAATGAAGAAATCAAAACAATTTATAGTCATGTAAAAATTCCTCTAAATCATTGTTGATTAGAGAAATGCAGATTAAAAAAAAAAACCTTGAGATATTTCAGAAGGACTAGATTGGCACAAAAGATAGAAGGGGAAAGTGACAAATGTTGGAGGGGAGGTGGAAAAATTAGGACCTTAATTCATTGTTGGAAGAATCGTAAAATGATACAACCATTTTGGAGAGAAATATGGAAAAGTCCAAAGAGTTATTAAACTACCTATGCCCTTTGACCCAGCAATATCACTACTTGGTCTATCTCCTAAGATAATTAGAGGAAAAGGAAAATAACCTCAATGTTTTAAAATGTTTATGGCAGCTTTCCTTGTGGTAGCAAAGAATTGGAAATTGTGAGGATGCCCATCAATTGAGGACTGGCTGAACAAGTTGTGGTATATGATTGTGATGGAATATTATTATGCTATAAGAAACAATAAGCTCAATGATTTAGAAAGGCATGGACAGACTTGCATGAAATAATGAAAAACAAAATGAGCAGAACCAAGACAACATTGTATGCAGTGGACAACAATATTATTTTAGGAATGACTTTGAGTAAATGAAGCATTTTGCCCATTATAAATACTCAAATTAACTATAAAGGGTGTATGAAGAAAGATGCTCTCTGCACCCAGAGAAAGAACTGATAAATAGAGCATGTTTAGAATAATTTTACAGAGAGAGAGAGAGAGAGAGAGACCTATTTTTGTGTAATGGTAGCCATAGTGGAGGCGGGGGGGGGGGGGGGGGAACAAAAAAAGAAAAAAAAAGGCTTACATGATGATTGGCTGTATATTTGAAAGGAAGGGTAAGTTGTGCATAGATTTGCAGTTTCATGGACAATCATCTTTTTATTGCACTATGTTTTGAAAATCCTTATTTTATTCCACAAATTAAAAATAAAATTAATGGAAAAAAAAGGACTAGATTGGCCCCAATTCTCTTCCTGTTCATGGGAACATCTGATGTGACCTGCTCTTCCTTCTGAACTAGTGAAGATGGGCAGCTCAGGAATCTGGAGGCCCCTGCTCTGCCCATGCCTCAAGTACTGACTGTGAAGAGCCCCTGCCTGGGGCCTGCCTGGGGATCCCATGGTATCACTCACTACTGGTCCTGCCTCCCTCAAGATTTGGCTGCAGGAGCCAGGCAAGGGGCCAGGTAGCTGTGTCAAAAGCCAGAGGACCATGGGCCTCACAGTCCCATCGAAAAAAAGAATGTGACTTACATATCCTTAGAGACAGCACCATCAACTGAGCTGCAGTGATTGCATGTTTATGGCAAAGGCCACTGAGGAATTCCAGACCTTTTAGGACTGCCTTTTAACTGGTAATACATTGGCCCACCCCACTTTGCATTATGCCAGGTGCAGATGGGTATATATTTGTTTGTTTTCTCTGTGGCTTCCATTGCCATTGTCTTTGGTACCCACACAACCCCCAGGCAAGAAGAGAGCTGTACCAGGGACAGTGCTGAGGAGAGACACCTTGGCTTGGAGTCAACCAGTCAGGACTCAAGTATGGGCTCTGACACTTCTAAGTTATTCGACTGTGGAGAAGTCATTGCCCTCTCTGGGTCCCTGTTTGTTGTTGTTCATTCTTGTCCAACTCTCTGTGACTCCACTTAGCTCTTCAAAAAGACACTAGAGAAGTTTCCCATTTCCTTCTCTAGTGGATCCATTTTGTCAATCAGAGATTCCATGACTTGCCTGAGGTCACATAGCTAGGAAGTGTCTAAGGCTGGATTTGAACTCAGGTCTTCCTGATTCCAGGCTCAGTGCTGTACCCACTGACCCTCCAGCTGAGTCTACAAACCCATGAAAAGGGGAGAGTTTACTGAGGATCCTTATATTCTCCAGGTCTGAGGATAGCTTCAGAGGCTCATCAGTCTCTCAAGAACAGGGGTTTCTGTGTTTCCAGGTTTTGTTTAGTCTTTGTGACCCCAAAGCCTAGAGCAGGTCACAAGGGAAGCCCTTAATGAACAGTGGTTAGCTTGGCTTAATAAGTCACAGTTTACAACTAGCAGGCTTGGAAATCACATGTTCAGGTTGAAAATATTTCTCATTTCTTGGAATGTTGACAGAAAGTCGTGTGTGCAGAGTCAGATCATTTCTAAGTTCTTTCTTGTCCTCCACCACACCCTTTTTGTTTTCTTCTTTGTTTTTCTATCCATTTGCTTTTGTTCTCAGGGAGCCTTTATTGATTGAATGATTAAGCTGTTGGCATTTTAACTCTAATGAGCTCTAAGAGGCCTTGGAAAGTCCTCATTTCCCTAAGCTTTGCCCTACAGCAGCATAACTATTTCAAAACAAAGGACGGCCAACTGCCAAAGGATGAAAGTAAATAGTAAATATTGGGGAGAGTCCCTAAAGGGAGGGGTTAGGGAAGAGGAGCTCACAGCAAATCTGAGTGCTGGCACCCATCCATTAGAAGCTTGATTTGTAGCCCTTTTCTTCAAAGGACCTTCACCGAAGGCCATTAAACCAGCAAAGCCCAAGCTCCAATCCAGCATGTCAGTCATCCACATACCTCCTTAAATACAAAGAATATCTTCCTCTGAAGACTAGACTTCATGTAGGGTCCTGAAAAACAGGTTCTGTAGGCCCAGAGAGAGGACCCATAGGTATGATATTCTTCAAAGTAGTAAAATTAAGTTGAAGGAGAGAGAGCAGTGATGCCACCGGGGATGGGATGGCCCCACTTGCCCCATGTAGCTCATCCTCGGTGCCTTGGTCAAGGTCATCAGCAAAGGTATGGAGCCCCAAATGGTGGCCAGAATGTATCTGGTCTTGTGTCAGAGAAGACAAAGTCCCCTGGGCCTTACTGGATCCATCACTTGATCTCTTTGGGATCACTGTGTACCTGCAATGGAGAATGACCAAGACAAATTGCTACAGTATAACATTCGGCAAGTGCTGGGAAGCCTGGAACAGAGATCTAGACAAGTGCTTATGGGGATATCCAGGAAGCTTTTGCCTGGACTCACAATGTCAACAGTTGCTTACAGTCAGGCTTGGGTTTCCATGACCAAGGGGCCATTTTGTTCTCTGGGAGGCTGCTGGCGCTGGGGAGTTCTCCCTGTAATTGCACTGAGCCCAGCCTGCCTTTCACAACTTTCTAGATTCACTAGGGCTGTGGCCATTTAACAATCTATCCTGTCATCCAAGGATCTCTGAACTTCCCTAGGCTGCTCTTTGGACAACAAGACCAGGTCAGAGCTCAGAGTCTAGTGAGCATGGCAGGATCTCCTGCTTTGAGACCCCAGGATCACTTCTCTATGCCCACTCTTCCTCTCTGCACCAATACTTGGGCAACTTGAGGAGGTCCACGTGATAACATCCATCTTGGATATTCCATCAAATTACCTTCCTTACAAAAAAGAAGAAGAAGAAGAAGAAGAAGAAGAAGAAGAAGAAGAGGAAGAAGAAGAAGAAGAAGAAGAAGAAGAAGAAGAAGAAGAAGAATTGTACTTGCCTAAGAGTTTTCTGGTCCCTCCCATGAACTCTGTTCCTTGGAGATGAGTCTCTACTGTGATCTTAATCTGTATTTTGTTGCCAAAGTGAAGACTTGACATTGAGTGGATGTTTACCCAAGGAGAGGATACATATTCAACTCTAGAGAATCTATACTGTGAAAAGGTGGGTTTCCAAATATCCCCACACTATCCACATTTGGGATCCCAAAGTTAATGCCTTTCATTGACTCTTAATGGCTGCCAAATTTGTATGATAGAGGCATTCATCTTACATGTGGGATGGGTCAAGAAATGGCTCATTTGGGGTGGAAGATTAGTTTCCTCATAAGGAAACCAGAATGACATGGTGGTCATTTGTTGGGTTTAAAACATGCAAACTGTCCTAACTGATATCATTCATTGGTAATAGTCAAGAGATTAATTCAGAAAGTGTCCTGCCCAGTTTCCTTTTTGGAAGGTATTTTTAATTTAATGTATCTGAAAAGAATACATATCCAAAGGACTGAGAAATGAGGAATCATAGGGCCTCACAGATGTGTCTACAAATCTATGAGGATATGTGGAAGATGAAAAAATATTCTCTAGACATGGACAAAACTGGAGACTGCAAACTGAAGTGTTTCTGATAAAAATCTCATGTCCATGGGCCTTTGCAGGCAGAATATTTCTGAGACTTTTATTCTATGAGAGCCCCAATCTCACTCTGGAGTTTCCCACATGTCCAATAAAGGGAATCCATTTGACTGGAAATAATTTAATCACACATTCCCTCCCTCCAGTCCCAGGAAGCCAAGCTCCATCCCAGGGTCTTCTGAAGGGGCTCCTGACAGCACTGCCCCTGCTGTTTTGCCTGAGACAAATCATCTTCAGATAATACCATTTACTGGTTTGAAGGTTGACAAATAGTGGTGTTTAGGGCAGATATGTCTGCCATGCAATAAATCCTGCTCCCCTGTCCCCAATTCTCAGTCAGCAAACTTTATCTGGCAACCCAAAGGGGGAAGAAATCACAGAGTAAATAGAAACTTCTTCCCTTATGTGGTGAGAGTCATCAATGAGCAGATGCAGTGTGGAGGGAACATGTGAGTTAGGGCAACCAAGAGAGATTTGATTTGGGTCCCTGTCCCAACACCTAGAGATTGGGCAAGAATAGTAAGATGGACTTCCCTAAAAGATGGTGGGAAAACTCACATGTTCTTGTTTCATGCACTAATAGTCTTTCTCCTCTCACCACCACCGCCATCACTTTCATTCTTGTAACCGTGGCACAAAGGTTCATTTAGGTCCCTTCAATAAGCTTGTCCTGACCCATCACCAGAAATTATTCTAGTGCAGTAGAAAGCAGAAACAAGACTTTGGTTTAAATTGCAACTGTGCTATCTAATATCTGTGTGAACCTGGGCAAGCCAAATAACCTTAATAAGCCTCAGTTTTCCCATCTGTAGAATGACAGTATTTAACATGATGGCCTCTAAGGCCCTTTTCCAGTTTTAAATCACAGAGCCTTTGAACCTATGACTGATTTCTAAGGCTCTTTCCAGCTCTGACTCATAGATCCTAGAGTCTGATCCAGGCTCCTCTGGACCTGCCAGAGGTCATGCCTTTTTGGTGCATAATAATGACTGGCATTTCTTTATTTTTTGAATGTCTACTCCACATCATTCTGTGCAATAGCTATCCACTGTAACAAAGAACAAAAAAATTGAAGAAATGGGCAACAGTTCAGCAAAACCAACCAACAAATTAATTGAGTCTAAAAGTATGTGGAATGATACACACTCATCAATCCCCATCTCAGGAAAGAAAGGAAGGAGGCACAGTTTTTTCACCTCTTTCACCAAGCTTGGTCATTATAATTAAAGTGTTTGGTTTCAGAGCTTTGTTGTTGCTCTTAATGTTCACATTTTTTCAAACAATCTACAAGGGCTTATTAGGTGCCTACTATGTGCCAGAAACTAGAGATACAAATACAAAAGTATAAAAGTATGCTTTTTGCCATCAAAGTGCTTATATCTTAATTGGAGAGACAACTTATTCATATATGCATATGTACAAGACACATATGAAACAGGTGCAAGGTAACCTGTGGGAGAGGTGAGGTATTACCAGAGTGGAGGAAAAAACAGAGCAGAAAACTTCCCATGCAGAAGGAGGTCCTTAAATTGAGTCTCACAGATATCACATAGACTTGTTCCTTGGTTCAGCTCATTTTTCTGGTATCAGGTCATATGAAATCCTTGTGTGCTTCTCTGGTGTCTTACTAGTCATCAACTTTTCCAGAAAATTAATAGCCTGTGACATTCACGTACCATCATTTGTTCAGCCATCTGCCAAACAATGGCATCAACTCGCCTTCCAGCTCTTTGATACTAGAAAAATGTCATATTTTGAGGAAAATGGAATATCCTTCTGTCTTAGATTCCCTTTGAGAAGAAGGCTTTCTGGTCCAAGAGCACAAACATTTCAGTTGCTTTCTGACTATAATTCCAAATAACCTTCCAGAATAATTGGATGAGTATATAGCTCCAAGTATGAATACAATCACTCCCTAACACTGCTTTTCCATCTATATGGTATATATGTGTGGGTGTGGGTCTATATAATATATATTCATATTCTCTAGAATGTCTCCATTTATGGCAAAAACACATAATCAACATTGTAAGCAGATGGAGATTCCAACATCACTTAGTTAATCAGGTTGATTAGGTTGATTGAACAGTTTAAAGACGGGGTTAAGGAATTTTCCTAGGATTCCACCACAAGGTCCAGACAAGCTCTTAATCAATTTATGAGGATTCCAGTGCTTTGATCCTGGGATAAAAGCAGATTATGCCACACAGAAGACACTTGGTAATTGGCTCTAGGCATCAGACAAATACCTCTGGGATTCCACATAACAAGAACACTGGCTAGTCCAGTGCTAGGTATAAGGGTCCAGGTCAGGTGGGAGTGGGGTCCAGGTCCTGGAGATAAGAATGGGTTCCAAGCTGGGGGTATTCACTTTCAACTTTGGAACCAAGCCCTGGAAAGGGAATCATGCTGGTAGGGAGGGTGAGAAGAGAGGGAGCCTCTGTCTCTCCCCACTCCATTGGTCATGCCACTGTAAAAACCAGTCACAGACAGAGTTGGCCACCAGAGGTAAGACAAACTATTTTGCCTTGCCTTGTACATATTACTTGAGTTGTTTTCTTTTCTCCCAAGAGTAAGACTGCATTTACTTCTACTAAGTTCTATCTCATTAAGTTGGACACAATATTCTAGTCTACTGCAATATTTAAACTACTAAATGAGGCATTTTTACACTGCTTTAAAATAAATAATAAGCTTAGATTATGACTAATTTTATGTCTCAGGAAGACAAAAACAGCCATTTCTAATAACTTGCCTGGAGGAACTGGCATTTTAGATGACAACATTCAGTGTAGGCTCTAAGGCCAAGGAACGTTTGGCCCAAGCATTAGGGTTAACAAAAGGTTTCTTTTGTTTTCATAGTAAAAAGAGCATGGCATCAGATGCTGGAAGAGTGAATTCCACTTTCAGAGAAACAAGTGTCATAATGAGGAGCACAAGACTGGCCTAAGTATTCCAGGGAGCCAAGATGGTTGAGTAAGCAGTAAGTCACACTCACTCCCCCTTCTTGACTTCTGAAAACCCAGAAAATATTGCCCCCGGAATAATCCTGGAACAGCATAGCTAGCAGAAAAATAGGGTGGAGCATTCTATTAGCCAAGGAGCCTTGGGGGATCAGTAGGAAAGGTCCTTCTTGCTCTGGAGAAAGAGGAATACAGTCCAGGATGGGAGGCATCCCAGCAAGCCAGCAGCAAGCCCCACCTTAGCAATCCAGTGGGAGATCTGGAGTTCCAGGGTAGTGGAGCAGGCAAGCACCAACACCAGGACCGACATTCCACTTGCCTTGGCATAGCCAGGGGAATCAGCAAACTCCATATTGGAGAATCTCCCTGCTTCAGCACAGCCCCATCGGGCAGGTGTCCCCCTCCAGCTAAACCTCCCCGTGCTTCACTGCAGCTCTGGGTGAATTGGTGGGTGAGCAGGCATCCTCCAGTGGCCAGCTCCCACACCTTACCCCCATGAGCTTCAGTGTAGCCCTGGAGAAATACAGAAAAACCCCACATGGCCTCAGAACATGCCAGACACCATCCCTTGGACCCCAGCTCAGCACCAGATAAGCTGCCAGACCCCTACAGCCTCCAGCTGCCAGCACCTAAAGCTCCAACACAGAAAGCCAATGACCAGGCCCTAGCTCCCAGCACAAGAAGCTGGAGGCAGTGTCCCATGTGCTTCAGCAGGAGAGCTCAACCTTCAAAGCCAGGAATTATGCAAACATCATGAGTGTAAAGCAAAAAGACACTGACCACAGATTCTTTCTATGGGGACAGGGAAAATCAAAACACAAATTCAGAGAAGGACAACATTGTAAATATAACTATATCTAAAACCTCAAAGGGGAATATGAAGTGGTCTCAAGCCCAAAAAGCCTTCTTGGAAGAGCTCAAGAAGGATTTTAAAAGTCACATAAGAGAGGTAGCAGAAAAATTGAGAAAAGAAATGAGAGGTATGCAAGAGAGTGAACAGCTTGGAAAATGAAGGACAAAAATTGACCATAGAAAACAATTCCTTAAAAAAAATACAATTTTCCAAATGAAAAAAAATCCACTGAAGAAAACAACTCCTTAAAAAGTAAAATTGGCCAAATGGAAAAGGAGACACAAAAATTTACTGATGAAAACAATTCATTAAAAATAAGTATTGGGAAAATGGAAGCTAAGAACTCTATGAGACATTAAGAATCAGTCAAATAAAATCAAAAGAATGGAAAAAAAGAAGAAAACATAAAATATCTCATTGGAAAAACAACTGACCTTGAAAATATATCCAGGAGAGATAAATTAAGAATTATTGGTCTACCTGAAAGCCATGATCAAAAAAAGAGCCTGCACAGCATCTTTCAAGAAATTATCAAGGAAAATTGTCTTGAGGTCCTAGAACAAGAGGATAAAATAGTCATTGAAAGAATCCACCAATCACCTCCTGAAAGAGATCTAAAATGAAAACACCAAGGAATATTGTAGCCAAATTCCAGAATTATCAGGTAAAGGAGAAAATACTACAAGCAGCCAGAAAGAAACAATTTAAATATCATAGAATTACAGTCAGGATTATGCAGGATCTTGAAGTTTCCACATTAAGAAATTGGAGGGCTTAGAATATGACATTCTGCAAGGCAAAGGAACTTGGATTACAACCAAGGAACAACTACCCAGCAAAACTCAGCATAATCTTTCAGGGCAGGAAATAGACATTCAATGAAATAGGGGACTTCCAAATTTTGCTGATGAAAAATCCAGAGCTGAACAGAAAATTTAATCTTCAAATACAAGACTCAAGAGCAGCATAAAAAGATAAACAGGAAAAGGGAAAAAAATGTTATTCAACAAGGTTAAATTGTTTACATCCCTACATGGGGAGATGATACCTGGAATTCTTCAGAACTGTATCTTTATTATGACATTTAGACGGGGTATACATAAACATAGAGTGTGGATATAAATTGACTTTGATGTTATGATAAAAAAAATTACTCAAGAAATAAAAAAGATTGTACTGGGAGAAGAGAAAAGGAGGAGGCAGGAAAGGATAAATTGCATCACATGAAATGACACAAAGACCTATTACAATAGAGGGGGGAAAAGGAGGGAGCTGAGTATTCTGTGAACTTTACTCTCATCTGATTTGTCTCAAAGAGGGAATATCACACACACTCAGTTGGGTATAGAAATCTATCTCACTGTACAGGAAGTAGGTGATGAAAGGAGAAAGACAAGGGAAGAAGTTGACAAAAGGGAGGGAAGAAGTAGTAGGGGAAAGGAAAAAGAAAAAGGAGGGGGTCTGATAGAAGGGAGGGTAGGTTGAGGGAGGTGGTGCTCAGAAGTAAAACACAGCTGAGGAGGAAAAGGGAGAAAGGAGAGAGAAAAACATAAACAGGGGAGAAAATAGGATAGAAAGACACAGTTAGTAATCATAATTGTGAATGTGAATGAGATGAACTACCCCACAAAATGGAAGCAGATAGAGTGAATTAAAAACTATAATCCCACAATATGTTGTTTATAAGAAACACATTTGAAGCAGAGAGATACACACAGAGTAAAGGTAAAACGGTGGAGAAGAATATATTATGCTTCAGTTGAAGTAAAAAAAATAAAGTAGGGGTAGCAGTCTTGATCTCAGACAAAGCAAAAGCAAAACCAGACCTATTTGAAAGGGATAAGAAGGAAACTACATCCTGTTAAAAGCTACTATAGGCAATGAAGTAATATCAAACCTAAACATATACCCAGCAAGAGGTATTGCATCCAAATTCTTAGAAGAGAAGTTAAGTGAGTTACAGGAAGAAATAGACTATACTAGTAGGGGACCTCAACCTCCTCCTCTCAGAACTAGATAAATCTAACCACAAAATAAAAAAGAAAGAAATTAAAGAGGTGAATAGAATCTTAGAAAAGTTAGATATGGTAGACTTCTGGAGAAAATTGAATGGAAATATAAAAAATATGGCTTTTTCTCAGTAGTAAATGGCACCTACACAAAAATTGGCCATGTAGTAGAGCATAAAAACCTCACAATCCAATGCAGAAAGGCAGAAATGTTAAATGCATCCTTTTCAGATCATGATGCAGTAAAAATTACATGTCATAAAGGGCCAGGGAAAGATAGATTAAAAATTAATCAGAAACTAAATAATCTAATCTTAAAGAATAAGTGGGTCAAACAACAAATCATAGAAACAATCAGTAACTTCATCCAAGAGAATGACAATAATGAGACAATGTACCAAAACTTACGGGATGCAGAGGAAGTTTTATCTTTCTCAATGCTTACATGAATAAAATAGAAAAAGGAGAGATCAATGAATTGGGCATGCAACTAAAAAAGCTAGAAAAAGAACAAATTGAAAATCTCCAGTTAAATACCGAACTAGAAATTCTGAAAACCAAAGAAGAGATTAATAAAATTGAAATTAAGAAAACTATTGAAATAATAAATAAAACCAAGAGCTGGTTTCATGAAAAAAAAACACAATAATATAGATAAACCTTTGGTTAATTTAATTTTTAAAAAGAAGAAAATCAAATTACCAGTGTCCAAAATGAAAAGGGTGAATTCACCACCAATGAAAAGGAAATCAAAACAATAATTAGGAGCTATTTTGCCCAACTGTATGCCAATAAATTTGACAATCTTAGTGAAATGGATACATATTTACAAAAATATAAATTGCCCAGGTTAACACAGGAGGAAATACAATTCTCAGATAACCCCATTTCAGAAAAAGAAATTGAACAAGCCATCACTGAACCCCCTAAGAAAAAATCTCCAGGGCCAGATGGATTTACAAGCAAACTCCATCAAACATTTAAAGAACGATTAATCCCAATACTATATAAACTATTTGGGAAAATAGGTGAAGAAGGAGTGCTACCATTTTTTTTTAATGATACACATATGGTGCTGATAACTAAGGCAGCAAGAGCCAAAACAGAGATAGAAAATTATAAACCAATTTCCCTAATGAACATAGATGTAAAATTAAAATGAAATATTAGCAAAGAGATTATAGCAGCTTATTTTGAAGATAATACATTATGACCAGGTAGGATTTGTACCAGGAATACAGGGCTGATTCAATATTAGGGAAACTATTGGCATAACTGACCATATTAACAATAAAACTAACAAAATCATATGATTATCTCAATAGATGCAGAAAAAGCTTTTGACAAAATACAATACCCATTCCTATTAAAAACACTAGAGAACATAGTAATAAATGGAATCTTCCTTAAAATGATAAGTAGCATCTATCTAAAACCATCAGTAAGCATTACATGTAATGTGGATAAGCTAGAAGCATTTCCAACAATATCATGGGTGAAACAAGGATGTCCATTATCACCCATTATTCAATATGGTACTAGAAATGTTAGCTTCAGCAATAAAAAAAGAAAAAGAAATTGAAGGAATTAGAATAGGCAAAGAATAAACAAAGATATTACTTTTGCAGATATATGATGGTAAACTTAGAGAACCAACTAAAAACTATTTAAAATAATAAACAACTTTAGCAAAGTTGCAGGATATAAAATAAACCCGTATAAATCATAAGCATTTCTAATATTACCAACAAAGCCCAGCAGTAAGAGATAGAAAGAGAAATTCCATTTAAAGTAACTATAGACAATATAAAATATTTGGGAGTCTATCTGCCAAGACAAACCTAGGAACTAGATGAACACAATTACAAAACACTTTTCACACAAATAAAATCAAATCTAAATAACTGGAAAAAAAAATCAGTTGCTCATAGGTAGGCCGAGCCAATATAATAAAAATGACAATTCTACCTAAGCTAATTTACTTATTCAATCCCATACCAATCAAACGACCAAAAATATTTTATAGAGCTAGAAAAAATAATAACAAAATTCATCTGGAAGAACAAAAGGTCCAGCATATTAAGGTAATGAATGAAAAGAAATTCAAGGGAAGGTGGCCCAGCATACCAGATCTTAAATTTTATTATACAGTAGCAATCATCAAAACTACTTGGTACTGGCTAAGAAATAGAGTGGTGGATCAGTGGAATAGGTTAGGTATGCAAGACACAGTAGTTAATGACTATAGTAATCTATTGTTTGATAAACCGAAAGACTCCAGCTTCTGGGGAAAAAATTCATTATTTAACAAAAACTGCTGGAAAACTGGAAAACAGTGTGGCAGAAACTAGGCCCAGGCCAACATCTTACACTGTATACCAAGATAAAGTCAAAATAGATACACAATTTAGATATAAAGGCTGATACTATAAGCAAATTAGGAGAGCAAGGAGTAGTTTACGTATAAGATCTATGGAGAAGGGAAGAATTTATGACCAAACAAGAGATGGAGAACATTATGAAATGCAAAATGGATATTAAATTGAAAAGATTTTGCATAAACAAAGCTAATGCAACAAGCAGAAAGCTGGGAAACAATTTTTACAGCCAATATCTCTAATAAAGGCCTCATTTCTAAAATATATAGAGAACTGAGTCAAATTTATAAGAATACAAGTCATTCCTTAATTGATAAATGGTTAAAGGATATGAATAGGCAGTTTCCAGGGAAAGAAATTAAAGCTACCTATAATCACATGAAAAAAATGCTCTAAATCACTATTGATTAAAGAAATGCCAATCAAAACAACTCTGAGGTACCACATCACACCTATCAGATTGGCCAACATGACAAAACAGGAAAATGATAAATGTTGGAGAAGATGTGCAAAAATTGGGACACTAATGCATTGTTGGTGGAGTTGTGAACTGATCCAACTATTCTGGAGAGCAATTTGGAACTACGACCAAAGGGCTCTAAAACTGTGCATACCCTTTGACCCAGCAATAGCACTTCTAGAGCTGTATCCCAAAGAGATCATAACAATGGGAAAAGGACCCACATGTACAAAAACATTTATAGCAGCTCTTTTCGTAGTGGCCAGGAATTGGAAACTGAAGGGATGCCCATCAATTGGGGAATGGCTGAACAAGCTGCGCATGAATGTAATGGAATACTGTCATTCCATAAGAAATAATGAGCAGGTAGACTTCTGAAAAATCTGGACTTACATGAACTGATACTGAGTTATGTGAGCAGAACAAGGAGAACTTTGTTCACTGTAACAGCAACATTGTGCTTTAATAGACTTTCAGGAGTCAGCCCCTGTCCAGGGGGCCCAGTCTCTGCCAGAGTGCTAGATAAGCACAACACACTCCACGGAGACTGGCTAGCATGGTCATCACTCCCTTCACTCCCTTGGGGAGAGAGAGGTTCCTGACTGGGGGAAAGGATATTAATCCAGGGACATGGGGCTAGAAACCCACATCGGGAGGGGTCTATTGGCTAGTAATGTCCAGTTCTATCCCTTTTATTTACCCACATATAGATGGAGATGGGGGAAGTGATCCTCACTGCCATCCTCCCACCCATGCCTCATCATAACATACAGATGACCCAGAGGCCATGCAGCCACTGGACCACAAGCCTTGGTGGGTCTTACCCAACTGAAAAGGCCCCAAGTCCAAGCTGGGCAATAAAGAGGCCATTGGCACCTGACCACCAGCCCCAGTGACATGCAGAAGGACTTGGTCTCAGAAGACTGGCTGTTGGATTATTATTTTTTAGCCCCAGCAACTCATGAAAGCTGTCCCACAGGGAGTGGAAGGGTCGCAGTATGGGAGGGTAGGCATATGGCTCCACGTACAAATGAAGGGGTGTTGGGAAGATTAGAGGCTAGCTTAGGTTGGCAGGATTTCTCAGCACACATGTTAGTTAGCTTATAGAATATGTTCAAGGGAAAGGTCTCAAGGGAAAAGTCATCAAAGAAAACAGATGTGCTGTGATTAATTCAACAGTGAGCCACGGCACGTGAATACAGTCAGCACTTCATCCAAGAGCTATCGCAATTAATGGTAAATGCATAATGGAAGTTAGAAGTTTTTCAGAAGAGGATCATGACTCTATAAGACAGGCTAGTAGTACATTTCAAAGCTATTTTGAGGTGAGTAGGTGGCAGAGGGAATAGAGCACTGGCTCTGGAGTCAGGAGGAGCTGAATTCAAATCAGGCCTCAGACACTGTGACTCTGAGCAAGTCACTTAACCTTTTCCACCTCAGTCTGCTCATCTGTTCAATGGAATAATAATAGCACCTACCTCTCAGAGTCGTTGTGAGGATAAAATGAAACAATACCTGTAAATTACTGCACAGACCTTAAAGCTCTATAGGAATTGTTGTTGTTCAGTTATTTAAGCCATATCCTACTCTTCAAGGCCCGACCTAGGGTTTTCTTGGCAGAGATAGTGGAGTGGTTTGCTGTTTCCTTCTGTAGTTCATTTGACTGATGAGGAAACCGAGGCAAGCAGGGTAAAGTCACTTTCCCAGAGTCACACAGCTAGTGTCTGAGGCTGGATTTGAACTCAGGTCTTCCTGACTCCAGGCCACCTAGCTGCCCTATGATAGAATGCTAACAATTCTATACCTGAGAATTTCTATGCCTCAATTATCCCATCTGTAAAATGAGGACAAGATGATTTCCACAGTCTCTTTGACTCCAGACCCTGTGACCCTCATCATAGAGGCTTCTTTGGGAGGAGGAAGTTTGTGGGCATAAGTACCATCGGTAGATCCGGGCTCTGGCTTCTTAGACAATTTTATTTGTGTGGAATTTCAGCTGAATTTATTTTGAAAGTACACAGTGGAATCATTGAGGGGTCCTCATAACATAGAGGTGACTTTGCATCCTGGGAATGCCAGTCCAGAATATGAAGCACATTCCATGGCCTGGAGGTCCAGGGACGCAAAGTGCAATAGGGCAGGCCAACAAAGCAAACGCCTGGGCTCCATAGCAAGGGTGATGCTTGCTGGACTGAGGAGGTGAGAATCCCACTGCTCTCTGTGGTGACTGAACCCTATCTGGAGAACGGGCTCTTTTGTTCATTCCAGTTTAAGGAGGACGTTGATAAAGCAGAGGGAGTCCGGAGGAGGACAGCAGGTTGGTGAAGGACTTTGAGCCACGGCCTATGAAGATGAGCTAAAGGAAGTGGGAATGTTTAGCTTGGAAAAGAGAACACTCAGTGGACATATGAGAGTAACCATTCAGATATTTGAATGTCTGTCATATATGTCAGACTTCTTCTGTTTGGTCCCAGAGGACAATGGGTCAAAGTGACAAAGAGACCAGTTTGGTCCTGATGTGTCCCTACCATCTTGAGCCATCCCAGGTAGGACTGGCTGTTTCAGAAGGTGGAGGTCCTCCTTCTTGGTGGTCTTCAAGAAGAGCATGCATGACCACTTGTGGGATGCATTATTATAGGGGGCCTCCTTTTAGGCACACGGTAGACTGGAGAATTGCTCATGTCCTGGCCAATTTTCCCATGTTATGACCTGGATATTCTCCAAGGTTTAATTTGGCATTTTGTTTTCAGCTTTGTAAATTAAGTTGTCCTCATTCTGCGAACAAGCATGTATTAAGCACCTACTTTGTGGGAGAGAGATAGCATCCTCCCCTTCTCCCATGGGATTTATGGTCTAGTAAGGATATAAAAACTTTTACAGTTAACTAAGTGCACAACTAATAATAAACAAATTACGACCATGCAAAAGAGTGTCTTATGAGGTCCAAAAATAGCATAGAGAGGTCATTTTTGTTTTCCATACAGCATAGATACCCTCCTTCTTCCTACGGTGGTCCTGTAAATAAATACCTGAAGCCTGTCCCCGACCTGGCCTTTCTAATTGATACGACTTTGTGCTATGACACATTCCAATCAGCCAAATGATTTCTCCTCCCAAAGCACATTCTGGCAAACTGCCTGCCTCCAGGACTACGATGGACGGCTCCTGTCATGTTTCTCTTCTGTCATTTACCATGTGGTAATCATGATGGAGGAGGAAGGTTCTGGGGCTAGAACCAAGCAAGTTGGATGTTATGCATTGGATTACTCTGCAGCTGGCCACTTACTGCTGTCTTCATGTGTGTCACCAGAATCGGTAGCATCATGCTCTTTGACTGGGGGGGGGGGGGATGCATCACTTCATGTAGGCCTGCCCAAGTTTCTCTGAACCATTCTTAATGTGCAATTCTATTTCATTATACTCCTGATCACAATTTATTCAGCCATTTATTTCCTGATACAGGGCTTCTGAATCTCCTTTGTGTACTAGATCCCAAAAGCAGTTAGGAGCACAGTGGATAGAGCACTGGACCTGGAAGTAGGGAGAGCTGAGTTCAAATCCACCCTTAGAAACTTATTAGCTGTGTGACTCTTCCTCAGTTTCCTTACCTATAAAATGAGGATGATAATATAGCAGTTCACAAGTTGCAATAAGAGTCAAATGAAATATTTATATATAAAGTGATTTGCAAACTTTACAAGATGACTTGATAGGAATAGCACTTTTTATTACAGAGTTAGTGGGTTGGCTCCCAGCACCATTCTTTCTTCATCTGCCACTAGCATTCCTTCCCACCACCTCAGGTGTGCAAAGAAAAGAGCAGAGTGATTCTCACTTCCTCAGTCCTAGCAAGCATCACTCTGAGAACAGCGCCCAAGGATGCATTAGCTTTGTTGACCTGCCATACCACAGTGATGACCCATTGAGCTTATAGTTTACTAAATCACCCCACCCCCATACCATATTTGACAAACTGCTACCAACTAGGCCTCCCAGATGCTGTACTTTTGAAGTTGATTTTTTGAGCCTGTGTCAGACTTTACATTTGGATTTTTCTTCACATTAGTAACTCTAATGTTCTGAGGCCCTAAAGGTCTTTGAGTGCTCTGCCACCCAGTTTATTAGCTACTCTGTGCTGCTTCATATCATTGGTAAATTCAGTGATCATGTCATCTATGCCTTTTTCCAAGTCATTGCTGAAAACGGTCAACACTGCATGGCCAAACACAAATCCCTGGGATGTCTGGCTATGTGGACACTGGAGCAGTAATGACTACTTTTAATCTGGTCATCAGAAGAGCTTTGAATCTACCCAAATGTATTACTATCTTGTCTACATCTTTCATCATGTCCCCTATAGAATCATATGAATTCATTATCAGATCTGGTGCTACTACCTAGAAAAATTTTGTCTATGGCATTCTCATATCTACCATCTTAGTAACCCTGTCAAAAAGAGAAATGTGGTTAGTGTGTCATCTTTCCTTCCTTCCTCCCTTCCTTCCTTCCCTCTCTCTCTATTTCTCTCTCTTTCTCTCTCTCTCTGACTGGGAAACTCAATGTGGGATAGGCATGAGACACTGATCAGCACATGGATGTTAACCCACTCTATTTTGCCAGTTTGCCTTCCTTCTGGAACCTATTAGCTTATGCCCTGGGGAGACTAAAGGGACTCTCCATATCAATGTTGAACCTACTGGAAACACCTAACTGACATCCTGTTATTGCTCAAAATTCCTGAGTTTAAGAGATCCTCAAGCCCAAGTCTTCCCAATAGTTGGGATTAGAGACAGGTACCACCATGCTTGGCCATGACACATTATTGACATGGTTTGTAATTTAGTTTCCCTTTCTAGATACTCACTGTCTCTTTAAAGACATGTTCTAGAATTTTCCCAAAAGATCAAAGTTACATTCACTAGACTATAATATACAAATCCTGTTTTATGTTCTCTTTTAGAAAATCTAAGCATTCTTCCTTCTCCAGACTTACCTCCAACAGTTATTTGAAATACTGATGCTCATCATGGAGAAGATGATTCCTTGGTGCCTATCACATACATGGTTTTCATCAACCCTCAGGTCCTAATCTGAGTAATAGGCATTTTTCATGAGGCTTAAATTCTTAATTTAATCTCTTTTGAGTGACCACAGAGGGTACAGCAAAGCCAGCATTAAATTTAGACTCAAAAGATGTATATTCAAATCTGGACTGCACCACTTAATCGATATGTGACCTGGAGCAAGTCATTTACCCTTCCAAGGTTTCAGTTTCCTGATCTGTAAAATGAAATGGCCAGACTACAAAAACACTGTAATTCCTCCCGGTTCTCAATCTAGGATTTTGTGAGCTCAATAAATAATAAGGTAATATATAAAATGGTTATCACAGTTTGGGGCACATAGTAGGTATTTAATAAATGTTTTTTTTTTCCTTTCCCGTCCTCCACCTTCATCAAGAACAGTCAGTACTATTCTGGGTTTGATGTAATCAGTAGAATGTCTTCCACAAACGGGAGGGCCAAAAGGAAAGTGTGGTATAGTAGACAAGTCATGGGTTGGGAATCAGAGGACCCATATTATGTGAGAGGTAGTGTAAAACAGGGAAAAGAGTACTGGATCTGGAGTTCAAAGTACCTAGGTTCAAACACTGCCTCTCATGATTAGTACCTGTGGGATTTGGGTAAATCACTTCTCTTGGGGCCTCAGTTTCCTTTTCTGCATAATGGTTGTCCTGGATTACATGACTTCTAAGATCTCTTCCCACTTGGTATATGAAAAGAAAGTCTTGAACTCTCTGCTTAATACTTGCATTTTACCTTAAACAATTCATTTAAAATCTTCAGTGATCAATTTCATCTTCTGTAAAATCAGAGTGTTGGACAAGGTGGCCTCTAAGGTCCCTCCTGGGTTTTGATCTGTGCTCCATTATGAAATTGTGGGTAATTAATCTCGAAAGAGGAGAGTTTGATGAATGATTGGGGGAAATAGATAAGATCTGGTGAGATAGTAAGGTGTTTGAAGTCAGCCTCCATTCTTTCTGGCTCAATGTGTTAAGGGGTATAAGAGAAGGCGGAAGTCTGGTTTGCTAAATCATCAACTATAGCCTATCACCTAACTGTATATGCTCTGTTCTACGTTCTTCTTTCTCTCTTTACACTAGGTCTTTATGACCTCATTAGTTCCCATTAGGAAAAGAGAATTGTATGCATATAAAAGTACCCAAATGGTAGAGAAGCCACAGGCTATAAGAGAATAATATATTGGGTCCAAATGGAAAGAGGATGGGCCAGCCATGTAGCTAGCTATACCTAGAGGTTACTCAAGTCAGGCACCCAGTCAACAACCCCCATAAATCTATCATGAGGTAGCTGAGGAAGTACTGCAGGCTGGCGTCAAAAGAGTCTGTGTATCTGTGGGGATAGAGGAAGCAGCAAAAAAGGGAAAAATAAGTAATGGAGAAAGCAAAATAAAAGGCTGAATAAAAAGCCTAGCACACAAGAAGGTAATTCAACAGATAGGATCCGTAAAATAATGCAAGAATGTATAAAACCTCAGAGAAGTCAAAATATATGAAACAAATATTATAATATGAGTTGGTCAACCAATATTGTCTGGTAAAATACAAAATGTTATGAAGTCTCCTCAGATTATGGAAGTACAGCCAAAAATTCCAGATTGGTTAAAAAAAATAAAATAAGGAATTTTAAAAAGAAGAAAAAATTGCATGAATTTAGGTCATCTGAATCTGAACTTTCTACCCAGAAATTAGAGCACTTAACACAGATTTTTTTTTTTAAAAAGCCAATTATTAGTGTAGGAACAAAAGGACCCATGCCAGAGAAGCTCTCTAAATAAGTAAATACTGTGAGTGAAAATAAAAGATTTGAAACACAAAATTCTGATACAGAGGGAAATTTGGCAGACAAGAAGCAAAAAGCAAAGTTAAAAGAATACATGTATTCTATGCAAGCCAAAGCAAGTGACCTTGAAACGGGAATACACAGAGACAACTTAAGGATAAATTCCCCCAAAGAATGTGACAAATCAAACAAACCTGAATAAAATAATTCAATAACTAATGGAAGAAAAGGGCCTCAAACTTCTGCATACAGACCACAAAGCAGGAGTCAAGAATTTATGCTGTGCCACAAGGAAAGCAAACCAACCAGCCCTGCATTTCAAACACCAATACAGATAGTGGATACATTTTAAAAATGTCAGTGATAAGGAACAGAATTTACAGAAGTCCACAGCAAGATTCTCCCATATGAAGAAAAGGCAATTCAACAAAGCCAGGATAATTGGGCATTCATGAGAAGATTTCCCAAGCGAATCAAACCATGTCCTCCAAAAAGCAAAGGAATCGAGACAAAGCCCCAAATGTCGTAACCTACAGGCCTGAGCCTAATTGTCACTTTTAAAAAGCTTGACAGTCTTGAAAAAGAGCCCTGAGGTGAGCAGATGGGTCTGGAACTTCAGGTCTGGATCGTAGGAAAATGAGGAAAGCCAAACCAAGAACTCCTACTCGGCCTTGCAGGGCTATCTCGAGGCTTGCATGAAACGATGCAGGTGAAGGGCCATACACCAGTGCTCTAGTGCATGCTGCATACCATATAAATGTTGGATATCATGTGTGTGTTTTACATGAAGAATATGCATATGTGCAGACTTGTCAGTACATGGGTACACACGTAAATAAAATACAGAGCTTTGTGAATCAAGTAAAACCTCACAAAATGGTGACAATTTGGAAGGCGACCAGTGATTCACACTATGTGGAATTACTCTTTTTTCATAATAGCATAAGATTCTTACCATGCAATGCTGTGCATTAGAGTCCTTAGTGGTCAGTCATGGTCAGTATTCCATCAGCCAAGCATTTATTAAGTGTTTACTGTGTTAACTAGTCATTGAACTATGTACTAAGTGCTAATCGTGCATCATCCCCCAACTAGACAGTGCCTTCTGTATACTTTTCTTATTCCTTAGGACCAAGGACAGCACTCTGAACACAATTAGGTAGTTGAACAATGAATGAAAATCACAGCAGGAACACATAGAAATAATATAACAGTACAGTGTTTTCTTTAATCCTGGACATGGACATTCACAGCTAAAAGGGCCCTGAGAGGTCATCTGGTTCAATCTATGCCTGAACAACAAGCCTTCCTACAATACATCAGCAAGGGGGCACCGTGCCCTGCTTTGCTGACAACCAAAAGGGCATGCTGTTAGGGAACTTTTCTCCTTTCCAAAATCAAAAGGCATCTCCCTATCAAGAGAACTCTCCATTAATTGCTGAAAAAAAAAATCCAACTTCTCTAACTTGCAAGTGAAGACTGGTCCTCTAAGCTCATTTTCTTCCAGTATGCTTTCTTTTGCTTGGTTGAGGGTCCCTTGAATTCACATTCCTTTGAAAGCCAGCCTCTGGTTAGGAGTCATTCTTTAGATCTAGCACCCAAAAATCAAAAGCTTTTAAAACCCCTTTAGACATAACAAGCTGCTACAATATCACAGGCATCCTTCTCCAGGCCAATGTATCCCTTTGGATATGAAACTACTTGTCACATGAAGGGAGTAATAAATTGGCAGAGCCTGTAGTATCATATGATAAGGTTTCTAACAAGGGACTCCCTGGATAAGACAAAATGACTTTGGCCCATACTTACAAAGGAAACCTACCTTTTGTTGCTTTTAGCTTTGTAGTCTCCAGTACTTGGGGTGAGCCTCTGTCTCAGATCTTGCCCATTATTTCAATGAGGGCACTTAAAAAGACAGACTATGTTCCCTGCCTGGCTTCCCTAAGCACGTTTCCATCACCTGCTGCATTTTCTTCTCCTTAAAGGAGATGTTCCAACTGCATCAGAAATGTGATCTGCTTAACGATCAAGACTTCAACAAGAACCTCCATAAAATTCCCTTTCTTCCAACTTTGCCTGAAACCTGAATGATGTTGTAGGTTTTTTCTTAAAAAAAAAAAAAAGGTGTGATTTATTACTAATGGAAACATCACTCGTATAGGCCCAGTTCTAGGAGGGACAGAGGAATACAGGTGACACTGGCTTCAGTGGGGCTGGTTGGGATTTATGTGATATTCTGTCATTAGCCTTCCATTCATCGATTGCCCTGTGATGCACTGCAATAAATAAATTCCTGGTTTCTTTGGAGAATTATTCATAAAATGTCCAGAACTGTGCATTTAAAATAGGGTAAGTTTTGCTTTTATCTCCCATGGGAAAGTTAAGGTCAGAAGAAGAATATGAAAACATTGATAATTCCTGCAGCCACATGCACTAGTGCCCACAGCTAACTTGGCCTTACTGAAGCATTATCTTGGGTGAGAAAGGTGGGAAAAGAGAAGAAAGGACATTAATTAAAGGACATTTCTAAATGTAGTACTCCAAAGGCAAGGTAAAATGCTGAATTTCATGACATTCAGACAATGGATGATAATTTGAATAATGTGATGTCCCAGAACACAATCTCTGCTATTCTTTCATTGGTAGTGATGAGAAAAATTTCGTCATAGAAGGAGCAGAGGATATTCTTTGACCACACCTGCATGAGACATTTTCCAGGTGAGTCAGTAATCTGTTGTATAAGTTTCTTGTATCAAAATTCCCTGGTCTAATTAGCTCAGAGAAATTTAGTTGAGCAAATTAGTCAGCAAACAAGGCAGAAGCTTCTCTAATTAAGTGAAATCAGTTACTCCACCAATAGTGTGCATTTCTTCAGGACCAGGAAGGATGCTAGGTGCTGAGAACACAAATGTAGAACTGAAACAGCTCCTGCCTGCAGAGACTTTGTATTCTATTAATAGACAACATGAACATATGTAAGTATATATAAACTATATGCAAAGTGAATAGTTTTTTCTGAGTGAAGGCACCATTTGCTGAGCATGGGGGTGGAAAAGCTTCCCACAGAGGGGTGGTATTTGAGCTGAATCTTAAAGGAAAATGTGAATTCTAAGAGGCAGAATGAAGTAGGACATTGCAGAGATGGGAAACAGCCTGAGCAAAGGCACAGAGGTGAGAGATTGAATGCCAGCTTGGTTTCACCAAAGAGTGGATGAAGTAGAAAAATGTAATACAGTCGGAAAGGTAAGAAATGGCCAAGTTGTTGGCCAAGAGATTTAGGGTCCAAAGTCTGTATTTGATCATAGAGGTATAACAGGGAGCCAAATGAATTTGAAAAAAGGGAGGATGGGGGCAGAGCCAAGATGGCAGAGTAAAAGCTGTGACTGGCTTGAACTCTCCCCCAAACCCCTCCAAATACCTGCAAAAAATAGCTCTAAATAAACCCACAAAAAGATAGAGTGAAGCAAATTTCCAGCCCAAGACAGCCTGGATGGTTGATTGGAAAGGTATATCTCGCATGTCTGGTAGAGGAGCGCAGTTAGATGTGGGCGCGCAGACAAAACAAGCCTCACTGAACTTGGAGCATGCCTCAGAGGACTGAGTCATGGGCAGCCATGGCAATTCTCAGACCTCTCAATCTACGAATGCCAAAAACAACTTAGAAGGTCAGTGGGAAAAGTCTGTAACTGAGGAGAGAGAGAGAAGATCAGTCCCAGCCCCAGTCCCTGAATGCTGCCCCAGGGCAGCAGTTGCCTCTGGAGCTTCTGGCCCACAGACTGAGGGGGAATCAAGTGGCTGATCACAGGGGAACTGTAGGGATCTCTTTGCCAGTGCTGAGACAGGAATCTCTTGCTTTGCCTGTGCTTGTCTCTGGGTCACAGTTCTGGGTGGTGGTCCTGGGGTGAGGAGGAGTGCTGGCATGGTGGAGCTTGTAGTGGTGCTACAGAGAAAATCCTCCTCACAGTTCCAAGGCAGAAAAGAGTGCTTGTGTTCACTCATAGACCAGAGCACAGGCCAGGAAAGGAGTAAACACCTTGCCCCTCATCATACCACCTTGGAAGAACTGAAAATTTACAGGTCCCTAAAAGTATCTCTGAAAACAGCTGCACAAACCCCCCATAGCTTGGAACAGTACATTCTCCATACTGGAAGCAGATCCCTATCTTAACAAAGAGTTTAAAACTCAAATAATTGGCTGGGATTATGACCAAACCTCACAAAAAACGTCAGACCATATAATCTTTCTTTGGTAACAAAGATAATCAAAACATACAACCAAAAGAAGACAACAAAGTCAAAGCTTCTACATCCAAAGACTTCAAGAAAAATATGAATCAGTCCCAGGCCGTAGAAGAGCTCAAAAAGGATTTTGAGAAACAAGTAAGAGAAGTAGAGGAAAAACTGGGAAAAGAAATTACAGGGATGCAAGAAAATTATGAAAAACAAGTCAACCGCTTGAAAAGGAGACCCCAAAAAATACTGAAGAAAATAACACCTTAAAAAATAGCCTAACCCAAATGGCAAAAGAGTTCCAAAAAGCCAATGAGGAGAAGAATACCTTAAAAGGCAAAATTGGCCAAATGGAAAAGGAAGTCCAAAAGACTACTGAAGAAAATACTTCCTTAAAAATTAGAATAGAGCAATTAGAAGCTAGTGACTTTATGAGAAATCAAGACACTATAAAACAAATCTAAAAGAGAAAAGAGATGATAGGCCCATCACAGAATAACTATTTCATGGGGCCTATCCATTTACTGAATATGGATTTATTAAGTATCTACTGACTTTCTGGGGAAAGATCCAATGTACAAAGGACATGGTCCCTGTGTCATGAAACTCCTAATCTAATAGGGCCTAGGGCTTCTTACTTTCTCCCACTGAGCTGTGAAGCTCTCTAAATTCTCTCACCATCATGGATAGCCCTAGGCTAACTAAAGAAATTATTTACAGTATTGAAAACAACCTTCCTCAGAATCACAAAATTCACAACACTGTACAAAGCTACATATCTATCCGTTGCCACTCTCGTAAGCTCTAGTCACTGAATCCTAGCCTCATAGAACTACACATAGATTAGACTGTAAACTCCTTGAGGGCAGGGACTGTGTTTTTTTGGTATTCCCAGTACTTAGTACAGTGCCTGGTACATAGCTTGTGCTTAAGAAACATTTATTGAATTAATGAGTTGGACAGCCCAGGGTAGAGCCTGGGGGATACCCATGGTTAATGGGCATGACCTGGACAAAGGTCTAGCAAAGGAACCTGAGAAGAAATGATCAGATAGGTAAGGGGAGAACCAGGAGATTAGTGTCCCAAAAAACTATAGAGAAGAGAGTATTTTAAAGGAGAGTGTGATTGGCAGTGTCAGAGGAAGAAGAGAGATCAGAAAGGAGAACAGTACCTAGTAGCAGATAATAAGTGCTTAATGTTTTTCATTATTATACTCATTATCAGAATAGCTTTCACTACATAATTCCTCCCATTCACTCCTACCATGATAAGCACCCCAATTCTAAGGATGAATGGATTCTTCCATAGATTAAACGATTTATGGATTGCTGAGATAAAATCGATCAGAACTGGTTCAGTCTCCTGCATTGATCTCCAACAGCACATCCAATGAAGGTCGATGTAGACAGTGAGTGAGAGCTGGGGAGGCCTCCCCAAATGAGGACCAGCTAAAGCAACTGGGCATGTTTATCCTGGAGAAGAGAAGTCACAAGGGAACATGATGGCTGTCATCAGATAATTAAAGGACTGGTAGGTGAGCAAGGGATGATGCTTGTTCTGATAGGCCCTAGAAGGAAGAACTAGTGGAGGGTACAGAGGTACAGGAAGAGAATTCCTTAGAATTTCAGCAAATATCCACATCCAGAGAAAGAACTGTGGAGTCTGGATGCAGATCAAAGCATATGATTTTCTCTTTTTTGTTGCTTTTTTTTTCTTTCTCATGGTTCTTCCCTTTTGTTCTGACTCTGCTTTCACAACTTGATTAATGTGGATATATGTTCAATATGATTGTACATGTGTAGCCTATATCAGATTGCATGCCATCTTGGGGAAGGGAAAAAATTTGGAACTGAAAATCTTATAAAAGTGAATGTTGAAAACTCTCTTTACATGTAACTGGAAAGAATAAAATACTGTTAAATAGAAAAAAAAATTCAGCAAATCAGAAGTGCCTATTTGATGAAGCAATGAATTCCCTAATTGCTGGATGTCTTTTCAGAGATCAGTCAGTGAGTCCATAGACATTTATTAAGCAGCTACTACATGTCAGGAACTGTGCTACATTCTAGGGATACAAAGATAGTCCCTGCTTTCCAAGAGATCACAGTCTAATAAGGAAGACAACAAGTGAAAAATGTGCACAAACAAGTTATACACAGGATCAACTGGAAATTATTAACAGAGAGAAGGTGCTAGAATTAAGAGAACTTGGAAAAGGCTTCCAGTAGAAGATTAAATGTTAGGTGGTACTTAAAGGAAACCAGTTCATAGAACTGAGGAGGAAGGCCATTTCAGGCAAGGAGAACACAGGTAGATCTGAGACACAGAGTGTCTTGTTCATGGAACAGTAAGGGTGCAGTGTCATGAAGCAGAAGGATCAATGGTGGAGAAGAAGGTGTGAGACAAATAGAACAGTGCATCAGGGGAGGCTAGGTCATTACAGGCATTGAACACCAAACAGAGCATTTTTATGTAATACTAGAACCAATTGAGAGACACTAGAGTTTCTTGGTGGGGGTGAGGGTGACATGGTCAGATCTGTACTTTAGGAAAATCACTTTGGTAGCTGAACAAAGGATGGACTAGAACGAGGAGAGACTTGAGGCAGGTAGACCTACCAGCAGGCTATTGTAATAGTCCAGGTATGAGGTGATGAAGACCCATACCAGAGTGGTGCGATGTGAAGGGAGAGATGTTGCAAAGATGAAATCAAAAGGCCTTGCTAATAGATTGCATGGGGGTGGGGTCAGAGGTAGTGAGGAGGCCAGAATGACTCCTAAGTTTCAAGCCAGAGAGACTTCGAGGATGGCATTGCTCTCTACAGTACTAGGGCAAGCAGAGGGAAGGGGAGTTTAGAGGGAAAGATAATAAGTTCTGTTTTGGATATGTTGAGTTCCAGATGTCTACTGGATATCCGGTTTGAGGTTTCTGAAAGGCAGCTGGAGATGGCAGATTGGAGGTCAGCGGAAATGTTGTACAATGCATTTTTCAAGTCCAGGTCGGCCTAGCCCTCTGAAATCCCCTCCAGCTCTGAGATTCAGTTGTCAAATTCTGCAGGTTGTTCCCATTACTCAGTGTGTCTAGAAGAGGGCAATTAGGATGGGGAGAGACTTAGTAACCATGGAAGATGAGGATCAGGTGAAGCAACTGTCATGTTCTGAGAGATTTTCCTAGGCACTCTCTGGCTATTCGCTTAGAGCCAAGGTTTCTCTTGGACTGAGAGGACTCTGGGGCTTTTTAAGGGAAGCTGGGCTTTTTCATTTAGTCAAGGCCTGGGCTCATCAGAAAGGTTTCCCACCACAAGTCTTCCCAGAGCTCTGGATGGGCCCTGGAGTGTGTTCCTAAGGCAGCTCTTCTTTCCTAGATCAAAGTGGGAGATAATATGCAACTTGCTTTCCCTTCTCCTCATATAGGCTTACTTCTCCAAGACAATAGATTAAAACCCTTTCATTTTGCCAACTCTTCTCTTGTGAACATGCAAAAGTAGCCAAGAAAGATGTATCAAGAGCTAGAAAGGCAATAACACAAGAAGCCCAGCACAATTTGAAACCCAACCTGTACTTCGAGAATAGACCTTCTGCACGGAATGAGGGCTCAGTGCAGAAGCTGTCTACCACAGGTAGCAATCAAAGGAAAAACCTTTTAGTCAGTGGCCAGTATGACTGAGGGCCCAAAATTCCACTCAGGACATATAAGGAATACAATGTGTGTGCTTGTGTCCACCTGAAAAACTCCTCCTTTCCAACTCTCCAAATTTATCAAAATTATCAAATGCATACCAGCCTGAAAGGGAAATTGACCCTAATGTTATATGGACAAGACCATTGATTTGAGAAGGCCTCTTCTGATCTCTGCAGTTACTGATACCCTTCCCTGGGAAAACACTTTTTCTTTACTTTGCACATATCATGTATCTAATTATATGTACACATATTCCCACCACCACCACTGCCACTGTAACTGCTGCTGCCACCAGAATGTAAGCTGCATGAGGACAGGGGCTGCATTGCTTCTACATTTATATCACCAGGACCTCCCATAGTGACTGACTAATGCTTCACAAATGAATGGACTTGGAGATACTCTGCACTTCTTTTTTTTTTTAATATAAATTTATTTATTTTTAGTTTTCAACATTTACTTCCACAAGTTTTTGAGTTCCAAGTTTTTGCCCCATCTCACCCCTCCCCCTCCCCAAGATGGCATGCATTTTGAATATCTCTTCCCCTAGTATGTCCTCTCTTCTATCTCTCCCACCTTCTCTTATTCCCTTCCCCTTCTATTTTCCTGCAGGGCAGGATAGACTTCTGTACCCCATTTCCTGTATTTCTTATTTCCCAGTAGCATGTGAAAACATTTTTTTAAACATATGTTTTTAAAACTAGGTTTCAAATTTTCTCTCTTCCTCCCTCCCCACCCACCCTCATTGAAAAGGCAAGCAACTCAATATAGGTTGTACCTGTGCAGTTATGCAAAACACTTCCATAGTAGACATGTTGTGAAAAACTAACTCTATTTCCCTTAATCCCATCCTGCCCTCCCATTTATTCTATTCTTTCTTTTGACTCTGTCCCTCCTCAGAAGTATTTACTTCTGATTACCCCCTTCCCAATCTGCCCTCCTCTCTATCATCGCCCTGCTCTCTTGTCCCCTTCTCCCCCTATTTTCCTGTAGGGTAAGACAGATTTCCATACCCAATTGAATGTGTATGTTATTCCCTCCTTAAGCCAAATCCTATGAGAATAAGATTCACTCATTCCCTCTCACCTTCCCCTGTTTCCCCTCCACTGTAAGAGACTTTTCTGTTTTTTTTTGTGAGATAATTTACCCCATTCTACCTCTCCCTTTCTTCTTCTCTGAGTATATCCTCTCTCATCCCTTAATTTTATTCTCCAGATATGACCCCTTAATCTTCAACTCACCCTGTGCCCTCTATCTATCTATCTATCTATCTATACACACATATAATTTTTTTCCTTCAACTACCCTAATACTGACAAAGGTCTCATGAGTTATAAATATCATCTTTCCATGCAGGAATGTAAACAGTTCAATCTTAATAAGTCTCTTATGATTTCTCTTTCCTGTTTACCTCTTCATGTTCCACTTGAGTCCTGTATTTGAAAGTCAAATTTTCTATTCAGCTCTGGTCTTTTCATCAAGAATGCTTGAAAGTCCTCTATTTCACTGAATGACCATTTTTTCCCCTGAAGGATTATACTCAGTTTTGCTGGGTAGGTGATTCTTGGTTGTAATCCTATCTCCTTTGCCCTCTGGAATATTATATTCCATGCCCTGCGGTCCTTTAATGTAGAAGCTGCTAAATCTTGTGTTATCCTGATTGTGTTTCCACAGTACTTGAATTGTTTCCTTCTGGCAGCTTGTAATATTTTCTCCTTGACCTGGGAACTCTGGAATTTGGCTATAATATTCCTAGGAGTTTTCCTTTGGGGATCTCTTTCAGGAGGAGATCTGTGGATTCTTTCAATTTCTATTTTGCCCTCTGGTTCTAATATCAGGGCAGTTTTCCTTGATAATTTCTTGAAAGATGATGTCTAGGCTCTTTTTTTGATCATGGCTTTCAGATAGTCCAATAATTTTTAAATTCTCTCTCCTAGATCTATTTTCCAGGTCAGTTGTTTTTCCAGTGAGATATTTCACATTGTTTTCTAATTTTTCATTCTTTTGGATTTGTTTTACAGTGTCTTGATTTCTCATAAAGTCACTAGCTTCCAATTGCTCTATTCTAATTTTTAAGGAAGTATTTTCTTCAGTAATCTTTTGGACTTCCTTTTCCATTTGGCCAATTTTTCTTTTTAGGGCATTTTTCTCCTCATTGGCTTTTTGGACCTCTTTTGCCATTTGGGTTAGGCTATTTTTTAAGGTGTTATTTTCTTCAGTATTTTTTTGGGTCTCCTTTAGCAAGCTGTTGACTTGTTTTTCATGATTTTCTTGCATCACTCTCATTTCTCTTCCCAGTTTTTCCTCTACTTCCCTTACTTGCTTCTCAAAATCCCTTTTGAGCTCTTCCAAGGCCTGGGACTGATTCATATTTTTCTTGGAGGCTTTGGATGTAGGAGCTTTGACTTTGTTGTCTTCTTCTGGTTGTATATTTTGATCTTCTTTTTCACCAAAGTAAGATAATATAGTCTGACTCTTTTTGTGCTGCTTGCTCATGATCCTGCCAATTACTTGAGTTTTAAACTCTTTGTTAAGGTAAGAGTCTGCTTCCAATGTGGAGAGTGTACTGTCCCAAGCTTCAGGGGTTTGTATAGCTGTTTTCAGAGATACTTGTAGGGACCTGTAAATTTTCAGTTCTTCCAAGGTGGTATGATAAGGGGTGAGATGCTTACTCCTTTCCTGCCATGTGACCACAAGAAATCCTTTCTGTCCTGTAACTGTGAGGAGGGGTTCCTCTCCACAGCCACTCCAAGCTCCACCATGCCAGTGCTCCTCCTCACCCCAGCACTGCCACCCAGAACTGTGACCCAGATCCAAACACGGGCAAAGCAAGAGATTCCTGCCTCAGCACTGGCAAAGAGATCCCTGCAATCCCTCTCTGATCAGCCACTGTATTCTCCCTCAGTCTGTGGGTTGGAAGCTGGGGAAGCAGCTGCCCCCCTCCCCCAGGGCCACACTCTTGGGGAATGGAGCTGAAACCCCGCCTTCCTCTCTGAGCTCCGCAGAAACAGACTTTTCCCACTGACCTGTTAAATTGTCATTGGCATTGTGGGTTGAGAGGTCTGCAAACCACCACAGTTGCCCGTGATTCAGTCCTCTGAGGCCTGCTCCAGGTTTGTTGTGGCCTGCGCGCCCACGCCATGTTGCGCTGCTCTCCCAGCCCAGCATGATACACCTTTCTGATCAATCATCCAGGTTGTCTTGGGCTGGAAATTTGTTTCACTCTCTTTTTGTGGGTCCTGCTGCTTCAGAATTTGCTTAGAGCATTTTTTATGAGTATTTGGAGGGGTTTGGGGAGAGGTCAAGCAAGTCACTGCTTTCACTTCACCACCTTGGCTCCGCCCCCCTACTCTGCACTTCTTAGGATGATATTTAAATCCATATTGTAAACTCTTGGTGGGCAGGGAGAGTGCATCCTCCCATAAATCATAGGAGCCCAGATTTAGAGCAGGAAGAGACCAGAAGTCAGAAGCCACATTTTGGGGGTGGGGAACTAGGCACAGAGATGAAATGATTTGCCCAGCTAGTTGGGTGGCTGAAGCAAAATCCTCTAGCCAGTGTGCTGAGCTGAAATTCCCACCTAGGGTAAGATCAGTGATTAAGGAGAGTGAGTTCCTTCCCCTACAGGGTGTGCCTGGGCATTCCTGGGGCTCTCCCACCTCACTTTGCCCTCGTGGCCATGCCAGTTAAGCCAGTCAACCAGATACCCAGAAAGCCTGACAACCTTGGGCCATTCTGTTGCCCCTGGAAAAGTTTCCTTCTCATTCTTCCTGATCATATACAAGAAGGACTTCACCAAGGGGTCCCAGGCAGCTGCTGAAAACACCCCAACAGCAAGGAGCTTCTGAGAAATGCTGTTTTGAAGAGACAAAACTTAAGCAAACATGGAGGCCAATCTCCCCATCAGATATGTGTGGGTTTACAAAGCAATCAGAAGACTGCTTGCCAAGTAATGTTTTATTTATTTTGTAGGCCACCAGCTTTGGTTAAGAGATATGTGGAAGAAAGAACGCCGTCATTTGGTTCATATTTCTTCCTGAGTGGTTTGACTGGCCCCTAATCCTGGCTCATGTTTCCTTCAGCCCTTCATTGGAGAGGGGAGGGGGGAGCACTAGCAGTACCCCCATCCCTATCTACCTCACATATAATTGCCTTTATTTGTACTGATTCTTCATCTCCTTACATAATCACTTGTTGTATCTTATCTGAAGGTAATCATTTCCTTGAGACAAGATACTGTTTTGTTCTTTCTGTTTGTAACCTAAGAATCTAGTACTTTGTCCAACACATAGTAAATGCTTAATAAATGCTTGTTGACTGATTGGCAAATATACACTGATCTGTTTGGCATTTATGACCCTCCACAAAGAGATGCAAAATAGATGTTAAAATGAGTCAATAGCTCAATCAATTATAAGATAGGTAAATGAGGGAGGGGAGTGCATGGATGCATAGACAAATGGATGGCAAACAGATGGCTAGGTAATTTATTGAGTGCTCACTATAAGCTAAGGCCCCATCATAAATCTTTTTCTCATACACAGCATACTATGATAGGTAAACGAGAGAGGTGCAAAAGGGGTGCTCTGGGTGGCTAGAGCAGCAGAAAGGATGATGGCTAGAATGCTTTAAATGCTCATTGTTTTTCCTTTAGCTCAGCTCATAGTTTCAGCAAAAAGTGTTTCAAATGATATCTTATTCAGAAAGTGGCTTTATTTTGATTTGTGTGGCCATTTTGGTGGGGAATCTTTGCTGAGTTTCAGCTCAAGGATTGGAATACGCTGGACACCTACATTTAGCTCATGGGAGATGAAATTTTAAAATAATAACAATTGGGGGAAGGAAAAAAGAAAAGAAAAACAGGCTTCCAGCCCTCAGTGAATCTACCATATTATCAACATGAATGTCCCCTTCATAGGTTTAGATGTCATTCCCACAGTGCCTTCTCATCACATAGACATCTTACACCTGTCTTCCAGACAGCCCCCACAGGGGGTTCACCTGATGAGCTAGACTCCTTCCTCTAGTTCAGAAGTTCCTCACCTGGCTTGTATATTGGACCCCATGTGCAGCAATTTGATAAAGTCTATAGCCCCCTTCCAGAGAAATGTATTTAAATACATGAAAATACAATACATGGAATGACAAAGGAAACTAATTACACTAAAATATAAAAGTTATAAAAATATTTGTAGAGTTCATGGCCCCCAGTACATAAGCCCTACTCTACCTCTTTATCCTTGTCCTGGGAAGCTCATCCCCCCAGGACACACTTCCTGTATTTTTTACTTTTCATCAGTGGTCAGCCTGCCTTCTCTTCCAGTAGTAGACATCCTTGCTGATATTTTCTACATTTCTTGCCCACAGGTTGTCACTTGCTAGAAGTTGCAGCCTATTTATAGCCACTGTCATTTCTCCATTGCCCTATGGATGGCCTACAATTTTCATTCTTTCAGGATTCCCCTTCTCAGCCTGAAGGAATTTTGGGGTTGTTGAAAGGGCCATGTCTTAAATACAATCTAGCCATTTCTATTTCTTTGATTTTATTCAGGGCCCATCTTCACTGTCTCTTGCAGATGTATATACTAATGGATAAATTCCATAAGTTGTGTATGTAATTGCCTGTCATCCTATGGACAGTAGCCATTCTTACTCTACTTGGTTTTTTCCCTTCCTCTATGGTTGTTAGACTAATCTGTTGTGAGGAGTAATGAAGATCATTTAAGAGGTTCCAGAATGTTCCCAGGACTTTTTGCAAAATTATCATGTCGGGAGAAAAAAGACCACCCGGAGAAGGTTTTTCTTCCGTTTTGTCTCTGGTCCTCCATGACTGTGGCAAACACCACTGGCTAGGACACATCTCTTGGCTTTCTGGACTTACTTAACATCAGCATCTAGTTGAATAAAGTTGTCTCTGTTGTTACACCTGTCATGGAATCTTATTACAATTGATTGAAACATAAATCAAATATGCCCAGGAGACACTTGAAGGAGCGTCTTTCAGGTGGCATGTTGCCATAACAAATCAAATTTGCTTATGTTGTCAACAAACAATGAACACAGTGGGATCCCCTACATTCTGCACCTGTTAATCAGTTGGGTACAGAAAGAGGATTTCCTGCAGATTATTATTGACCAAAGGCTGCTTGCTACTTTCTCATAGTTTCACCAAGGACATTTTCACTTGATGCATACATAGTTAGTAGAGAAGAGAGAGAGGGCTCACCAACTGGTGGCCCCTGATCTCATCTAAATCATCTTCTTCTAAGAGATCTGTGATTTTCTTCCCCAATTACTGATTTGTCTATTTGCTTCCAGTTCTTGAGAACTGATCCCTCAAGTCATGTCAATGAGTCAACAAGCATTTAAGTGCTTCCTATACATCAGACATTGGACTAAGTACTAGAGACATCTCTGCCCTCAAGGAGCGCCCATTCGAATGTGGGAGATAGCAAACACACACACACACAAAGCCTCTAGAGGACAAAGGGAAGGTGGCCTCAGAGAGAGGGGAGCAATGTGGACGGTGGGTGACCAGAAAGGCTTCCTGCAGAACGTGGAAGGAAGCCAGGAGGCCAAAATGAGGAAGGGCAGCATTCCCCAGATGAGGGACGGCTGGTGAAAAGGCCTGTTTGGTTGTGTGCCTTTCTTTGTATCCCCAGGACAGTGCCTGGCACCTAGTGACTGCTCCAAAAGTGCTTGTTGACTGACTGACTGATGGTGTCAGGAGATGGAGGGTCTCGTTTGGGAGCAACAAGGGGACCAGTGTCACTGGATTGTGGAGCTTGTGGAGGGGAGTAAAATGTAAGAAGATTGACAAGGTAGGAAGGGCCCGGATTATGAAAGGGAGGAAGAGGGAGAAGGAGAGGAGAGGGAAAAGGAGGCAGGGTTCACTCACAATTAGTGGGTATTACGTGGATGATGTGGTCAGGGAAAGAGAGAGGGATTGGGTGGGATAGGGGCTTCCACTGAATGTTATTTAAAGGTTTTATTTCAGGTGAGTTATAACCATAAGCATCCATGTTTGGTGGTTGCCTAGGAATGAATGTTTTTGGCCTAAAAAGGAGAAACTCAGATTGTGTTTTCTCTGGGTTGAAACAAACCAACTTATTCAATTGGTTCTCTGAAATGGCAGGAAGGATGGCAATTTTAGGTGTTTAGCAAAACGGATCAATTGAGTCACAAAAATTAGTTAAGCTAAGAGGTTCATGTTGCTCTCCAAATATTAGGAATTGTGTATGTGTTTGTAATATCCCAGAACTAGTGGAATTAGAGTGTCTAGGAACCAGCTTTGGTTTGGTTTGGTTTTTAGGAGTTAATGAAGCTTCCATATTTGTCTCCAAATATGTTTAGGACAACAGGACTCATTAAATCATTACAGTGGTGCAGAGGAGGTGGTATCGTAAGGCAAGTGAGGCTACATATTCAGGGATACAACAGCAGATTTGCAAAAGAATTGAGATTTTTTTTTAAAGGGGACATTTAATATTTCCTTCAAGAAAGAAAAATGATGAAATTTTAGAGTAGTTATTACCTATGGGTGCATCTTTTTGTTTTTTAAAGTGATGTTCTGTGGATCTGAAAATGAGTTGTGGAAATTTAACTTTGGAGGTGGAAGGAATTTAGGGAGAAGTGAACGACAGACATTCAGAAGGTGGTTTGTTACTGTAGGTCAGAAAGGTTCAATATGACCAAGAAAATCGATCTTCCAGGTCTTCCTCTCCCTCCCCTCCAATGAACTGTAGATGAGCAACAGCCGTGGTGATCAGTGCTCTACAATTCCACCTAGATCTATCTAGAGGTAGTGTTCTGCATATAGCAGGTGCTTTGGAAACATCTATAAGTGAATGCATGGTTCAAAACATTGTGGGAGAGACAGCTAGGGAACCTGCAGCAGAAACAATGAAAATTGCTGTACATAGATTCAGGCAGCCACTTAAACACAAATTCCACGTGCTTCTGAGCAGAGCCGACAGAGAATTCAAAAGATGCTGCTACCTTGGAATGCTATGTGTATGGTGAATAGAGCACTACACTTGGGATGAGGAAGCTCTGGATTCCAGGTTTGAGCCATCACCCAATCTCTCTTTGCATCAGTTTCTTCATCAGTAAAATGAAGACGGCAACAGCATCGATCTCACGGTATTTGTTGGAAGGATCAAGCAAGATCACACAAACCTTATTCTCTGCATCCATGTCTGCCATGTTATGAGTCATAACAACAGAATGGAAAGTCTGGATTCCGATTGAGTATGCAGGCATGATGCAGAGAAATCCCTGATCTGTTGGACTGGCTGAAAACATCCTATGGCTATGGGGCACGCACTGTGCTTTTGATGAGAGACACAAGCTTCTTTTAACTGAAATGATGCAGCAATTCCTGATTGGCCCCCATGTGCAACTTTAGCTGGGGTTGGGTCAAAGAGGATTGGCCACTGAGGATTGTATCCTGGGGCACAGACTTTTGTGAAAGAACCTCCCCCTTCATTAGGCTATAGAAGCTGGAGAAAACATCTTCACTTTCACCCTGAGTCCATCGGTGGAGACTCTGCCCACTCTTACTTAGACTTTCAGCAATGAGGGGGTGGGTGGGGGATTTCACTCTCTTGGCCAGAAACTTCACTAAGCTACAGCTTGGAAATGGTGGAGTCCATAGCCTAGCACCAATGTGAGACGCCCAATAAAAGTATTACACTCGTGAAAACAGGCCCAGGTATCCCAGAGTTATGACTTACCTGGAAGTGAAATGGACCCAAGAAGACTAAAGACATGAAAAGAAGAATAAAGCAAGCAGGGCCCTGCAGCCCTGGAAGTGTGACTTATGTTGGCCTTATGTTTTCCCTCTCCCTCGGGTACTGTATGTACATGGGCACTCTTTTCCTACTGACGCTACACATATATATGTGGGAAAATGTGCCCCAGGCTTACTGGAGTATTTTGTTACCATGATCCATGGATAAAATGACATTCTAACATCTGCCTTTTCCTTAAGCTAATGGTATTCTCTAGGTGACAAGAGTGGAGGTAAATGGATTAGTGAGGATTGTGAGTTATAGCTTTAGATGTGTGGACCTATAGAGTTCTTTGAAACTGGGGTAGGTGGATGTCTATCCGGAGGACTCACCCTAGAAGAGAAAGGGTCCAACCCCAGAGGAGGCGCTGCAATTAAAAGACCCTGCCCCACCTTTCCACCTGTCATATCTATGACTGTGGGTAAGTAACCCAACTGAATTTTCTTAAGTGCTCAGAAGCTCATCTTAGTAATTAACCTGGTTTTTATGCCCAAAGGGCTGTGGAACTGTGCATACTCTTTGATCCAGACATATTATTACTATACCCCAAAGAGATCAAAGAAAAAGGAAAAGACCCAAATGTACAAAAATATTTATAGCAGCTCTTTTCGTGGTAGCAACACATTGGAACCTGAGGAGCTGGCCATCAATTGGAGAATGGCTGAATACATTATGGTTTATGATTGTGATGTAATACTATTGTACAGAAAGGAATGATGAAGGGGATGGCTAATGTGGAAATAGTTTTCCATGACTCCATATGTACAATGAGTATTATGGGGGAGGGGCAGAGGGAGGGAGAGAACATGGAATTGAAAAATAAAAATTAATTTAATTTTTTTAAAGGAAATTAACCTAGTTTCCAGACAGGAACAGTGCCTGAAATTCTGAGACATTTTACAGTCTTCTGCAGAGTTGGAGGCTGAGTAATAGCTAAAATTTATATAGCATTTTAAGGTTTCCAAAGCACTTTATGCATCATTAGCTCAGGTGAACATTTGAATGGAGGTTTAATTGAACCACCATGAACCAAATATTATGAGATTATTCTGCCCAGATGATCAAGAAAACATCGTTTTATTTTGTTTCGTTGCTTTTTTTTTTCATACAATCTGTCAGATCAACCTGGAAAACGCAAAAAGCTATAGCTTACTTTCTGTTTGAATCATCCATGCAAACGTATCAGGCAATGAGGTGATTTAAACCTCATTAGATAGGATTTATTTCTACGTCTGATGTTTCAAATTTTAATCTTTTAAATTCATGTAACAAAGAAGGGCAGTGCCATTACTTATGAGATCGGAACAATCCGCATGTTCCAGGATCCATGATGCTCGACATTTCTCTAGGCTCACAAGTAATTATGATTCTTATCCAGTCAGGGGGTGTGTTGGAAACCATGCTTTCCACTCAGGTTAGAAAAGAAATGTGCAGATCAACTTTAGAGGCAGGAAAGGGGAGCAGGTGATATGAATATCCAGTCGAGAGGACGCTAGCTCATGCCCAGTTTGTGGATACCTGGGAATGGGCTGGCATCTTATTGACTGGACATTAACGTTATGGGTTAAGTGGAAAATTAGCATGGAGGCAGTTGTAAATGATATACATTGCAGGAAGAAGAGTTCTCACTTGTTTAAAATAAGAAAAATAATCGTGGATGAAGGAGCTTCTCCAGTCGAATTCATAAAAGCCGTGGTTTCTTCCCCTTAGTCCAAGGATCCTGGTCTTTGTTGTCTCTGTTCTTCCTTGACCTGCCAACTGAAAATTTTGAGAATCCCCAATGTGGATCAAGCACAGCAATGGAGAATGTTGGAGTAGAGTCACTGTTATCATCTGATGAGGAGGAAGGATCCATTTGGAAAAGGGATCCGAGGCTTAGAGGGCATATTTTCTCATGATCACCAGCATTGTTGGGTTTTTTTTTTTTATTTGACCACTTCAAGGGGAAATGGAACATTCCTCAATAGCAGGTACAAAGCTGGGGACCCCTCTTATACATGGCCCAGAGTACAAAGCATTCTGGGGCTTCCCAAAAGGCCTCACTCCAGCCCCAAAACTCAAGTCACTGAGGGATCTATAAGCATATCACTGTTGCCCATAAAACCAACTAGGGCTCCTTCTGTGGACAGAGTCCAAATGCCTGACCCACCAAGTATCTGTATATCTTTTAGTTCTGAATGCAGTGCTTCCATAAATCCTGGGATTGTGGCTGCATTCTTTAATGTCACCAGCCATGGTTCTTCAATCATTTGTCCCAAGCATATGGAGGGTTGAGCAGGCTCAAGTCTCAGCCAGGAACCCAGAGCTAGGGTGTCTATCAGAGAAGGGGGGTTAGAAGATATCATAAATGGAAGTTGTGGTATATCAACTTCACATGGCAAGGGTGTGATGATATCATGGGGGAAACTTTGTCTTCTTAGTTGATAATGAAAACTTGCAATGTCTCCAGGGCCCCAATTCATAGATTGCCCAGCACTTAAAAAACAGTGTGGTATAGTAAAATGGGTCATTGGATTTAGAAGCAGCCAAAACTGGATTCAAAAACAGCCTCAGATACTTATTAACTATGTCACTGGGGGCTAGTTATAAATCTCTCTGGGTCTTAGTTTCCTCATCTATAAAACAAGGGTGTTCAACTGGATGGCCTCTAAGGTCCCTTCCAGCTCTAAAACTTGTGTGAACTTTAAACCTTGGAAACTCAAGCCCTCACTGAGGGCTTCCCGAAGGAGGAAGTATGTCTTGGGGTATGGCTTCCCAGGACAGGATGAAATATACCATTTAAAAGAAATGTGAATCTAGAATGGGAATGAATATCTCAAAACATCTAGTGACAGAGTGTTCCCTGGATGCATCCATCCCTAAGACTTCTCAGTACTGCTTAACTCTTGGCTCCATGAGTGAAGGCAAGGACTGCATCTTATGTAAACTGTGTATGTCCTCGAGCACCCAGCTCAGGCTCTACAAAGGAGCTGAAAGCTAAATAAATGAATGAATGGATAAATAGTTGGAGGAAGAGAGAGGTGGATTAATTAATTACTTTGTTAACAAACAGATGGATAGATAAATGGATGGATGGATGGAGGAAAGAACCAATATTAGAATAGCTTGCCGAACTTTGGTATGATACAGATCTCATATTGATTTGACTTCCTGTCTCACCCTCAGAAGAGCTGAGATTCACAACCACCATTTTCTGATGCTCAAAATTAAGTGATTTTGCATATTACTGCCCTCTTCCTATGCCTAATAATCAAATCTTGTTGTTCCCTCAACATAAGGAATATGAAGGAATTCCTTATGGCATTCCACGGACCACTCATGAGACTCTAATAGGAGTATCCCTGCCCACACCAAGCCCACTATCTCCTGCCTCATTGGAAAAGAGGCTTGAGTGTTTCTCCATCTATTATGACTTACAATCACTTTGATCAGTCAATCAACCAGCATTCATTTATGAGGTGAATAGGATGTGAAAGGCTCTGTGCTGAGTACTGGGGTCACAAAGAGAAGCGTGAAATCGGTGCCACTCTTGATGAGCTCACATTCTAATAGAGAAGAAAAACATTATGTATTAAAGAGGCTTATACAAGACACCTATAGAGCAGATGCTCTCTGATTTTCTAATGAAGAAGGAAATGCCATCAATATAGGCCAGGCTTCCTCTGGATCATGGGACAGAAGGCTACTCCAATTAGAAATGACCCATGCAGGGTTGACCATTGTGATTTTTTCCCTTGGTTAGCTTTGCCAATTTGCCACACACTCAAATGGAAGAGAGCATGCTTTCTCTTCCCAGAGTCTGAGTGGTTAATGAGCGTGAGTGCCACCATGCTCCCAGTCACCTGGTTCACAGCTTCAGCATTATCCTCAACTTCTCTCTCCTTCCCTGCCCCCAACTATTAATCAGTTGCCAAACTACGTGATTTCTTTCTCCCCAGCATGTCTTGTATCTGTCCCCTTCTCTTTACTCACCCAGCCACAATTGAACATAGGACCTTCTTACCTTACTTCTGGACTCTTGAAATAGTCTTCTAATTGGTCTCCTTGACTCATGGCTCTACCCCTTCCATCCATTTGTCATATAGCCACCCAAGAATGTTTCCAAAAGGTCAAATCCCCCACTCAATTAATTCTAGTGGTTCCCTATTACCTTTTGTATCAACTATAAATTGCTCCATTTGGCACTTAAAGCTCTTCACAACACAGCCTCTTCCTAGCTTTCCAGTCTTTTAACACTTTAGGCCCCTACATGGATTCTGCCATCCAGCTATATCCACTTTCTTGCTGATATTTGATATATGACACATGACACTATCTCCCATCTCTCTGCCTTTGCATTGACTATACCCAATACCTGGCCCTAAATTCTTTTCCTTCCCATCTCTGCTTCTTCTCTTCTCTTGTTTCTTAGCTCAAATCCTACTTTCTGCAGCAGTCCTTTGGAGGTCCCCTATGACGTTACCTCATATTCATACATCTTACAGGTATCTAGTTATTTACATGACATTCCACTCTCAGACTGTGAGCTTTTTGAAGGTAGGGACCGTTTTTTTTGTTTGTTTGTTTGCCTTTCTTTATATCCCCAGGGCTTGGCACATAGAAGTGCTTAATCAACGCTTCTTAATTGATTGGTTGGTTGACTTATTGACTATTAATGAAAAGAGAGGACTAGAGTTAAGCACATTCCATTCTGGAAGGCTAAATCAGTAAAGGGCCCAGATCAGCCATTCAGTCAGTGATCCATGGACAAAACCACATTTCCAACAAGATTGCTTTATTTTGTGCCTAAGATATTAACCCCACACACACTGGTGCTCTGTTCAGCCAATTCTGCCTCCAACTTTTCAGGAAAATTTCTCTGGAGATATTGTTCCTTTTGAATTACTAATGGTCTCATTTCTGATGCACAGGCATGTCCTGCAGTACCCTGTGCACCCCACCCTGATTGAGCTCCCCAGGGCACTCTGAGTGTTGGAGACACCGTTTTGTTTGGACTTCTCCTTTAGGACAGCTCCTGTGTGCCAATTAGGGTCAAATCCCAACTTCTTTGTGTTCATTCTTGTCCCTTCGGGCTCCAGCATTCAAGCAGTTGTCTACTAGAAGACTTTGTAGATTTCCATCAGCATTGAGAGATGGGAGACCAGGCCAGGGTCTTGCTATCCAATGATCTGCTGATGTAGGAGATGGGGTGTCTAGCCTGGAGAAGAGAAGACTCGGGGGTATATAATAGTGGTCTGAAACTCCTTGAAAACCTGAGATTAGATTTGTTCTAAGTCAGAGTCCCAGGACATGGGGTTGAATCTTAACTCTGCTACCGCCTAACTGAGTCACCATAGGCAAGTCTCTTGCCTTCTCTAGGCTTCAGTTTATTTGAATCAGAAATCTAGAGTTGAAAGAGGACCAAGGAGGGGAGATAATTAGGCTAGGTTCAGACAAGTTAGTAAGTGATGGGGCAGAATGTCAACTCACGTCCTATGAATTTATCTGTTAAAAAATGTAAAATAAAGTGATCAATCAGATGGACTCGGAGGTAGCCTCAAGCTCAGAAACCCAAAGACCCCATGAATTAGACCCAATGGGTAGCAATTAATTATAGGCAATTAAGTCCAGCTCAATATAGGAAAACATCCTAATGAGAGCTGTCCCCAAAAAGGAATGTGACTTCTCAGGAGATAGGATGACATTCACCATTGTTGAAGGCCTCTAGGTACAAATCGGAGGACAAGGGTCAGGGAATTTGTAAAGTGCCCCACCTGGCTCAGGTACTCACCCCCTGGGTTAGTCACATGGTTTGTTTTTTAAAGCTCAACATTCATGCAAAGTTTACATTCTCTGGAATGGTGGCTTGGCTGTGCTGGTACAAATGTGGAGGGATGTAGCCAAATGTTCATCTACTCACAAGGCTAAGGCTTTTTCTCTTCTTAGACACAGAGCACACGGGAAGGAGTCAGTGACAGTAATGAACAGTCTCTAAGGATTCTGGGCAAACCTCAATGACACACCAACATCTGTCAAAAGGTGGTTATGGCTCAATCCTCTGTACTAGTAGTCCTTAGCCTGGAATCAATGGATCGCCAAGGATTAGATTTCAGGGGGTTTATGAACTTGTATAGGGGCAGCTAGGTAGTTTGGTGGCTTAGAGTCAGGAAGACCCAAGTTCAAATCCATCCTCAAAAACTTCCTAGCTGTGTGACCTTGGGCAAATCACTTAATCTCTGTATGCCACTGGAGAAGGAAATGGCAAACCACTCCAGTATCTTTGCCAAGAAAACCCCATGAACAGATGTATACAGGGTCTCTAAGAGTTGGAGATGACTAAAATTAGTGAATCACAAACAAATGAACTCAGATAGGAAAAAAACTACATCTTTGTTTTCACTAACCTCTAATTGAAATTGAGCATCTTCTTCAATGACTTAAAAATATGATTCTTAGAAAGGAGAGGATCCATGGTTAAAAAAAAACATTAAGAATCCCTGCTCCACAAAGAATTGGAAACAAAGTGGATACCCATCAACTGGGAAAGGGCTACGTAAATTGTGGCACATGAGTGTCATAGAATATTACTATGCTATAAGAAATGATATGTGTGATGGATACAGAGAAGCATGGAAAGAACTACATGAACTGATGCAGAGTGGAGTCAGCAGAGCCAAGAAAACAATATACACAGTAACTACAATACAAATGGAAAGAACAGCAACACATCAAAAAAAAAAACGAAAGTAAATGTAATAAAATCGATAAGACTGAGGACTCAAATGAAGAGATATGAGGAAACATCTCCATGCCACCCATCTGTGGTGGTGGCAGATTCACAGGTGGCACACGCTACATGTATTTTGGGGACTTTTTCAATGTATTGACCAGTTGTGTTGATTTTTTTTTCCTCTCTAAAAATGCTATCATAGGAGATGGCTCTCTAGGAGACAACAGGGATACTTGGGATAACTATGATGATACAAAAAAGAGAAGACAGCAATAAATACTTATTAAAGAAAAAAAAAACACCTCTAGTCAATAGTTGAACATATATTGAAACAGCAAAGATCCAGAGACCAAGTAGGCACCTATTGATTGGAGAATGTTGAAACAAAGTGTGGCACATGTAATGGAATATCAGCATGCCATGAGAAATGGTAAACAGGAAGAATTCAGAAAAAACAATGTTGAAGGAAGGATGTAAACCTAGGAAATGAGTGGAAAGAACAACAAAATGGAACTGAATACTATGTCTTAATAAACAAGTCAGGCCATTGAAAAAGAGTCAGCCCTTAGGGGCAGCTAG